>NC_132900.1:8161823-8516823 GCF_030463535.1 Salminus brasiliensis
ATATAAAGCCACATCATTGGAATCTGATCCCTGGAATCGGATATGATTTTCTGGAGCTAAACAAACATCAGGCAATAAAAAATAGCATAAGTAAACCAACCATTTCCCATTTACCTATTGAAAAGAATCATCTGGATGGTAAACAGGCTTGTAAAAAACACATCTGGGCATTTTTTCCCCAACCAAAATCACACACTCACTATTTACTCAATGATCCCATATATAAATATATATATATATATATATATATATATATATATATATATATATATATATATATATATATATCCTAAATATTGTCTTCAGTAGTCATGCAGCAGGTCAAATGCAGTCAGTGATGTTGCTGTAACTGTAATATATAGGACTCAGATTCAGGCTGGTGTTCAGTGGGATCAGTGAGCGTATTATGTCAGGCTGCAGAATAGCATTTGAATCCTACACAGCAGATGTCCTGTTCGCTGCTAGACTATTTAGTCTAGTGTAGGAGTGAAAAGAGGAGGGATATAGTGATGGTGGGTAAGAATGTACAGATGGGTGTAAAAGGAAGATAATCTTGAAGAAATAAGTAAAGACACATAATGACTGCAGATGCTTCCAAACAGGTGCACCGACTACATGATATAATAAAGCAGTTGACATCCTCTCATGCTCTGTGCCATGTATAAAAATGCAGAGGAGGTTTAATTCACCTTCATTTTGTATCAGAGAACAGTGAGTGGGGTGACTGAGTATGTCACCGCAGGAGATGATCAGACTCTGTGAACAGGAACAGGTCTGTCCACACCTAGATAGAGTAGACCTACTGTGAAGAAGCCCCTTATTACAAAGATTTGAGAAATATGACCAGAGCTGATCTACAGAGATGTGGACAAAGGTGTTATGGTCAGATGAGTCTTCCTTCACCATATTCTCTACAAGTGGAGGAGTGCATGTGTGGTATACAAGAGAACAGTGCAGGCCCAAACGCCTGGTCCCAGGTGGGAAGAAGTGGGTATATCAATACAAAGTAATTCTGACTGACCACATTTATCCTAATGGGAGTGGTCTGTTAAGGATGACAGTGCTCACATCCACAGGACAGACATGGTCACTGAATGGTTTGATGAAAATGAAAGTGATGCAAGCCATGTGCTGTGGCCTTTAAAGTCACCAGATCACCAGATTAAACACATTTAGGATCATCAAAACACCAACTAGGAGGCCATCATCTGGTATGGTTTCAGAATCTGTTCTGCCAACTACCTAGGAGTGGGCATCCAGGTAAGATCCTTCCACTATTTGGTCTGGAGTCAGACCATAACAAAACATGAGGGTGGGGGTCGTAAAAAAGTAGTTAGAACTTAAGTAGTCCTGAACTTAACTCTATCGACATGTCGAGGCCAGAAATATTGCTGAACTAAAACACATTTATAGGGAGGAATACCTCAAAATTCAGACTTAATGTTGGGCAAATATTTTTGCAGTTACAGGAGACTTTGTGAAGGTGGAGGTAATTGCTGCAAACGAGGGATATACGCATCAATAAATTCAAGACATCACTTACTTTTTCTAGCCTGCACTGTGTTTACTCATGTTTACTGTCAATGTGCTCAATTATAGACATAAACAATGCAACTGCTTGTTTGTTATTGGTTTAGTTAGATTGTGGTTGTCTATAACTGTGACTTAGATAATGATTAGAATGTAGTTCATTAGTAATCAATGCATAATTCCAAATATTTCTAAAGGTTTCACATACTTTTTTATGCAAATGTACAAATGTACGTCTGTGTACTTGTTGGTGTAGTTTATGCCTTTGTGGGTCTGTTGTGTGTCTGTGGGTGTGTAGCTTTGCATGCATGTCTGTATGTGTGTGTGTGGACCATCAGCTCTCGGTCCAGCTGTTTTGTAATGACATTTTTATGAGCTGGAGGAAGATGGGGAGGTTGTAGCGAGTCTCGGCTGAATGTAATTTGCCTCTGGCTGCAGGTAATGCGCATTAGCTCCAGCCCTTATGCAGGGATTTGCACACACTAATTAATTTGTCACAAGTAATTTTTTTTCTGCTGGTACTTGATTAAAAACAATATTAATTCAAATTAATTAGATTCCTAATTGAAAATGGGAGGGGCCGAATGGTCACCGCTGGCCGAGACGAACTTCATTAACTCAATTTGTGCTTTCAATTTTCATGTACAGTTTGGTTGTGGGGTTTGTTATTAGTATAAGCCTATAGCAGTGGACAGCTGTTGGCGTGACTGTGAAGCAGAATTGATTCATGAAGTGTTTTTACTTTAAATACAGTGTTGCTTCTGAATACATTTCCCACCTGCGTGCTGTATGTAAGCTGACAGATCACTCAGATCAGGCGCTGGTGCTGATCTATAGAACATACTTTGTGATGACATTAGACATGCAACTGTGTACTGTGTACTGTGTTTGCTTTAAAAGTCAACATATTTTAAATCTCTCTGTTTTCTTACTAATTACATAATACTCTCTTACTGTTTCTAATTCATAAAAGTTGTGAATGTCATTGCAGTTGATCAGTATAACTGTGTAGATTCAGTATGAACAATGACTGATGTGGGATGTAGCATCTTAGCATTTTAAATCAATGGTTTGTGTTTGTATTCCCTGTGCAGGGCCGATGCAAGAAACTGTGATCGACTTCTGGAGGATGGTGTGGCAGGAGAACACGGCAACCATTGTAATGGTTACAAACTTGGTGGAAGTTGGAAGGGTAAGTGTGAAGGGTATGACATCTGTAGATTAGATTTCAGCTTGACTCAAACCTGCACAATTTTTAAATACCTCCCCCCCTTGAGCTCTATAGAAGCACAGACACTGAAATGAATTAGACCAATTGGACAGTTACACTGGGAGCCCTTGCTGGTGAAGTGCTGCATCTCGAGGTTGGTCTGAGAACTGGGAACTGCGCAGGAACTAATCATCATTGGTCATTACCACACAAGCATGAAATGTTTTTTTTTTGCTTGGCCTCTTGCATGATGAACAGATCACCAGAGCACTGAAGTCCAGATCTCTGTGTTCCTAATGAGCCATCATGTCAATGAGATGACCATCACTGCTGAAAAACCGCCACACACTGCAGCCACTACAACCCAATGGGACCGAAACAAAAATAAATGGGGGATGCCCCAGTATCTGCTTATTGTGCTCCTATGTGTTTGTTTTGGGTTCTAGCTCCTGTGAAGTTCTGCCTGTTGCATCTGTCTCACCTGTGTCTTGTCTGTAGGTTGGTTGTTTCGTCTTCACTGGGTCTTATTCAACAACCGTTAACTTAAGAAGAATTTTTCTTCTTAAACCCTGTGAAATGAAAGTTCACCATTTTACAAAGATTCTAATGCTCTCTTATTAGACATTGGGTATTTATCATAATAAGAGCTGAGCTGTGAACAATTCTGCAGTGTAAAAACATCATTAATGCGCTAACACTATGGCCCAGGGGTGGTGAGTTCGAATCCTCAGCCATGCCGCTTAATCATCAGGAGTCAGACAGAGCACATTTGACTGTGTTCTCTCTGGGGTGGGTAGATGGCCCTCTCCCCCCTCATCACTCTTAAGCGATGTTGGCCGGCACAGGCGTCTGTTAGCTGTTGTGGTGGAGCTGGGGACCTGGCGTTGTCCTCGCTGCCCGTTGTGTGTCGGCTGCCCGGCAATGCTGCATTGACAGCAGTTTGAAAAGAGGTGGTGGATGGCTTTGAATGTATCAAGAGACATGTATTAAATCCTTACCCTCCCAGTGTCGGCAGTATTGCTTGTTCCAGAGGGAGCTACGTACAGGTGGATTAATTGTCAACACCAAATGGGAGAAATAGGGAAATATTCAACAAGCAAAGTTAAAAACAGAAATTAATAAAAAACATTTTAAAAAGCATGAATCTGATGTAGACATTTTGTCTGGACTATTCCCAATAACAATTTCTTTGAGGGATACTGGTGAATAAGGCCCAATGTATTTACATCCCAGTGGTTGTCTTGCCTTGTTTTATATGACCATCTATTTGTGCTTTTGTGTTTATTGTGTTTTGTTTTATTGTTTGGATCTGCTATCACTGCTTTGCTCACTCAGCCACTTTCTGGCCTCTTTCAAAACTGCTGATAAAATCAGCTCACACTCGCATTCTGTCTTCACGCCTCTATCATCACATTCAGATTGCTCTTGTGCAAAGTACTCTCTTCTCACAGCTTTGTTTCATGTTGTTACTCTACCACTACGTGTGCAGTAGCTGTGCTTGCAGATTTATGTGTAACCACATAATAATATCATAATATGCCTTTATTGTCTATATGCTGAGAGTTTAGGGGCCTTGCCCAAGAGTCCAACAGTGGCAGCTTAGTGGACACGGGCATCAAACTCACAGCCTGGTGATCAATAAGCCAGCTGCCCCTAACTGATCCACCACTGCACCTGTAACAAAAAAAAGCACACACTATCTCTGTCATTACTTAAACCCCAGCTTTCCACATGACAGGCAATGATACTTTCCACTGTACTAATGAAGAACATTAAGAGGTTATAAAAGGTAAAGCTAGTTTAACTATGAAGATATAGATAACAGTTTTTGCAGATATTTTAAACTGCATGTTAAATGTGCACACTGCTGTACGTTATGGACCTGGTGTAAACAGAGAGCAATTTGGTAAAAAGGCCTTAACAGTGGACTGAAGTTTGATCAGGCTGAACATAACTAATAGTAAGTCATTAAAGCCATACCGCTCTTTCAGACTGAATCAAGACACCCCATAACATCTCTGAGTTTAACAAAGCAAATCTCTCAAGTTCCAGAACTTCCACCAGCATCTTTTGCAGCCTTATTCCATATTTCAGAGCTGCCAGACTCCTGCTCCCTGGGCAAGGGGTCTGACTGGGCAGATGTGGCCTGCTGTAGGCTGCAAGTGCCAGGCTACTGTGTGATACTGATCTAATGCTGGCTGCACTGCCGGAGGAGGCTGATCTAATGCTGCCTGCTGGTGAAGGGTAGCTGGTGGCTGGTGTTGTGTGTGTGTTAGGGGGGTGGGCTGCCAAGTCTTTCCCACAGAGAGCCATAAACCCACCGCTGCGTTCCACTGCCGCCCATCTGCCTCCATTCCGCACAGAGGCTCTCTGGGAGATGTGCTGCAGATCAGATGAGCCCTGCAGGGGAGAGGGGTGGGGAGAGAGAATGTGGGTAAAGCTGGAGGAGGAAGAGAAGTCGAAAGAAAGCTCTGGAGGATGTTTCTCTGAAACAGCGAAACTGAAAGCGTGAAAGGGAGGGTAAAAGGTTTCCATCCATGAATACATATAATTCAACGGTGGCATCCTATCACAGTACCACACTGAAATTCAATGAGCTCTCTATGACCACCCATTCTTTCGCTAATGTGTAAAGACGCACGTATATGCATCCTCTGCATTTAACCCATCTGTGGTAGTGAACACACACACACACAAGGGGCAGTGAGTACACACACCCAGAGCAGTGGGCAGCCAACTCCAGCGCCCGGGGAGCAGAAAGGGTAAAGTGCCTTGCTCAAGGGCCCAACAGTGGCAGCTTGCCAAGGCCAGGAATCAAACCCACAACCCTGTTATCGATATCCCGGTGCTCTAACCGCTGAGCCACCACTGCCCCATCGGTGTTTGATTTTATACACCCGTGACAATGGGACTGAATTCATACCCCACCTGAATTCAGTGATTAAAAGGTGTGTCTCAATACTTTTGTCTATATATTGTATGTAAAGCACATTTCACTCAGTATTGCTTCACACTTGGAAATGATCAAAACAGAGGGATGTTGAACAAGTGTGCTTATTAGAGTATTAGGACCACACTCAAACAGTTCTCAGAGAGATCTGATCAACAAGTTTTATGCAGTGTTTGTTTTATGAAAGAAAAAGCAAAAATTTTGGTTCCACACATTTTTAATATCTTAAGACCGTAAGACTGTAACACGGTCATGCAACTAAAGCTCCTCTGAGTGGACGCAAAAGAGGAGAGCCAGTGAGATAAAGATTTTCTGTAATGGAATAATTCGAGAGTGCGTGTCTGTGTCTATTGTTCTCCATGTTAAGCCTATGATATACACATAGCTGCATTAGTAAGTCAATTTCTTTGAGTGTTTGAGATTGTGCATGGATGTCTACAAGTCTATATGTCTATAACCCGCCTACCACACACGCATGTATCTCCCACCCACCCACCCACCCACCCACAAGCACACACACTTCCTCTTAATTGATGGAATAATATAATGGCCGCGGCCTAATGTAATCTCAGCGGAGATTGAGCGAGAGAGGTGCGGGATGAGGATTTCTCATCTCAAGTGTCACCAAGGGACCTCAACTTCTGCTCTCCTCCCCCTCAAGTGTCCCTCCATCCTCCAATCTCATTTCCAGCCTTAATGATGCCGGAGAGCCACCAAGGACAGATTGAATCTTGCCGCGGCACTGTGTGTGTTTTGCACTTGAAAAAAAAGAAAGAAAAGCAAAGAAAAGAAAGAAAAGCATGTCAGATGTAGTGCTGGTTTCTGCTGCTGCTGTTCCTCTAAACTAGACGTTCAGACATTCTGTGTCACTGCTGCCGTAACTATGTGGTATATTATCATTTTTCAGAGCTAATTGTCTTGTATGTCAACGTATTGTTTTTCAGTGTGATATCAGAGCACAGACAGGCTGCAGGTGTGAGCTCAGAGTATTGGATGTTATATGAGAACATGACGAAGTCATTTTGTGAAGCTTAATGTGAGAATGAGACAGTCATAAAGTGTGAATTACCTTCTCGTCGATACTTGAGAAATCTATTAGCAGATTTTGCTGGAATTAAAGAGAAAAGGCTGTACTGCGTCAGACTCATCTGCACCTGAGAACACATATGACCCGAGCCAAGGGTGACTTGATAGATGCAGCAGCTCCATTCTTGAAACCTGCCAGAGTCACTCTGGAGATTTTATTCTTGTTATTACTGACTTATTTTCTCAGTTTGGTGAGGCTACAGTTCAGATAACTCTGCATACTGCAGTTATTGCCAGTGAACGGTGCATGTCTAATGCAACTGGTTCAGCTGGCTTGTTTATTCCTGTGCCCAGTACCTTTGCGGTGTTGTTATCCACTGACCTGACAGCGTTGCTTATACATAGATACACTCTTGGGCTAGTTGCTCAAAATGGTGCGCTTTAGCTGTAGATATAAGCAGTGAGTGCACAACGACATCCAGTGGTGTTATACAATGGCTTTTTTGACAGGATATTTCTAAAATATCTGCTAAAGATCATGATCACTTATGTAGTTTGCTTCGTTCGGACATACTGTAAAGCCTGATAAGTTTGGACTACCATTTGAGGAAAATCTATTCCCTTAAAGTAATTAAGTTTTGCACTGTAACTTTTTACGTAACGTTTCATGCAGACATCTGATATTGATATTACTGATATCACTCAACTTCTACATACCATTCATGTTTAAATGATGCTTATAGCACTGATTATATACATTTTTTAAATTGGACATAAAGTAAAACCTCTCATTTAACACATGTCTAAGCTGACATTAACATTAACAAATACAGCTTTAATACAAATACAGCTTTTCAACAGAGACACTAAACTCCATCATGGGGAGACAAACTACTAACTTGTAAAGTGCATCCAGACATTCCAGTCCAAATGTTGGTGGACACCTCTTCTAATGAATGCATCCAGCTATTTTAAGTTACAACCATTGCTGACACAGATGTGCAAATGCACACATGCAGCTTGTCTAGTCCCTGTAGAGAGCAAGGTAGTAAAAAATCCAGTAGAAAGTACAGTAGAGAGCATTATTCCAACAAATTGTAAATACCCTTAATTCCAGAAGAAACAATGAGCAGGTGACCCAATACTTTTGTCATAATAGTGCATTTCTAACCAGTACATAATGTTAAAATGGAATAAATGTGGCAAAAAGACAATTCAAAACAACTGTCAGATAATAAAAGCTAACACACAGAAAAAGGACCCCAACCATCACCACCCCAAAATGAAGTGCCCTACTGTTTAAAAATGTGGAAGCAATAAAATCAAACCAGTTTAGTTGTAAGCAACCCTGTCAAATTATGAAAGCTGTCTAGAATCAAGAATTATGATGCAATAAAACTGATGTTCATAATTTAGTGTGTTTCATAAGTGGAGAAGCAAATCTTAAGAAAGATAATGTGAATGTAAATAGACAATTACACATTATGTATCATTATGCATAATTGATTTACTTATTTAAACTAAATATTAAGAAAATAGATTTTGATGAATAGTTTGCAGTTATCCCACATTAAATACATACATTTTTGTATGTTCAAAAATAAATGTAAATATTCCAAGTGATCCCAAACTTTTGAAAGGCAGTGTTCATTAAAACCATTTCTTGGGTCATCTAGGCTATGATTCTAGAGCATGTAAACTGGGCAGTTTGGTAGGTTCCAGAAGTTCTAATGTAGGCATCAGTGACCTACATTTCTGTTCTGTCTCATTGTTATCTTTGACTCTTAAAAAATGAGCCTCTAAAAACAGCTGCTACAGTAAAGGATGTTATTCAAGAGGTAGATGAGTGTATTTTTAAAGCTTTAAGGTAAAAGAGAGGTTGTGATGACACAGAAAGAAGCCGAAGCTATAAATTCTCCTGTCCGCTCAACAGAAGTCCCTAATGCACAGGTTTTTAACTGGACGTGTGTTGTATTTCAGGTGAAATGCTGTAAGTACTGGCCAGATGACACAGAGATCTACAGAGACATGAAGGTGACGCTAATAGAGACCCAGCTTCTGTCTGAGTACGTGATCAGAACATTCGCCGTGGAGAAGGTGAGAGAAAAAAAAACACATGAGAGCCCACTCAAGAGATTAAGTGCTGCCATAGAGCTACTGTGCTTCAGTAGAGCAGCCTAGTTACTTTATGACTTTGTAGCAAATGCAACCCGACACACTCACACACATCTTTATTCAAATGTGCTATTTAGTATTCCTTTAGAAAAAAAATCTGTCATGTCACAAAATAGAGAAATGATAGCCTAACATTTTAGCCTAATAACTTTGTTATAAAGATGGGTGATATGGCAAAACTATTAACACTAATCAGCTGTAACATTAGCACCTCCTCCTTGTTTCTATACTCGCTGTCCACATATTAGCTCCACTCACTATATAGGAGCACTTTGCAGTTCTGCAATTGCAGAATGTAGTCCATCTGCAGTCAGTCTGTAATTATAGAACTACAAAGTGTCCCTATAAGGTAAGTGGAACTGCTGAAATGAACAGTGTGTGTAGAAAAAAATAGGTGGTATTAATGTTATGGCTAATTAGTGTAGTATCGTAATCATTTCAATGCAGTCCATAATTACAGTACTTTTGTCAGGGTTTGAAAATAGCAATTTCCCAACAATCTTGTTTTCTGTCTTGTTCTTTAGAGGGGAGCCCATGAGATCCGGGAGATTCAGCAGTTCCATTTTACAGGCTGGCCAGATCACGGTGTGCCCTACCACGCTACAGGCCTGCTGGGCTTCATCCGCAGGGTCAAGGCAAAATCACCTGCCAATGCTGGCCCTATTGTGGTCCACTGCAGGTATAAGATCCCCCTGTCATCTTAGATAGATGTTTTTGGGGATTGCACTGGCTCATTGTTTTGAATAGTGCATACTCCTGTTCTCCAGGACTGGCCCTGGAAGGCCAGTGTGCTTTATAAGATTCCAGAAAAAGAAGGAAAGGAACTATTTTGAACTGTTTGGTGCTCTCGACCTCCAGGATGGGAATTGCTTTGCACAAATACGTCATTGATAGGGGTGTTGTAATGCACATAAGCCTCCCAGGACAAAAATAAGTCACCTTGTGTGTTTAAGGTGGAAGTAACCTCAGATGGCGCTGCAGGAGGATGATCAGGCTGTAAATAGACCCATAGATTAATAAGAGGTGGTACAGTGCAGTGAATACCTTGTTCGATGTATGGAAAGTGTGTCACAAAGCAGATGTCAATGATTGTCAAAATGAATTGCATTTGGGCATGCCAGAGACCACAGTGTAAAAGAAGTAGCTGAATTTAAAGGTGTATAGAAGTGTATGGTTCTACCAGAAGTGGCAGGAATCCCAGTCTATAGGAAATTTTCGCCATTCTTGAGCAGAAGTGGGCAAAGCCCTCTTGCATGCCACTCAGCTCCATATGTTCATGTTCATGTTCCCTGCGGAGTGTTTATTCAAAAATTGGTGGTGAAGCAATTCTTGCCTGGAAACAAAGCAATATTTGCTGACGATCCCTGTATGACGAGTATTTCCTGTAAAGGAATGGATTTTTGCCACTGCTGGTAGACCCGTATGACCGTACACTTCCATACACCTGCAGATATAACCTAGATATATGACCTTTGGCACACCCAAATGCAATCACAATTTCTTTGTCTTCCACACAACCCATGAGACATTCACTGCACCGTCTATCTATGAATCCCATCACACACCGCATGTATTATAGCCCAATGATCTTTATGCAACATCATCTGCAAGAACCTTAAACAAGCAAGGTCACTTGTCCATGGAGCTTATTTTCAGATTCAATTTAATGAACAGTTCTGAGATATGAATTCTAAGGTATGGCTCAATGTCTGTTCTGGTTGTGCTTTATGCAGTGCGGGAGCAGGACGAACAGGCTGTTTCATTGTGATTGACATCATGTTGGACATGGCTGAGAGAGAGGGCGTGGTGGACATCTACAACTGCGTCCGAGAGCTGCGATCTCGCCGGGTCAACATGGTCCAGACTGAGGTACTCACTTACCTACTGACACTTGAGCTCTTACTTTGTCTTACGAAAACTTTGTTCATAAACAACAAAGCTTGTGTAGCTGCAGATGCGACAGAAGGAGATGGCAGAAGAGCAGAAGATAGAGAAGTGGATAACGAGCACAGGAGAGAGGGAAAAAACAGAGACAGGGCCGGAGATGGCAGGGAATGGCAAGAATCAGGGCTTGATCTGAAATAGCACACAAACTGCATGTGTTTATCCACTCATGGCCTGTTTCTATTTAAAACCATCATGTCTCTTTTTAGCCAATCACCATAACATTCTCAGCAGCACTTCCTTCCTATTTAAGAGCCAGTCGTCTCTTAGAGTGTGACACAAATCGGGCGGTTAGAAGTGCCATAAAGACACGGGAAGAACTAAAGGCAAATACTGCTGCGAGCTGGCTTCTTTCTTTTTTTTACAGCTTTCAACGATTTTATGTTGCAGTGGTGCTGAAGAACTCTCCGCTTTTCTGAACACGGACCATCTGGACTGAGCCGTAGACTAGCTGAATGCACCATTTCCCTGTAATTCCGTTTAGATCACAAGCATCATTGGATTTAATGGGCAAATGTTTCATAGATGACGTCTGGATTGGGATTTGAGTAACTATGCAGCCAGTGCTTCTCTGATTCATCCTCCACAAGTTCAGTGACCTTCAAAGTGTGCATGCGTGCATGCGTTTGAGTGAGCGTGTGTGTGCGCCCCTGTGTGTTTTTCCTCGCAGGTGTTTGCGCGTGTTGGCACTGCCTGTCGCCCTACGGGCGCTTGTTACCTTTTTATGTGCATGTTTGAACTGTCAGTGATAATTTGCCACAACAGACAGCGATTTGTGTTGCAAATTTGATGGCAAATTTTCCCTCATTAGAAAGAGAGCACTTATTCAAAAACACACCTCTTTTTTTATTTGTTAACTGTGACATCACAGCTGCTCTCTGGTTGGTTGCGCCACCAGAAAGGCCAAAGATCATTAAGCCACAATCGCAGGCGCCTAATAACGGAGGCGCTGACCCCTGTGTCATGATTTAGTCAAAACTGACAAGGCCAGATTGTCTCAAAATGTCACTTCAACAGCGATTTTCATCAAAGCGCTGAATTGTCTCCTTGTGGATGAACGTTGGGGATGTAAACATGTGTTATGCCCTCAATCATCAACAGATGACAAGCTGAAGACAAATCAGAATTACTTTAAATATTGAAACTATTTGACAGAATACACATCAGCTTCACCATGATTTCCTTCATGTCAGTAACGCTTGAGTTCTGTTGAGTTTTGCCACGAAAATGAGCATCCAGCCAGTTCCACATTTTTATGCAAGACCATAATTTGCATGGCCACCTTACTTTAGAAACCATGCAAAATGTTGAGCGTAATGTCATAGCTTAATAATTTTCATTAATTGTGATATAGCCAATCCTAAAATGCTCAGATGCAGTTTAACAAGTCTTTTTACAAGCCTGTTATTTTACCTTAGAATGACTTGGAGGCAAAGATAAGCTCTGCTTTAATTGGTTTGTTTATGTTGTCATGATGACTCACATTATTATTGCATAGTTTTAACACTGTAACACAAAACAAAATCAAAGCTGAAGAGATTGTAGCCAGGTTAGCTTTTAGCCCTTCCCCAGGTTTGAAAAAAAAAAAAGCTGAGCTCCCCTTTTGTGGACACTGGCAATAGAGAAACCATGGTCATGAGGCCTGGCTCTCGTAGTAACTCGTTTTCCCACAAGCAGAGTTGTTGACTAGCAGAGAGGATGATTGGTGAGACTAATTACTGTGCATTATTTGTACTTTGTTTCACCTGTCAGGAGCAGTATGTCTTTATCCATGATGCCATTCTGGAGGCGTGTCTCTGTGGTGATACTACCATTCCAGCAAATCAGCTTCGCTCTGTCTACTACGACATGAATCGATTGGATCCCCAAACCAACTCCAGTCCAATCAAAGAGGAGTTCAGGGTAAGGACTGTATAGATGTATTAACATGTATTGTAGATTCCGTTGAGTCTAGTTTAAACTTGGAAGACATAATTATCGCCTTATTGTATTGTGTTTAGTAATGTCTAAGCTTAGAGGTATCTTTGAATTATTAGTCTATTCTAACTAGCTAAGGTTTCTTTCTTGGGTAAATAGCAAAGCACTTTGTAAGTCGCTCTGGATAAGAGCGTCTGCTAAATGCCTTAAATGTAAATGTAAATGTAAATGTAAATAATTATTCTCATATCCCCCCCCCCCTTCACTTTGATGAAGTCTTAGCTCAACTAACTTCAACTGGGGTTCACATCTTTTCTAATTTCATGCCCAAACAAGGATATCAATCCAAACTGAATTTAAGAAAGCAAACATTTCAGTTTAACCTTAAAGAGCTGGACATTTAGATCCTTTTTCACAATATAAGCTTCAGTACTTTAGCACTGTGCTATGACAAATTTGTGTTTTTGTGTCTGTGTAAAGTGTGTTTGGGTAATTTGGAGGTGCAAAAGGCAGGTAGGCTTGGTGCAAAGAAATGGGAGGTCCGTGTAAATAAGGCAGCGCAAGGTTGAAGTGTTGCTATTTTCATGAAGATTTAAGATGTTGTGCTTGGACGCCCAAGGAGCACATCTATTTTCAGTGCCTGAAACCCTGTTGCAATCTGCTGTATTGATGAAGGTGCTGGACACAAACAATATGCTTGCTGGAAATATACAGCAATTACAGTCGGTCATTGAATAATAGCATTAACAAAAGTAGTTATAATACTGTAAACTGATATTATTACAGTTATAAAACAGGCGTTCTTTATGGTGAAGCTCAGCAATTTACTTATTTGGAGGTTTTTGGAGTTTTTCTGAGACTTACCTTTCTCAGCCAAATTTGAAGCACATAAAGAAGGTTGGAACAGTGTTAACTTCACAATACCCTAATCACTGCATAGCTCTGTACAAAATAGTATATGGCAGATTGTCTTTTGTAACACTGGCTACAAATGTTTGCTGAGAGGTCTACACATATGTTAATGATATGCTGTAATTTAATTGAGTACTGGAACAATTGTCACACTATGTTACAAGGAGATACAGGTAGGATGTTTACCTTGTCTTTACACTTGACTGATCCATTTTTGTTTTTAGATGTTGTACTTAAAAAACTGTTTTAAAAAGTATAGGACAGTATTGGTTGGCTGAGAGGATCCTGGTAATTTACCTTACCCTCAAATGTATATTCCACACCACCCAAGCCTTTTAAAAGATGTATTCTGGAAGCCCTGATGAGCTGGTGCTACGTAGTAAAAAAAAAACGTTTAAAAAAGTCTTAAAAATGGAGCCCTCAAACATATTCTGTTATTACTAATTAACAGAATCTGTTTCTATGTGTTATGTTCTGAAATGGGAGTTTATGGGATACAAAAAGATAAAGCTACTACACAAGTAAGCATAATAATCTATATCTAGCAGCTTTGCAATGATTTCTGTATGTATTTGTGTATGTGTGACATAGACTCTGAACATGGTGACCCCTACTCTTCGTGTGGAGGACTGCAGTATTGCTTTACTGCCACGGAACCACGAGAAGAACCGCTGCATGGACGTGCTCCCACCTGACCGCTGCCTGCCTTTTCTTATCACCATAGATGGAGAAAGCAGCAATTACATCAACGCTGCTCTCATGGATGTGAGACACTTGTCTTTATTTTGTGTTCTTTAATGAAGAATAGCAACAAAGCATGAACATTCAGGGCCAGGTTTTTTGCAAGGTTTCAAGTGCAAAACATATTCTGTCTGAGAAGGCACCCCTTAGAAACAAAATTCAGCCATTTCATTTTGTAAATGAGCATATGTTTTCTATTGTGCCGAGCTTGTTGATGGCACTGTACACTCAAAAGACAAATTACAGAGAAGATTTTTTGAGTTACAAAAAGTCCAAAATTCCCCCCAAATCACACTGTAATGCTACTGCATCTCAGGTGCTATTAAGGGTGTAAACAAACATGGTTTGAACCTCACGGTTTGGTGCAAGTACAGTGCATCAGGGGGAAAAACACCCAAAACCGCAGACACATCGTCCTTCTCCAATCCAGCATGATTTCATGAGTTTAAATAAGATGTTAAAGCCAGAATGTCTGTGAAATACCTGTTTATTTTCAGTTGTTTCAAATCCAAAGGTGAGAACAGTGAGAGGAGAGAAACAAGAGAGAGAAGAGGATGAGGGATGGAGGGGGCAAACAAGACTACTGTTGCCAAAGCAATACTTCTAAACCACTACAGTTTCCACAATACCATGCACATCCAAGCTTAAGGGGTTCTGGGTGGCATGCACACTAAAATGTAAAATGACTGTATTTACCCTACTAGTGGGTACCAGAAAATCTGTATTCAGCTACATGCACCGAAACCATGTCTATGTCTATGTGTTTTCCCCATAAGCTACAATTGCTTTTGTTTGTTTGCTTGTTTGTTTTTTTTAAAAAATGATATGAACAAGGTAATTCAAAATGGTTTGATGAGAATGGCCCCATTCTAGAGAAGCTTGCAATTAGAAATGTTCACAGTAGTGGTAGTGAACGAGGTGTTTAAAGCCTTTGATGCCTATAAAAAGCCTATAAAAATGCCTGAGAACTGCCTGAGATACTGATGTATGAAGTATGTTTTGTGATAGATTTAAAGGTAAAAGTAAAATCTGTGTCCCTCAGTGATATGCAGCTATGAATGTACTGTTTTTCCTCTCTATTGTATATTGTGTCGCATTAAGACGCATGTTTCTTGTTCAGAGCTAGTACATAGTACATAGGTTAGAGGTTCTATCACAACGAAAATTAATTTAGAGCAGTTATTAAACTCCTGTGTGGCTCAACCACTAAAGAGAAAAAAAATCCTCAGATCTATGAGGCATCAGCCCCATGAGCTTTCACTTCATGCATCTAACATTCAATTCCTTCTGCAGTTAACTATGATTGATTTTTCTTGATATTTTTAATGAAGAAGTCTACTTTAAGATTGTTTTATTAAAGAACGGAATATAGACCATGAACATACTGAATGGCCACTGTTGTAAAATGGGTGTAGTGGGAGCAGTGCTCTCAGTTCAGACTCATTAAACAGGCTACTCATCTTGGAAATTCATTGTCCATTGTCTAGTTTTTTATGTGTCTTCATTTTTATACTTCGGCACCTTCACGTTTTCATCTCTCTCTTACTATTTCCCTTTTCTCAGAGTTACAAGCAGCCTTCTGCATTCATCGTCACTCAGCATCCCTTGCCAAACACAGTGAAAGATTTCTGGCGGCTGGTGCTGGACTATCACTGCACATCCATCGTTATGCTCAATGATGTGGACCCTGCCCAGGTAAGACCAGCAGAACTGGCTAGAAGGACAAACTGATAGATTGGCAGTATTATTTGCTTTTTGTTTAGGGTTGGGTGATATATCATCTGTATGAGTATGTCAATATCTGTGTCATGCAAGAAGGTTTTACTGGTATTGACGACTACAGCCCATAAAGTAGCACTGTCACCACACACTGTAAAAAATTAAAGACAAGCCAACTTAAATTGATAAATTAACTGATAAAAGAGCAGTTAAATGAACTTAGCTTAGTCAGAAGTTCTCCTAACTCACATTTTTTACTTCTGCATCTCAGTTTGGTCAACACAATGCTACGTTTTTGAGCTGCAGAACTAAAAATTGTAAGTTAGGAGAACTTTGACTAAGCTAAGTTGAATGAACTCATAAACACTCTGTAATCAGTTACTGCGTCATTTTAATAACGCTAGTAGGAATACACTATGAAAAGTTACCTTTGGAGTAGTGCTGGGTGGTATGACGGTAAAATGGTATTTTTTACATACAGTAATACCATTATGTATGTAATTTAGACACATCACAAACAGCTCAAATGCTTAGCATTGTGTTGCTAGCAACAATAGGCACACAAACAGTCCTGAAAGACCCCCGGGATGTTTTTACATCCACCTGACTTAAAGTAAACCCTCTCGTTTTTGTTGGCGCACTCGTAATTATGGAGGAGGGGCAAACATTGTAAGTCCAATAAAATCTTTGGGAACGGGTTGTCAACCAGCAGAGTCTGTGAGACAACCTCAGCTACAGAGCTTTGCATTGCAAACAGAGCTTTAACTCGCTCTCTGCTTAACGTCTCACTCTCTCTCTCTCTCTCTCTCTCACACACATACACACACACACTTGTAGGGTGCCTAGCCTTCTTAACACTAATATTACTCATGTAAAACTTACACAAATTTTTGTTTTTATTCTATTCTTAGTTCATAAACTTTCAAAAGATGTTTTAAATAATGCAGTAATGACAGGTGATGACAGATACTTGAAAAGTCTAAAATTCTAAAATTTCTAAATTTCTATTTTAGAAATTCTTGATATTGCTGTAAAAAACATACCTTCATACCTGTGAATGAAATTTGTACGGCAGGAGGCAGAAGAGTTTCCAAGTGTCAGTTTCACACAAACCCATTGATGAACGCACAAGTCCACCAATTACAGATGAAAGGCAGATGACAGACATAAATCCACCAGTTAGACATGGCAAGACACTCCAAAGGATTAAAAAGAAAGCTTTATTGATTCATTATTGATCTTCAGTTCATTTGACTGGCAAAAATTAATAATATAAGAATACATTTTTTAAAAATCTGGTCATCCCTCCTACTTTGGAGTCATTTCAAGAGAGGGAAAACTGACTCAGATGTGTGAAACTTTCTTTCAGCAGAGAGTAGCAGCACTCAGGGAGTGTGAGTTTATTAAGTTTATTAATGCAAACCTAACTATCATCAAACACAGTGACAGTGTGACATATTTGAGGAATATGTGCATACTGAATTTTATCTGCACCACTCAGCACTGCCTCTCATATGCCTGTGACCCATATGCATACTGGAAAACATGTCCACCTCAATACAGGCATCAACAGCAACATTACAGGACACTAAAGTTGTCTGTAGGGGAGGAATTTGTAAAAGTTTGAAGTTTTAGCTTCAATATTTACTCTAACCTGTTAGGGGAGAAGGACTGTTAGAAGTATCTCTTCTCCTGAGAGACGACACAGTTCTTCCCCATAAAGGTTATTTACATGGAAAGAGGATTTTGAAGGAATTCATAACCATTCAGGGTAGACATCAAAAGCCGCCCTGTAGAGTAATCAGACACAGTGGTTAAAAATGAATGACTAGCAGAGATAGATGAACCTTGCAGACATGGACTCAAGTGTGTTTGCACATGAGGGAGCGTGTTTGTATGGGAGTGTGGGAAGAAGAAGAGAGTGATATGACTTGGGTGTGTGTGTGTGTGCATGACTTTGGATTAGTGTGCTATTCAGTGTGTGCATACCTACATGCTTTGGAGTGTGTGTGAGTGTGTGTGTGTGAGAGGAAGAGAGAGAGGGAGACTCTATGGGGGCAGCAGCCTGAGGCTCTGTCATAACACCCCAGGATCAAAGCTGAGAGGGGTGCAGAGAATCACCCCAGCTCCGCCAAAACCCATCTCCCTCTTCCCCTCTCCTCCACACTAAGACGGCTTTCATTCAATATTCTGACTGTAGCCTCTGAGACCATGAGGTCCAGGTACCAGGGGCAAACACACACCCCCACACACACACATACTTACACATTAAGTCAGTCAGTATTTTACTTTCTCTTGCTCTTGCTTGGTATTGGTACACACACCTTACATACCATATCAGACTTACTAGCCAGCTGCCATCATACTGTTGGGAACAAGCTTATTGGGACAGTCCACAGTATTAGAAGATTACCTTATTATTAACCTAAATTCTATTCTATTACATCCTATTTAAGTACCTGTATCATTGCCGAATCATTAGGGCCACCTGCCACCAAACTATTTCACTCTACAAGACCTCACCAAGATGTAACAGCAGATCCTATAAAATCCAAGTCCTGTAAGTTGTAAGGTGGAGTGATTGTGAATTGGACTTGGTTATGGTCGTTCTAGCTTGGAATGTTAACAGCACACAGTAACTTGTCTGACCAGTCGATCTTCTTCCATTGCCCAAAAGGTCCAGTTCCAACATTCTCTTATCTCTTATTTGGAGACAGTTACTCCACCAAAAGCAGGGTAAACTCTTTTAATGCCCTTACAAAAAAGAAGAACCTGCATAAGCAGGTAAGCCCATTGATAATAAAGGTAGTACAATTTAAATACATTTTAAATAAACACTGTTGCCTCAGCGGTTAGAGCACCAGGCTATTGATGACAGTGGGTTGTGGGTTCGATCCAGGGCTGTATTCGCTGTATGGGTGGGTTAAAGGCAGAGGGCAAATATAAACACCATTATAAAGAAATCCAAGTTCTTCTATCACTTAAAACTCTCTGAAACTATCCTTACCTTTACCTAAACCTACCTAAACTCTGTCCCTATCTCTAATTCAAAATGGCTGCAGAGAAACAACTGTGTTAGGTATTTGGTTAATAACTGAAGCATCTATCTCAGCATAGGAGACTATTTAAATAAACTCTTCTGTTAATTAACTGTCCTTAACAAACACATGATAACCCTGCTTGTCCCTGAAGTAAATGAGAATGGGTATAACTAACCAATTTTTTTATCAGGGTCATCGGTATCCTCACATAACCAGTGACCATCCTTAAGAACTGACCAGAATCACCCCCTTCCTACTGAGATTCCACACGTCACATTCTCTGTTATTAAATTAAGGTGACTAGTGCCCCCCAATGGACCCAACCTGAAATTCAGTCTATCCTAATCAAAATATATGTATCTACCAAGTTAATACATAATTTTTATGTGTGTGTGTGTGTGTGTGTGTCTGCTTAGCCCATTGTGAGGAACAAATGTCTTTGAGGTTACAGTTAGGGCTCGGCTTAGCAGAGTGTAGTTACATTGGTACAGAAGTCAGTCAATGGAACTCCTCACTAATGTGTGTGTGTGTGTGTGTGTGTGTGTGTTTTCTGCATCAAAGCATGCTTACCTCAGTGCACACACATGCAGGTGGGTGTTGAAACAGTGCCGTCTCAGCTGCGGCACTCCAGTGAGGAGGAAAGGGGGGCCGTCTCATGCTCTCAGCAAAACGAACAGCCCTCTTTCTCCCTGCCCTACACATCAAACACTAAAGAGCCAATCTGGCCCTGCTGAGAGACACTCACCCAGGCTCTATATCCTCTTCTCATCACTTATTCCTTTACAAAAAGCAACACAATCACACGTCTATTGTCGGGGAGTGAAATATGTAGCCTGCATGGAGCATTTCTAATGGAAACGATCAAATAGGAGATGATTTGAATATATGAATAAATAATGAAAAGGCACAGATCTGATTCTTTGTAAGACCGAATGACTTATTCGTACTGTCGCTGTGACATTCAAAGCAGCACCGGATTAATTTTTAATAAAAAAGAAGTCTCTGTTGGAGTAGGTTTTTGTGTGTGCATATTTGCTGCTACTGTTTTACTGTTTGCGTTTGTGTGTACGCCTGTCTTTTGTGTGAGCTTTTGTAATCTTTACAATCTTTCATCTACAGGAAAGACAAAAAAAGTCAAGGGAAACAGAAGCCTGTATGACTTGAATAATGTTTCATAAATGCTTTCCCAGTACTCATATTGCTGTCATGGTAATCATGTTTGTGTGTGTGTGCTTGTGTGTGTGTCCTCAGCTGTGTCCTCAGTACTGGCCAGAGAATGGGGTACATCGACATGGCCCTCTGCAGGTGGAGTTCGTGTCAGCTGATCTTGAGGAGGATATCATCAGCCGGATATTCCGCATTTACAATGCTGCCAGGGTGAGTTTTACACACACACACACACACACACACACACACACACACACACATAGTGAGATGAAGTGAATGTCCACCTCATCTCACCTGCTGTAAGCTTATTACAGGATCATGTCAACCTCCATGACATCTCCTGGACCTGCCATAGTCTTTCCTTACCAGTCACAACACAGCCTGCTGATTTATTTATTTTTCTCAAACACTAAAAAGTCGAATTATAAGATCTAAAAGACTATTAGCTACAGAAAGCATTTGTAAGTTGTAATTTCTGACAAAGGAAGCGCAAGTCCTGAATCTGTAGAGGGCCAAAACAGGCAACACTGAAGATTTTATTTATTTATTTATTTTGTGTTAAGGGCGGATTAGGATGATATGTATCATTTGGCCAAGGGTGCTCAAACTTTTGCATAAGACTTTTTATCCAGTAAAGGCTGGATATCCAGATAAAGCCGGTTCGGAACTGCAGTTGTTGAGTCAGCAGAGCGCTGGTCATCTTTATGCACAATGTTTTTTTAGCACTCTACAACCCCGTTCTGTAACTTTATAGGGTCTTTTGTGGTGTAGTTGCTATAGTTCCTAAACGCTTCCACTTTTCAATACCACTCACAGCTGATGGTGGAATATCTAGGAGGGAAGAAATTTTACCATTTGAATTCTTGTTACAACGGTGGCTCCTGTTCCAGTACCACGCTGGACTTCAGTGAGCTCTTTAGAACCACCGGTTCTTTCACTAATGTGTAAAGGCAGACTGCATGGCTAGATGCTTGATTTAGGACCTGTGGCAATGGGACTGAATGAAACACCTAAAAAACACTAATTTAAATTAGCTAAATAAGCGCCTTTGTTTTCATACTGTATTTATGTTACATGTAGTGTTACATGGTACACGCTACAAAAGTTATTTTAACCCCTAAACACTCATGCATATTCGTTAGAACTGGGACTTCTGTACAAACTGGTGGGAATATTCATTGGCAATAGAAGTAGACTTTTTAAGGGGTTAAACCCAGTATGTAACCAGTAGAAATGCATTAAAAATGTCATGACTTTAAATGGAATATTCTATGCTAGTTATGGTAGTAGGTTGTGGAGATAACTAAAGGTGACAAATAGAAAAGAAAATACTTAAACTCTAAAACTGAAGAAAAAAAGATTCCAACCTAAAAACCAAAGTCAGGCACTGTTCCCAACTGGATCTTCTCATACAGTAATAATTATGAGCACTGATTTGCACTGACTGCGTGTGTTTTCCAGCCTCAGGATGGCTATCGTATGGTGCAGCAGTTCCAGTTTCTGGGCTGGCCCATGTACAGAGACACACCTGTGTCCAAACGCTCCTTCCTCAAACTCATCCACCAGGTGGACAAATGGCAGGAGGAGTACGATGGTGGAGAGGGACGCACTGTGGTTCACTGCTTGTGAGTCGTGCATTCATTTACACACTATACACTATACATAAGCTGCTGTTTCAATTTACAAATGAACCTATACTTCTCTGTGCACACTGTGTACACACACCATCCTTCTTTCTTTCCCTCGCTTTACATATCAGCCCCATCCGGCAGAGTCTCCTCTGAGCATATCAAATCAGCCTTTCTGTTCACAGGCCTCTAACAGCATGAAAACAGATCAATAATCATTAGAGCATTAATTAGCAAATTCATTCGTCAGAGAGGACTGAAAGCTGGGGATTTGTGTTTGAGAGCGATGTGATTTCCGGCTGCCCTTCTCCTAAGAGAAACATCTCCCTCTAGTGGCAGAACACACTCACGGCTCATTTAGCCCATTTGTTTTTTGGCCCAAGTCATGGAGCCCATGCTTTATACAATGTAAACACAATCCCCTTATACCATTTATCATGTCTAATGTGTTTGGATTTGAATGTGTGAGTGTGTGTAACTAAACACACATAACTGGATAGCTGACAGCTGTTTTCATCTCACTAGATTTGTTTATTTTTTGTAATCTGGCTGCTGACCCGTGTGTGTACTGATGTGTGTCAGGAATGGTGGCGGACGCAGTGGAACGTTCTGTGCCATCAGCATTGTGAGTGAGATGTTGCGACACCAGCGTTCAGTTGACGTGTTCCACGCTGTCAAAACACTGAGGAACAACAAACCTAACATGGTGGACCTACTGGTAAGGCCTATGCACACCTTTACTGTCACAAACCCACAAACAAAGTAGATATCCTCTCAAAAGCATGAACTATTACAGTTATAGTTACTGTATTACCTGCAAAAGTATTAAAAGGTTTAATGTTTTGTTTCTACAAACACATTGGTAAATGTTACCAGAACTCTTACCGAAACAAGGAAATCACTCTTAACTCTTCCAGAAACGTTAATTAGTTTGAGCTTATTTTATGTCTTTCATACAAAGTCCTAAATGTTTTTAATCTTTATTATTCTGTTACTAATTATAATGCAGACATTGGTAGCAGTTTAACATATTTAGTTAAAATAGTCCCACACGTTTCGAGATTGCAGTTTTGAGAGTGAAGAGCTAAAGGGTGTTCCTATACATGAGGTTAGAAAGGTCAATTTATAACTTTATTGACAGCATGTAATGTTGCAGTTAAATTTATAGTGACTGATACAGCCTCTTGTACTTCTTTGCAATGTACTGATTCACAAACAATATTCCAGAGATCCTGTTAATCTGTATGCAACTACACCAATCAGACATAACATTGGAATCAGAAACTTCTACTAGCATTGAGCAGCCTTTTGACAAATTTGTTAGACTAAACCAATGATGCAATTGTGTTTCTCTTCCCTCTCTTTAGGACCAGTACAAGTTCTGCTATGAAGTGGCTTTGGAGTATCTTAACTCTGGCTAGCTGTGCTAGCCCTCAAAAGACTGGCAACTTTGGGATATTTTGACACAGTGGACACTCAGTGTGTGTACAGCACTCTAAGTCCAGTGCGAGTGTGTATGTGTGTGTGTGTGTGTGTGTGTGTGAATGCTTGCAGAGGTGCGTGTAAAGTCTGCTTGTATATTTCAAACAAATGTTCATTTATCCGACTGGGCTTTTTTCAACAACTTGCAAGAGCACAATATATCATCCAAGAGTTCTGCCATCCTCTGCACTCTAACTGAAATGTGTATTCTAAGTAAAGCAGCTGACGTCCGCCTCACTTATTAGTTTATGGCCTCCACGGCCTTCAGCTCCAAGACTGTATCATGTTCCAGCTTTACGCAAGACTTTCTGTGTGCGTCCTTGTAAGTGTTCTCCATTTCTTACTGACCTGCGCTGAAACGTGAGTGGACACTACTGGGCAAGAATCAAGTTTCAATGTTATTTTCATGTGTAAATCAATTTTAATATGGCAATGTACATGGAAGCCCTGAAGGTTAAGGTGAAAAAAAACAATATTACAAAAACATATTTCCACCATACATAGTTTACGCTGTGAGATCTCTTTCTAGATGCTTATTTTCCCTCATGCCTCAAGGACACCACTGGGTTGTATGGTGTCCAAGCTACATTGTCCTGTAGTTATCGTCACTGATAAGATTTTGAGTCATTTATATCAATGTCACTCAAGCGTCTGTCACTCAGACATTGCTTGGATGTCTACGTGTTCTCTGAACCTGTGTTTCCACTCTGAAATCCTCTGGGTCTGTAGAATGTTAAGCTAAATCCTGTCATTTTCTCAATATTGTTTATCATGTTTAAGAAAAGCATCAGTTGTTGGCAATCAATATCTGTGTTCTGCATAGTCTAGCAAGCCCGACTCCTCCAAATCAACAGACTCTGAATCCTGTCACCACATAACAAGGCTAAGAGTGGCCTACTATGACAGGAAAAGGCCATTGGACTAATATGCAGAATGACCAATCAGAGCCGACTGTTTTGTGGCAATTGTCAAAAAATGCAACAATTGATCTTGTATCTTCAACTTTACAGTAGATTTCTTTCTTTTTCATTTCTATTGGTCCATATATCATTAAATTCTGACACAATGTAAACAACTTTTAGATTTTAATTATGTCAATTATAAAATGGCAAAAATAGATAAGGAAATAAAAGCCCTTTGTGTGACAGAGACAACATGCACAGGTAGGTGGATAACCAATCAGAATGCAACTTCAAATTCCTGATTGTGGCAGCCCACTAAATACACTTAGACTATTTCCCTCCACCATCATGTAACGATACATCCCAGAAACAGGTCCCTCAATCTAGTTGTTATATTTGCAACATTTTACAGAAAGTCATGTTCAGCCACTGTGCCTAAGCCCTGTTGATGGACATGATGGAAAACGTTTCAGCAAATCACATCACGTGATAATATGAACTAATTACACAATCACAAAGCTCAGATTAGCTCAGTGCTCAGTGATTAGCCTATCACCTAATTAGCTGGGTTGGTCATAAGAAGTAGGAACCGAGTTTATAGCAGCTGACCTGAGTAAGCTAATTAATAATAATTACTATTAATTATAGTTATTAATAGTTAGTTACAAATCCACATATATTTAGTGGAACAATACATTGGTAGCCTTTTTTTATAAATTGGCTAACCAACAATAGTTAATTTGACTAAGATAACACTAAGATAAAATCTAATGTTAAGATTAGCTAGTAAAAGCTAATCTCATCTAGTTCACATCTGCCCCTTGTGGTCACTGTTGACATGACAGCGGGTCTTTTCTTGTTTGAGTCATTATTCTTAAAGACATTTTAGCAATGAAAATTACATTTAAAACATTATCAGCTGTTATTGTTGTGAACCCACAAATTCAGAATCTCTTTTCTCACCTTACCTTTCATGACTTCCATAAAGAGTTTGCATAAACCATCATTGCAGAGTTTGCGCCACGTTCAGAGGATCCAAAGCGTTCGTTTTCTTTTTCATTATTTGTTTCTTTTTTGGACTTTGTTTATGATATTGTTTGTTTATATTGTAAATATGACCAGTCTAGTGTACTATTTATTCACGCTGTGTATTTCTGTTGTGAAACACAGTGACAATCGTGTGCTGGGTGAATTGGTTGACTCACCCAGAATGTATTGTCAGCTTTGGTTCATCTTGTTTGAAGAAATATTGTACATGTTCAAATATATACTGTATGTATCATAGCAAAAAAAAAAGAAAAAACGATGCCTTGACATTTCTTAAAACCCACTTAAAATCTGCAAACCCAATGCAGCGTGAGAACCTTCTGTATCTTTCTCTCTCTCACTCTCTCTCTTTCGCTTTCTCTCTGTATGTCAATTTAATTCTCTGAATCTCTCTGACTATTTGATAGGCAGAAGAGAAAAAGGGTCAGTAAGGAGTTGGGCAGGTTATTGCTATGACTTGACTGGAGCAGGATTAGAAGGTCAGTGCAGTGGTAAAGTTAGGATTACTGCATATTAAAGTTTTTGATAGTATATTATTATTCAATATGAATGTACCATATTATGTTTTGTTCTAACCAGTTTAGGAATGCTGTGTTTTTGTGCAGCTCATGAAGCCTTGTTTAATAGGCTTGGTTAATAGATATGGGAAATTTCTTGCAAAACTACCAATTGTTATGTTCAGAGAAAAATGTGACCTCTAGTGCCAAAGAAAAGATCAGGGGACTGCTCTCAGAGACGACTCACAACTGAGAATCGACTCACAACAGAAAAGGCTCATTATTGATGCTTTGCTTTCACAGTGATTTCACAAAATTCACTTTTCATAGTAGTGACTGAATAATAATCTTAAAAAGGAATCATTCTCATTACTTTACATTTGAGAACTTGGTGATTGACAGTTTTATATTAATTGCTTAATTCATTTGTTATAAGTAATTGAAAATACACACACACACACCACCACTCCTATACAACTCCATTTAATGGCAAAAAATATATTTATTTTATTATATATATACACACACACACACACCTCGACTGACATGGACAAAAATGCCCCAAGTTTGTCTCAAGCGTGTGTTCAAGGCCAGTGCAAGCAAACTGAGCAGGGAATGCAGATCAGGCAGCCAGTAGCAATCTGGCTACTCGATTATTTTAGTAGTTATATATGACATATGAAAAGTAGTTTTATGAAATTATTCTGTCATGTTTGGTGTAGTGACTGCAGAATGCCTGTTTTTGGTAACTGGTGACAAAAATATTGCATAAAAATTAATGCATCTAAAAAATGTATGAAACACATAACAGGCTTTAGGTGTGATTTTGTGTGAATTCCCCCATTAAAGAACTAACTGAGCAATAAGTCAGCAGGTAAATCTGCAGGCTTCGTTGAGTCAATCAGATGACAGCTCTGCTTCTCGTCTTCTCTCCCCTTTAGAAAGGAAAAGTGTTCAAAATGAAGGGTCATATCTCTCTGAGTTACACACATTAAACACACAGCACAGTGTGGTGGGTCTTGGTAAAAGGGCGCACTCCTCCTTCTTTCCACACCTCCAGAAGCTTTTGTCTAGGGAACAAAAAAGGTATGTAAATGCACATGGACAACAATTCCTGAATAAAAATGAACTGGCTAGTCTGCAGGTACAGGGCGTAGCCATGAGAACACTCAGGGTGAAAAGCTCTCCTGAAATAATACCTACATGGATAGCGTGTCTTCTTGCCCATAATGCACACATTGCTGTCTGGAGTACAGGTCACTGGCTTGCTGCAGTTTCTGGATGTACAGCATTTAAGAGTGGAACCTGTCATACAGAGACGAGGATGGGTTTAAAATCGAGTCAATAAAATCTGTCACTGATGATACCATTGGTCTTAATAATCTAATGGCTATTAATTGGTTATGTACAAGAGATGGCCAGTTTACTAAATGCAAGACCTGTTATATGAATCCACTCTGATTCTGTACTTCCTAAATGTGGATTTTGATTTTTTTTTCACTTGGCATCCTGCAGTCACAAGACTACACATAAATAGACTATATTTTCATATAACTACCTCATCCTAAAACTAGTGAATAGAGCACCATCACTCCACATCTCTTGACCAAGAAACACTAGTGTGAAAACACCCTTACTCAACAGATTAGCTCAGTGCTCAGTGATTAGCACCTAATTCGCCTAATTCACCTAATTAGCTGGGTTGGTCTTAAGGAGTAGGAATCGAGTTTATAACAGCTGACCTGAGTAACGATTAATAATAATTACTATTAATTATAGTTATTAATAATTAGTTACAAATCCAGAATGTAACATATATTTAGTGGGAAAATACATTGGTAGCCTTTTTTTAAATAAGTTGGCTAACCAACAATAGTTAATTTGGCTAAGATTAGCTAATAAAAACTAATGAGCACCACCACTCCTGAGAACACAGTTCCACTGCTCCACATCTCAATGCTGGGGGTCTTTATACCCCTCTAGCCCACGCCTAGCATTAGGCATGGTGCCAATAGGTTTATGTTTATCTGCTCCAGAGAGTCCTATTCTACTGATAATAGTAATACTTCTATACACGGATTAGACTAGCTGTGTGTGTGCATTTGCATATCTGTCTCAGCAATAGGTGCAAAGTAGCTGAATGCGTTCTTTAGAAGGGGTGTCTACAAACATTCATATAGTGTAATTAGCAAAACTGACATTTTTATGTAACCAAGTAAATAAATGATTTGATGCGTTCTGTAATACACGTCTATAGTAAACACCACAATGCACTGTAAATGTCAGCTGAGATACAACACTACAGTAAGAAAACAAGAAGCAGAGCTCACCCGTTGCAAACAGTAGAGCAAACAGCGAAACCAAGAGCATGACTCTCATTCTTCTGCTGAAAAATAAGCAAAGTTGTTCTGTGTAGTAAAGTTGGAAATTAACAGGGCTTCATTGTATGTGGTACCAGGTGAGGGTACCAAGCTAGGCAGATATATCAGTGTTTGGCCTGTATTAGTACAATACAGCTCACCTTGTACCCAAAATAATACATTTGAATATAAACACAAGTTTAATATAATTATTTATTCAAATTCATAGAGAAATATATTCAGGACTAATTTTACTAATATAATACAATGATTAACAGAGTGAACAATGCTTACCTTTGTTGTCAGGGTCTTTTTAGGGCACTTTGTTCTTCATCCAGACTTTCAAAGGCTTTAAATACTACTCTGCTGTCTACATTGTATTGTTATGATGTCTGTGTGTTCAGTGTGTATGAGATAACGGAGGAGATTTCAGTACACACTGAATGTTCTCCAACTTTGGAACCTTAGATTAGCACAATTTGACAGTTCTAATCTCTGACACTGTAGAAGATTAGCACAGTTTGATGCTTGATTTTGGTCAAAAAACATTAGTTATATAACATTAGATATAAACCTCATTAATTATTTAATTTAATTATTTAATTATTAATTACTTAATTTTATCTAACAATTTAAATTAGAACATTTCGACTGGGGGAAAACAAATTACAGGCAACAAAGAATAGATTGCTTTTATTTCAGTTAACTAATCCGTATTCTTACCAAGTAACTTCCTGCTGAGCACACAGACATGTTTCAACACTCCACAGTTGGTCAATGTATTAAATGTCAACTATCAACTGATTCAAAGAGAGCAGTGGTTTGTGCACTACTATATGTTTTGCAAGGTTTTGCAGAGGTCACTCTTGAGAGCACTGGGAATTGATGAAGGAAAATTCCTGCAAGCAGAGGCAATTAAACATAAAGCTATTGTTGACCATAAGATTAGGATTCAAACGTGTTTGAACACACCACTCGTCAACAGGACCAACAAGACTGGAGCCAAAGTGACAAAAGAGAGCTTTATTATTCTTATTCTTTACGTTTAAAAGGAATGTTGTAAATATATAGGTTCAAACTTTGAAAGCACAGTCAAATCTCACTGATTTGTTATGATCTTTTCTTGCTTAATCAGTCCACACCTGTTTTCAATACTCCTTATGAAGCTTATTAGTGCAACACCACTCTTGACTCTCTTGATGAACTTTCACACATGTTCTTGGTTGTCATGATTGGGGGTTTGGGTTTTTTAGCCTTTCTTACCAGCATATGAGCAGTTCTCTCTAAGAGTCTTCTAGGTCTTCCTGAGCTCATCTTGACCTCCACAGTTCCCCTGAACTGCCTTTTTATGACAACAGTCTTGAATTGGCTCTTAATAAGGTTGGCTCCTCTCATTGCCTTCTCGTGTCTTGTGTCTTTTTTCTGACTGTTGTCAAGTTTTTCTGGGCTATTCGTCCATGCTTTGTGCATATTTTTAAATGTATTTTTAATTGGAATTAACTTAAAAATGAATCACAGATCAAACTGTGTTAGTACTACTTTAATTTTTTATGTCCTTTATTCAGGAAGTGGATAATGCTCACATTCAAGAGTGTGAAAAATTCTGATCATGATACAGCACATAAGATCACGTATCGTGTGTTTACTTATTCTGTTGTTTTTAGAGATTATGTATGGTCACTGTAAAGCAAAAAAGATCAGTTTTTGCATGACAATGACAGTATTGTACTTTTCTATAAGGGACACTTAACCCATTTTGCTTTAAAACATGTTATTATTGCAGAGGTCTGTCTGACAGCATTGGGATTTCATGTGCAAACGTCCCTTCAGTTTGAGGCAGTCAGACATGCTGATGCATTTCTGGAAAGAAATGAGATGGGGGAGAACTAATATTTTGGGCTGGAGTTCGGGTGGCTTTGCTTTGTGGTAGGAAGCCAAGGCTCCTCTCTAATGTGTGGAGCCAGGAATGATAGATGACAGGGTTAAAGGGGAGGTGACAGGATTGTGGAAGCTTGCGCAGACATGTGGACAAGGTTGAGATGGAATTTAAAGGATGCTAGATTAGGGAGGAATGTCTTTAAACATGTTCCTTCTCCCAAAATTCAGCTATAAGAACATATACACATGTACAGTAGTGTTGATCAGGGCAATGTGAACACACACATTTAAGCAGCCAATTCAGCAGCAATCAGGGAGCAACTGGGGAGATACCTTTTTCAAGGGTAACTCAGCCATGGATGCTGGTCCTGGGGATGAAACTAGAGACCTCCCAAGCCTGCTTCTCTAATATTTAATGTTCTTGAGTGGTTACACCGAGCTGTTTTTACGTATTGTTTGCATGCTAGATTTTATGACATATAATGCTTTCCAATTAATTTTTTGCAATTTAAGCAATTGTTCATGTAAATTAATGGATATAATGAACTGTGGGAGGGTTACGTACAGGGGAAGATGGTGTATGTGGCGGAGACGCAGGCATTGGTGCCATGGCAGGTTTCCGTGGTTGTAGAACACCCTTCACCATTTGGCGCAACACAGTTGTGACACTGCAGTGCAGAACCTGCAAGAACATGGAGATGCCTGTGTTGAGTAGCCTTCTGTTAGGCGGAGTGTGCGGAGTGTACACATCACTGCCTGCTTTTATCAGTTTATATTGATATGACCTATTTCAGGCCAGCCTGAGAGTGACGCGTACTTCCCAAATGAACAAACTGTGTTTTCTCAGGGACACCACTCCCAGAAACATTATCACACAGTCCTGCCACTACAGCCATGATTACACTTACAGGAGGATTCAAGTACATTTCAGAGTTACTCACCATTCGTCACCAACAGCAGGACAAGAACCAGTATCAGAAGCAGGGCCTTCATTGTTCTGGGTCTTTAAGAGAGAAAGACCAATGTTTCCCAGTGTATCACCTGCCAAAACCAATATTGAATCAAACAACTGAATCAAATATTTGGAAAGGTATGGAACAGTCTAGGCTCTTTTTGTGTTTTTGACCACTGTGTTGAATACTGATCTCATTGCTATATTCCTACATTGTAAGAATTGCATTTACACATGCAGAGACAACTTTCTAGTGCCATGTAACCAAGCATAGTTGCTAGGTACAATTTCTTTATTTATTAATTTGCTGAGTGTAACTAATTGGGGGGGGGGGTCAACATAAAGCATGTCCTATTACCTTTTAACTAGGCTGTTTGTTTGTATGCTTTATCTTTTCACCTTTTACCAAGCTTGTATTGGAAGCTTTTGAGAGCTAAACTGAGTATCACCGCTGTCCACTGAAAAACACGCATCTCCAAAATGTTGACTTTAGGTGAAGGTGAAGGAAAAACACCTGCTTACCTTCAATGGAAGTTACTCCAACGGAAGCAGCATAAACTCTTTTAATGGCTGAAGTTTGAGGAGATCTGAGTCTGGAACCTAACCTGTGTTCTTCTAAATTTGTTTTCAATCAAGTACATAAACAGCACCTTTCCAATGTGTTTTTGTTTACTCCTAATGTTATAGTGTTTTAGAGGCACACACATACTGCTGATCTGGATTTTACACGTTTTATAATTGCTTAAGAAAAGCTTTTACAGTTCTGTGTATTATTTTATACAGCAGCATGATAATACCAGCTGACCTTTACATTGGCTCAGAACTGTTATGATCAGCGGACCTCTCAAAAGAGTCCAAACACTACATTAATTTCTATCTCATTAAATATTACCACAAAGCCACAGCTTTACAGAGATCCGGGTCCATGCCTCTTTGAGCAAGCTAGTGGCAACAGTGGCAAGGAAAACTCCCTTGGGTCAAGAGGAAGAAACCTTGAGATGAAGACTCAAAAGGGGAACAGATACTCCTCTTTTGGCTGCCCACCGCTCTGAGTGTGTGTGTGTGTGCTTAATGCCCCTAGTTCACTAGTGTGTGTGTTCACTACCACAGATGGGTAAAAGAGAACACATTTACCTTTTACCTTCTCCGGTCTAATATGTTCAGTAAAGGACACAGATGAAGCAGACTAATGTGCAGTGTAATATTACATAATTCATACTGTCTAATGTGGGCATATCTGTATCAGCAGGTGCTGATGCCATTGGAAATCATACTGTTTACAGTCAAGCTCTGTTTGTTCTGCATAGCTGGGAATTTCCAGAGGAGCATGCAGGAATTGGGAAGGGAATATTCCCTCAAGGGAACACACGAGCTGAAAGTAGGACTTGTTGATTTGTTTCAGATTTCCTCCAGAACTGTCCTCAGCCAAATCTTCTTAGCCCAGTTTTACAGTAATCTTTTATATTATTCACTGGGATGTCAAGGTATTAGTATATCAGGTACAGCAGTGTTGCTGCAGTTGTTACACTCTACATACTCTGTACCAGTGTACAGTTGTACAGTAAACCGTGGCTCATCCTTTTTCAATGTCTGTTTTCCCTCAGCTCTCGTCAGCGGTCAAGACCACAGTTGCCTGGGTGTTTTTCATTTGGCTGATGGACTATGAACCACTGTGACCTATAGCTACCAAGACACACTACTTAAATAATCAAATAATACAAATGCAATAACAATATCAATAACAATAATACAATAATACTATATGTAGCATCAGATGGCCTACAGATGGTCTGTTACTGTAAAATTGCACCAAATATGGTGTGGTGTTTCTGTTAAACTGCCAACTCTTGCTGAGCTGTGAGTAGTTCTGAATGTGAATTCTTGCTGAATGATTGAACTTGCACCTGTGAATTCTTTGATGAATAATATCATTGTGGAGTTTGTTTTCTCTTTACTGGTGATTGTGCAATCAGGGGTTTTCAGGTCCTGACTGTAGGGACATGTGATCGGGAGGATGGACTTTAGCCTGGCTGTTCTGTTTAAAACATGAAAAATGAAGCATTAAGACTCAAACCTGCAATCAAAGCTCAGATAGAAACGTCTGCTTTCACTGAATACTATTCAAGGTAAGTTGTTTTAGTGTGTGTGTATGTGTGTGCACTAGATTCTTCTTGTGTTTTGGTTGTTTTTCTGCTGATGCAGCTGTTGAATTTAATATAAATAGAAATCTATTTTCTATCTTTGAATAGTGTGTGTGTGTTGTAACTAATTTGCATATTCTCATAAACTTTATTAACGGCCATATCAAAACTAAAAGAGAAATGCATCTTTCTGCTGTAGAATGAAGAAGATCCTGCTTGTGACTCTGCTTCTTGCTGGGCTGCTGATGAGTGGTGAGTGTTGAAGGTTTTACTTCAGTTAAGTTGTCCATTATTTTTTCAAGGATGCCATTCTGAATTACTAAACAGCCATGCTTGAGCCATGTGTGAGTGTGCAGAACCCTTTTTTACCAATTTACAGTTTTCACACTCATACATCCTTGTATAAATATGGTTCTTAATAGAACCAAAACTGGCATCACTCAAAGAACGCTTTGTAGAGAAGGGTTTTTGCTTCTCCTATACAGTTGCCATATTGGAGATAGGAGGTTTTGTTCAGTCAGCAACAATGTGTATATGATATACTGTACTAGATAGAAGTCTTAGGCCAAATGATGAAGTTCTGGGTTTTAAAAATTTTCTGTTTCATTTTCTGTTTGCTTCTAAAATAAATACAACATTAATACCAGTAAACAATGTATGATATTTTGTTTGTTAGCCTAACAAATCCAACTGAAGAAACCTTTTTTTGTAGGTGGCATTCAAAGGTTTGGACAGCCCTATTCAAAACATCTGCTACTGTAAATAAACTGATCTGCAAAAGACAATTAAAGATACAGCATTCCTTAAAACTATGTTAAAAGATTAGTGTGTTTGTTTTGTTTGGTACAGTTTTAGACTTAAAAACAAAAAGGAGATCTGAGCTCCAAGAAAACGTTTTTTTTCAAATTTCAGAGCTTTATAAAGTTATCATTCAATACCTTGTTTATCCAATTGGTCCTTTATTATGTGAAATTGGGTGGAAAAGAAGAATCACTCATGTGTTTTATTAACCTAAACGCCACAAATGAGATGTAAGTGAGCCCAGACTGAAATGCACTTTTAGTCAAAGACTAGGCTTTATCCCAGATTGGAACAGTTATTTTCAAGCTAGATTGTCTGTGAGTGCCTTGAATCTAGAAATAGAGATGCAGTGATAGCCTTCAGAAATGTCATGCATCCCCAGAACCCAAAACAGTGTGAGTTATCACAGTTACAGCACCAAAAATTAACTGGGTATATACAATCTTGCTGCTCCTGAGCACTCTGGTGTTGTTGCAGGTTCTGCTCTGAAGTGCAACCACTGTATTTCACGTCAGGGAAGTGGGAACAGTTGCAGAGTCACCACAGAAACCTGCGGCTATAACAAGGATGCCTGCGTCTCTGCCAGGTTCACCACCTTACCCTGTAAGTGTCCAGCAGTCTTTTATTTACATTTATGGCATTTAGCTGACGCTCTTATCCAGAGCGACTTACAAGGTTATTCGTATTACAGAGGAGGGCCAATGTGGTGTTAGGAGTCTTGCCCAGGAACTCTTATTGGTGTAGCGCAGCATAGTCACCCAGACCGGGAATCGAACCCTGGTCTCCCACATGGTGTTGTAACCCAGCGGCAGGTAGTGGTGTTATCTGTTGTGCCACACCAACCACTCTGTCTTTAACAACACTCACTCTGTGTTAAAGGTGCCCTACAATAGAACACTGTATTTCCTTTGGCATAGTAGAACCTGGAGAGTTCAGGACATGAACCTGACATACCATGTACCTCGGGAGGGTACCTCCTTCAAAAGAAAATCCGGTTAAACAAAAAACGTTCTGTAAACACAGCAATTCCAAAACCCCAAAACTGTCACATAACAGTCCTGACTCATTATATTTACACCCCCAAAATGACCAGAGAAGGGATAAAGGTTGACTAGTGGACTGGTGCAGATATCCGTGCAGTGTGTATATTCTGTGTGCCACAGGAAAACCAGTGACGCAAGCTGATGCTTGGCAGGTGTTAGGCTAAAAGCTAATGCAGCCGACCAGCTATAGTATTTTTGTCTAGCTAACCTCACACTGCATCAAGAGGACAGCAACACTATCTGGTAAGATAAGTGAATATAAAAAATGAATTTCAGTGTTGTAAATCATGGTTGTATACATCAAAGAATTGACAGAACATGCTGAATAAATGCATTCTGACCCAGCTCACTAGGTCATACCTAGGTCCACATTCACTTATATTATAAACCAGAACAGGGTTGTTTTCTGTATTAATAATTAATTATAGAAAAATAATATTTTATTGTATATTTTATGAACATTTACTTACTTTTAATGGAAGTGTATTTTCTGTCAGATGCTTGTCTGTCTTCCGTGACTGTCAGGAACCCAGTTACTGAGCTACAAAAGCACTATCCCAACACTGCCCAGCACTATGGAATCCAACTCACCAGGTTTTAGGATGTTTTGCCACACCCTTAGACACTGTAAACATACCAATGGGCATGCTCAACATCCTAAAATATTACCTGGACGTTTCAGTAAGCTGAGTGCACTTCATAGTCCCTTACTCTGTGTGGGGCTGTAATGTACGGTTAAAACAAACACATAGCCTCCATTAAATATAAAAAAACCAAAGGACTACAGAAAAAAAGGACTGGCACATGTGCACATCAACATGTTACCTCTGAGACTGAAACACTTCAGATTTGAACAATAAACGAATTAACTCCATTTTAAACAAACATTAGAATAGTAGAACACCCTCCCAGGTGTTACCTGTGTGCTGAGACTTGCTGAATATTAAAGATGTTTTCTTTCTCTTTCTCTCTTCAGATTCGCACTTCCGCAGGTGCATTGCAATGTCTGACTGCCTAATCCTGCAGATGACCCCCAACATTAAAGCCCGATGCTGTCAGAGAGACCTTTGCAATTAGGTCACAGAGACTCAACCACGCTTGCTATCTTGGAAATGGCAACAAATCAGAGATGTAGATTTGGTAATAAAGTTGATCTGCTCATGATTCAAATGATTGTGGTTTTGTTGCCATTTCATTCATGTATTAAAGCAACAGCATAAACAAATTAATTATTAATAATTAAATTAACATTTAATAACTGAAGTCACAAAAACATTACTATTAATCCCACTTATGAGACCCTATTAATACATACAATGTAATAATAATAATAAAAAGAAGAAGAAGAAAAGGATAAACACCCTGTGACAAAACACACAAAACACAACTAGAAAAGAGCAAGGAATGGTTTCCCAGTTTAACTGGTTCCCACTTCAAGGCAGTTGCTAAGCTCTTCGTTGCTTTGGTATCTGCTATCTGCTTTCCATTCTTACTGGCTAGTTTCAGCAATAGCTCCGCCCACTTATGATCACATATGTGTTTCCCAGTATTACCTGCTTTTACTGTTTGAATAAAGTTATGAATATCTTCTTTGAAAATTATTTTATTTGGTTAGAGAACTACAGAAAGTTTCATTTATATACATCTTATAATCCTATGCACAACATATGTCCAAATGTTTGTGGACACCTCTTCTAATGAATGCATTCAGCTTTTTTAAGTTGCACCCATTGCTGACACAGATGTGCACAAACACACACACACACAGCTTGTCTAGTCCCTGTAGAGAAGATCTGCCAATAGAATAGGAGTAGATAAACATTAACCTATTGGCATCATGCCTCCTAATGCCAGGCGTGAGCTAGATGGGTATAAAGCCCCCAGCAATGAACTGTGTTCTCTAGAATGATTGTGCTCCATCCAGTGCTTTTGTAATGAGTTGGGGATGAGGCGGAGTGGTGATCATCCAATACCCTGACCTCACTAACACTCTTGTTGCTATCAAATCCTCACTAAAACTCTTGTCGCTATTGTGTGCAATCAAATCCTCAACGTAATGCTCCATAATCTAGTAGAAAGCCTTCCCTGGGAGGTAGAGACAGAGTCACTCCAACAAAAGCAGGTTACATTGTTTTTAATACCCTTAAAGAGAAACAGATTGAGCAAGTGTCCTAATACTTTTGTCCATATAGTGTATTTTCCAGGCTGGTTGTTATTGTTGAGCACACTGGTGGTTTCCTCTGAGTGATGTAATAAGCCGTTATCCCAGCAGATTATGATACTAATTTCCTGCCTGTTAGGGGGGTTGCATTTCTGTTACTGCAACCATGTTCAACTGCCACAGTCTCTGGAATAAGGAGGAGGGGGGGGGGGGGGGGGTCTTCTGAGTCCCATATGTACTGCTGATGATGGGGAAGCTGTAATTACTACATACTTTTGTACACAGTTGCAAGAAAAAGTAAGTGAATCATTTGGAATTTCCAGAATTTCTGCATTGATTACGAATAATATCTGATCTAAAGTAAACGAATATTACACAGTGGTACTGTTCATGTCTGCCATTGTTTTAATGAAGGACATGTGATCAAAAGTGCAGGTTTCACAGGGGCTTTGTCCATTAAATAAAGGCACACAAAGCCTGGCTACTGACCAATCTCATCTTCTTATGAAAGAATGCCATGCCTTGATGCAAACAGCTTCAGAAGACGTGATAGAGAGGTGTGAAGCTGGAAAAGGCTACAAAAGCCTGGCTAAACAACTGGGTGCACATCAGTTATCAATGCTACTATCCCTAGAAGTGGGCGTCATGTTGTTACTTCAAAAGTACAACGGGCATTCCTGAAAGAGGTTAGAAAGAACCAGGGCAGGGGTAACAGCAAAAGCCCTACAAAAGCCTTTGTTCACTAGAAAAACACTGAACCCCAACACTGTCCATATAAATGTATACTGTATATAAATACTATTGTGGCCCACCTGAAAGTTTGCCTAAGACCACCTGGATGTTTAATGAATGAAGTAAAAATATTACTCTTAATAATTCTTTACACCAGGTGTGGAGAACTGGGGTTTTCTCTGCTCTAACTCACCAACTCCCCCTTCTGGCTTCAGCTAGTACTGCACATGGGCGGAAAATAAAACTGTTGAATAAATAAAGTTGTTAAAGGTAGTAGAGTTTGAAATTGACTGTTTTTAATCGTATACAATACAAAGTGATGCTACAAAATTGGCAGATACAATAATGTTTGTCCTGTAAATATTAAAGCATGGCTGTGACAGAGCAGACACGAGTCGAGTGAGCACTTCATCACAGCACACATGGCTTTGAGGATCCTGGTACTTTTATACAACAATTCGGAAAATAAATAAAGTAGAAAATAAATAAATTGAAATAAATCGTAGCTAGCTAGTTCCTTCACAAGCAGCGGACTCCACTCACTGCAGCTCCTTACATAGACCACCACATTAAACTCCGTTTCTCACTCACAGTTTCTTTCTTTCCGTTTATTTTTGTTTTGGTGTTTTTCGCCATTCTTGCTTTGCTCAGTACATTTAATTGCGTCGCTTCTTGGTTTATAAGCAAACATATGGGATTAAACCGGCGTTCAGCGGAGTGATACAGTATTTGTGAAAAACCCGTGTGAAATAACAGCACCGAGCAGGGAGCTGCTTGTTAGGGGACTATAATTTGGCGGAAGGATATGTTATCATTAAAAACATTAAAATGTTCGTTCACGGCTCAATGTATTTATTTTACACTTTATTTATTTCCCGAACTGTTTTATAAAAGTAACAGAAAACTCGAGGTCTGTGATGAAAAGCGTGCTTTACCTACACGATAACACACCCACTCTCGTGTTCAGTTATTTTAATAAATTACAGGACAAACATTAACATATCTGTATTTTAGAGCATTAGCTTGTATTACAATTACAATTACAATTATAAGCTTTGTCAATTTCAAACTCTCTTACATTAAACATCTTTGCTTAATTTTTTCCGCCCAAGTGCAGTACCTGCGGAGGCCAGAAGAGGGAGGCATTGCTACAGTTGGTGTGTTGGAGGTCGTGTGTAAAATCTGAAATGTCTGCCTAATCAGAGCCCTGCTGTTATTTCATGATAACCCACTCCCTCTCCTGAGATTTCACTACACACCGAATTCTCTAAAGCTACAGTGAAAATAACAGCTGCCCTTCACATTGTTTGGAAGTTTCATAATGAATGGACCAGCAGAAATAGTCCCAAATTGCATGCAATTCACTCTTACATTGATGTGCATTAAAAGTTATGGAGGCTTTTGATTTGCATGGAAAGTTCTTGTTTAGGTTTGAGAGTGAAATGATAGCAGCATTATAGTAAACCTACTAAACAGTGCAGTAAACACAGCATTAGAAATTTGTATATTTTCATCTACAGATTAGATGAACATGGCAGAGTGCAGGTATTCTGGTCAAAGTCTCATGTTTGCACCTTGTGTTACATCTTCATTTCTGAGTTTGATGCAGTTCGATTTCCGGGGCTCGGCAAGCTGCCACTGTTGGGCCCTTGAGCAAGGCCCTTTACCCTCTCTGCTCCCCGGGCGCTGGAGTTGGCTGCCCACCGCTCTGGGTGTGTGTGTACTCACTGCCCCTAGTTCACGTGTGTGTGTGTGTGTGTGAGTGTGTGTTCACTACCACAGATGGGTTAAATGCGGAGGACACATTTTGCTGTACAGTGTACACTCCCCCTTCCTTTTTTTTTACCTTTACATTGCTGGCTGCATCATAAGCTTTAATACTGTCCATTTGGACATGTGGACCTTTTGTATGGCTTAAGAATGTCAAGCAGATGAACTTATTACACAACAGGACATTTCTTGGGAGACATCAGGTACAGCATGTAGCATTTTGTTGAGGTTGACCTCGAGATCAGGATCCAAATGTCTTTAAACTCACTCGCCACTCGTCAACAGCCCAAAGAGACAAGAAGGCCTTCATTATTTTGTAACATTAAAAAGGAAAGCGATAAATATATCATTTATAAAACTGAGAGCACAGTCAAAGCTGGATCTCTCTGCTTCCTTAGACGCGCTCAGCTTCATTCATACTGCAGTAGTCGTCCAACCAAGTCTACAATTCCACTCAAAATCATTCCCTAAATGTACAAACAATAAACCAATAAACAATTGGTTGAACAAGTAGAACAAGCGCTTTCTCTAAATTCAACAAAACTTGTCACTTTAATGACGACTACAGAATTATTCAACCTCTTCATGACAAGTCTTGCAAACGTGATGCATAGCCAGAGCTCAAAAGCTGGATCTCCTTTTCCTCAGCCAATCCCCAGCTTCGGCCTGCATTTAAAAGACTGCTGAGATGCTGCTGAGGTCATGTTTCTTCTTTCCTTCCTACCCTCAGCCTCCAGGTTGGTCCTGCAATGTTGCCCTGGGGGTTGGCTCCATCCCGGCCTGCTTCGTACGGCAGGATCTGCTAGGTCCAGATGTAGCAGGACCTGGGCCAAAGATGGGGCTTACATCAAAGGCTTCAACTTGCACTAAATAATCAAATCATACAGACATTGTTCTTTCATTAATATAATTTACCATTATTAAAAGTTCTTGCACTCATACCTCCAGAGTCTTCTGGCAGAACTAATAATCTTTCCATGCAGCAACCGTTCCATTTTTGCAGAATTTTCTATGGGGCTCAGTCAGGCCACTCCAGAACCTTCCAGGACTTCTTCTGAAACCAAGCCTTGGTGGACTTCGAGGTATGCTTAGGATAGCTGTCCTGTTGCAAGGTCCAATGACACCCAATTCGATTTTATTTATTATTTACTGTTGTGCTTAATAAGTACCAATACAACACACACACACACACACATATACTACACTAACATTGTAACATAATGAAACTTGCACTCTTGCTGCTGAAGGACTGAACTTGACCTTGTAAACTCAGTCAGGGTTTTTTAAGTTCTCACTGTGGGGACATGTGATCAGAAGGGTGGACTCTGGCCTGGCTGGTCTGTTTAAAGACGAAAGATGAAGCATTGGGATGCAAAACTGGTTCATAATCAAAGCTCAGATAGAAACATCTTCTTTTGCTTAATACATTTCAAGGTAAGCTCTTTTAGTGTGAGTGTGAGCGTGTGTGATTGATATTAACTGAGCTCATGCCATAAATATATTTGAATAGTCTGTATTTAGTGACACACCAGCAAACTTTTATTACTTGTAGAATCATGAAGATCCTGTTGGTGACTCTGCTTCTTGCTGGGCTGGTGACGAGTGGTGAGTGTTGAAGGTTTCACTTCAGTAAAGTCGGTTTCATTCTCAAAAGTCAATGTCTGTCATTCCTAACAAGAATCTAGTCTTTACCACCTGCAATCATGCGGCATGTGCTCGCTATCAGGACACAACTGTGTATCTCCATTTTTTAGGTAAAAAGAACGTTTAGAAGATTTTTGTTTCTGCTGGAAATTTGACATTTTGCCATCAAGGTTTGGTTCTGACAAAAACAAGAACAGCCATAACATTAATACCACTCCTTATTTATACACTAGTCCATTATTTCAGCTCCACTTACCAATGCCCAGGACCCCACAGGACTGACAGCAGGTACTTTTTGGGTGGTGGGTCGTTCTCAGCACTGCAGAGACACTGACATGGCGGTGGTCTGTTAGTGTGTGTTGTGCTGGTACGAGTGGATCAAACACAGCAGTGCTTCTGGACTGAGAATAGTCCACCAACCTGAATTATCCAGCCAACAGTGTCCTGTGGGCAGCGTCCTGTGACCACTGATGAAGGACTAGAAGATGACCAATACAAACTGTGCCGCAACAGAGTCCTAAACATTGAAGAACCGGGTTAAGAGAGGCTAATAAAGTATGCAGAGGAACAGATGGACTACAGTCTGTATTTATAAAACTACAAAGTGCTGCTATATGGTCAGTGGAGCTGATATAATAAACAATAAGTGGAGAAACTAGGAGGTGGTGAGTAAACTCAACTTGTGTGCCAAAACGTAATCTTTGAGCGCTCTAGTGTTCGCGTTGTTGCAGGTTCTGCCCTGAAATGTTGGAACTGCCAACCATTTTGGACTTTGTTTGGAATGTCATGCGTAATCACTAGAGAAACCTGCAGCTCTGACAAGCAAACCTGCATCTCTCAAGAAGTGAACTACTTTCCCTGTAAGTCTCTAGTTGTCTTTTATCTTAATCTCTCCGTCTAACAACTGCATTTTCAGAAATATCATATAATAAGCTACAACTATCAGTGAACCTCCACTAAGACTTTGGAAACAAACACCCCAGCCAACATGCATATGTGGGGCTCACATGGGCTAGGCGGGTTCCTGGTGGGCATGGACGTGTGTTTTTATTGGCACCCAATTGGGTTTCTCAAATCGTTACAGCCCACCCTAATCTCACATGGGTCCATCTAGGCTCCATAGGCAGTGTACAACCCAGATAGGGCCAAAATGTAACCCCTCTTGGTTCCATCACAGACCCTGGTGGGCATCCTTATGCGGGCCCAACAGGGAAATCAGGACAAAACCTTTTGGTTCCCAGTTAGACTACCAATACAGGCAGTGGTGGCTCAGCGGTTAGAGTGGCAGGCTATCGAAAACAGGGTTGTGGGTTTGATTTCCAGGCTCGGCAAGCTGCCACTGTTGGGCCCTTGAGCAAGGCCCTTTACCCTCTCTGCTCCCCGGACGCTGGAGTTGGCTGCCCACCGCTCTGGGGGTGTGTGTGTACTCACTGCCCCTAACACACTAGTGTGTGTGTTCACTACCAGATGGGTTAAGTGTATGTAGGACACATTTTGCTGGACAAATACGTGCACCTTTTCCATACATTCCCCACATGAACATGTTAGCTGAGATCATTGCTTCATAGTGAGCTAACCAGCCCAGCCCTGGTCCCGAAGAACCCCCTGTTTCCTGCTCCAAGGCTATGTTCAGACTGCCAGCCCGAATCAGATTTTGGGTTGTTTGAAGTGTTACTTGTGTGCTGGGACTTTTCTTTCTCTTTTTCACTTCAGATTACAAGAAGAAGTGCATCAGTCCAGCTCAGTGCCTCACTGCACAGTCCCTGTACCGCACCAAAATCCAATGCTGTACCACAGACTTTTGCAATTAAGTCACAGAGACTCAGCCACACTTACAGGTAAACCTGTTTTTATGGTTGCTATATATGGTATCCCAGGTGGCTGCTAGGTTGTTGCAACGCAGTTGCCATGGCTTTACTAGTGGTTGCTAGGATGTTGCTATGCATTTGCCATGGGATTTTATTTGTTTGTTAAGATGTCCCAGGTGCTTGCTATAGTGGTGTTAAAATGTTCCTAGATAAGTGCTGTGGTATGCCAGGTGGCTGCCAAGGTGTTTTAGGTGGTTGCTATGACTGTTGTCAGGGTGTGAAATAGAAGTACTGCACAGAAGTGTACATCAGATCACATTAAATTTAAATTATTACATAAGGCTGAGCTACATTTAAAGGCAAGTCTAATAAAAAAGTAGAATTTAATATATGCATTATAAGCATGGAAGCTACAGGCTAATCACTGCTGGTTCATTAAGAAGTTTCAATAGATGTTTTACTTGATGAATGGAGTAATGGTTCAGCCCTCTCTACTGTGTTACTTGTGTGCCGGGACTCACTGAATATTAAAGGTGTTTACTTTCTCTGTCTCTCTTTATTTTTCAGAGGAGGTGCATCACTATGCCTGAATGCCTCTACCTACAATCCAGTCGCCACATCAGAGACCGATGCTGACAGACAGACCATTGCGATTAGTTCACAGAGACTCAACCACCCAAGCTATCTTGCAAATTAATCAAAAGTGTAGATTTAGAAATAAAGATGATCTGTTTATCATTCAAATGACTGTTTTTATTTATTTAAATCATTTGTGTATTAAATCAGAACAAGGAACTGCATTAAACTCTCTCTAAAGCTCTGAAAATCCAATTTGGCAGTGACTAAAAGCACAATGTAAAAACACAACACTTCAGTAGGTAGACTTGGGACTCAAACCCACAACCTTTTAACCCCTTTACACTCTTAAGGCTTATTACACACTAAGATGTATTACTCTGTAACTATAAATGGGGCGTCTGTGCAATCGGGTAATGTGACAGCGGATTGATGTACACCCAGGTCTTTAGCGATGCTTTTGTAGCATTTTCCAGTTTCTTGCATCTTCTGCTCAATCATCATATTTCTGTAACGTTTTAGGCCACTTGTTACCCAAGACTCAATGTTTTGGATCATTAATGACCTTGGCATAAGTTTGATCTGATGCGTCGGGGCATTGCCAGAGATTTTAGGCCCCATGAAAAGATATTACACTGGGCCACACCACCCCAAGCCACACCAACCCATTAAATATAACCTAATAAGCATACAGTGAAATTCACAGTTTGATGAAAGACTACTAGCCTTTATTTGAAAAGATGAGGTTTACTTTTTTGCCAAAGAAGAGAAATGACAGTAGTCACAGGCCCTTAGAATCGTCCTTACTCCACCTCCATATAGCACCCCTGCTGATGTGTGCTAATAGACTCTACCATTTCAACTCTGCCGTGTGCAGAAACATTTATACAGTCTAATGAACACCTAATATTGTTAACACCCCTGTTTACCATCTTAATGACACAAGCGTAAATAAACGTGAAATATATCAAAACCTTTGAAAAAGTCTGTCTTGTATGCTTCATCTTTTCAGCTGTTAATTAGAACCACCCCGTATTGGTTTGTGTTGGTGATGTCACTTTAACTTCTGTTTCCAATATAAACTAACCATTCATTATTAATGACAAGCATGACAACCTCAGTCCAACCTCAGTTCTCCACAGTGTTTAGATTTCTAATGTAAAAAAAACATTTCCACTCAACATTGTATAGACAATATGATGGTATTTTTGCTCTAATGGACAGAAGTAGAGGAGGCTGATCAAATGTGCAGCAGCAGATGGTCTACAGACTGTAAATCTACAAATTACACCAATATGTTTCAAATAATTTGGCAACTATATTGGTTCAAATGTCTTAAATGTGGAGACATGTGATCAGGAGGGTGGACTCTGGCGCGGCTGGTCTATTTAAATATGAAAGATGAAGCAGTGAGACTCATATCTGGTTCACAAACGAAGCTCCTAGATAAACATCTACTTTTACTGAATACAATTCAAGGTAAGCTCTTTTAGTATGTGTGTGTGTGTGTGTGTGTGTTTAACAGTACTAAACTTACTACTTACTAAATTCTTATTCACAAGTCCTTTCAAGTATGTTTAGGCTGTTTTTTTTACTGATGTAGCTGTTGAATGAAATATTATACCTCATTAATGACCAAATCAACATTAAAAGAAAAATGCCTCTGTCTGCTGTAGAGTGATGAAGACCCTGCTTGTGACTCTGCTTCTTGTGGGACTGCTGATGGGTGGTGAGTGTTGAAGATTTAACTTCAATGTCCGATGTCTCCAATGTCCATTGTTCCTGACCAGAAGTTAGTATTTACAAGCTGCAATCATGCGGCATGTGGTCACTGTCGGAACAAAACCCTTTATCGCCGTTTCATAGGCAATTTGGAAACTCCAGCTGTCCGTTACATTGTTTGTGTACAATGTTTGCAGTTTTTATGATCAATGGACCAAAAGAAAAGGCCCAGAATGGCCAGGAATAAAATCTTTTTTACATTCACTTCCATTGGTTCTGACCAAAACAACAGGTAGGGTGAATTAGAGGAAGACCTACACTAAATAACACTTAGATGTCCCACATTAGGGCAATTTTCCCTATATGATATTATTGATGTCACCTAAAAACCTTGTCTCTCCAAAATGGCAACTCTATGTGTTCTTTAGAAAGGTGTCTGTTATTAATGACTTCCTGTGGTAACAAGCAATTGAACTGGGTTTATTTCACTCAGATAAATACTTTGAATCGAACAATGGGTTGAGTCAGATAAATCCAGTTCAATATCAGTGGTGTATAAAAACTCTCTGGTGTTTAACTGTTGCAGGTTCTGCCCAGGTTCTGAAATGTTACAACTGTCGACCAATTCACACTTGGTATGGAAAGGCATGCATGCTCTTCGAAGAGCGCTGCACCATTGAGAAGCAAATGTGCATGTATCATGAAGTGAAATTATTCCCCTGTAAGTCTCTAGTAGTCTTTTATCTCAGTCACCCCGTGTCTTTTTTTTTACCCAGCACTGGCTTACTGTAAAACCCAACACACACTGAGGGGAATGGACGAGACATCTCCCTTTACACCATCCTCTCATACAACACCAAACCTGCTACCATCCTGGATCTCTGCACTGTTGATGCAGAGCCAAATGGAGGCAGGAGGGCCATAATACTATGAAATATTAATTGAGAACTATAAACTGACATTAAATTGATATTGAAATTATAATAAATGAACTCACTCCACATTCGACTAAGAAACAGAGGAGAATTTAAAGTATGCATTATAATAATGGAACCTGCAGGATAAACACTGCAGGTTCCTAAAGAAGGTACAATTGAATTGATATTTAATAAATATATTAATCTCTCTTTGGTTGGTGTAAATGTGTTCTCTTTGTCTTTTCCACTTTAGATAAAAAGAGACAGTGCAGCACTCTGGATGAGTGCCTCCGACAACAGTTATTGGAGCCCACCAAAGTTCGATGCTGTAATACAAGCCTTTGCAATTAGGTCACAGAGACTCAGCCACGCTTGCTAGCTTGAAAATGGTAAACGAATAAAAAGCGTTGATTCTGAAAAAAGACTCAAATGACTGTGGTTTTGTTGCTATTTGAAGCATTCATGTATGAGTAACAGTATAAACATAAAGTAGCTACTTATTTAACTGTTTCAGATTAGCCTAAACCTAAGCCTAAGCATTTCATAACCTGCTGAAGCCACAAAAACACCTAAACGCATTCACAGGGGAGGTGTCAAGTGTTGATTTCAAGGAGTTTATGTGGTTAATACAATTAGAGGAGTGGTGTCGGACTGTAGGATAACAAGAAAAGTGCATCTCCTGAACACAATACCATGCAGTAGTTGTAGTAGTAGTTGTAGTACCGTGCAGTAGTTGTAGTACTGTGCAGTAGTTGTAGTAGTAATTATAGTACTGTGCAGTAGTTGTAGTACTGTGCAGTAGTTGTAGTAGTAATTATAGTACTGTGCAGTAGTTGTAGTACCGTGCAGTAGTTGTAGTACTGTGCAGTAGCTGTAGTAGTAGTTGTAGTACTGTGCAGTAGTTGTAGTACTGTGCAGTAGTTGTAGTACCATGCAGTAGTTGTAGTACTGTGCAGTAGTTGTAGTACTGTGCAGTAGCTGTAGTAGTAGTTGTAGTACTGTGCAGTAGTTGTAGTAGTAGTTGTAGTACTGTGCAGTAGTTGTAGTACCGTGCAGTAGTTGTAGTACTGTGCAGTAGCTGTAGTACTGTGCAGTAGTAGTAGTACTGTGCAGTAGTTGTAGTAGTAATTGTAGTATCGTGCAGTAGTTGTAGTACTGTGCAGTAGTTGTGGTATTGTTCAATAGTTGTAGTAGTAATTATAGTACTGTGCAGTAGTTGTAGTACTGTGCAGTAGTTGTAGTAGTAATTATAGTACTGTGCAGTAGTTGTAGTACTGTGCAGTAGTTGTAGTAGTAATTATAGTACTGTGCAGTAGTTGTAGTACTGTGCAGTAGTTGTAGTAGTAATTATAGTACTGTGCAGTAGTTGTAGTACCGTGCAGTAGTTGTAGTACCATGCAGTAGTTGTAGTACCGTGCAGTAGTTGTAGTAATGTGCAATAGTTGTAGTAGTAATTGTAGTACTGTTCAGTAGTGCAGGTTAAGTAGTTCCCACTTCAAGGTAGTTGCAACTCTGTCACTTGGGGAAAACTAAGGTGTTGTTATGCATTTGCCATTGTTTTTAATGCGGCCACTAAAATGTCCCAAGTGGTTGCTAAGTGGGTGCTATGGTGTTGCTAAAGTGTGATAGGTGGTATAGTATACCAAGCTAAGGTGTTTGAAGTGGTCCCTATGACTATGACTGTTGTCAGAGTGTGTAAATGAAGAATACTGTACATCACGTTGAATTTAAAGCCTGCGTGTCATCAGACTGAATTACATTTAAAGGAAAGCCTAATAATAATTAAAAAAATGTGTTTCCAGCTGCTTAGAATTGAACATATGCCTGATAAACATGCAGCTAATCACTGCTGGTTCATTAAGTAGGTACAATTTAAACAATATATTAATTTAAACAATTAATCGAGTAATGGTTCAGCCCTCTCTACTGTGTTACCTGTGTGCTGGGAATATTAAAGGTGTTTTCTTTCTCTTTTTCTCTTCATTTTCCAGAGGAGGTGCATCACTATGTCTGAATGCCTCTACCTACAATCCAGTCGCCACATCAGAGACCGATGCTGACAGACAGACCATTGCGATTAGTTCACAGAGACTCACGCAAGCTATCTTACAAATGAATTAAAAGTGTAGATTTAGTAATAAAGATGATCTGTTTATCATTCAAATGGCTTTGGGTTTGTTACTATTTGAATAACTTACAATGTCTGTGATTAGGACTTGACTACTACTACTACAACACATAATAATAATAATAATAATAATAATAATAATAACAATAATTTTGTAACACCACCTGAAAAAAAAATTCAATTAAAACATCTATCCATCCATCTTCTTTTTGGCTTCTTCTTGTCCGCGGTTGCGATGGGTCCAAAGCCCACCTGAAATCACCCGATACAAAGCAGAAATACCCCCTGGACAGGATGTCACAGGGTGTCCATCGCAGGGTTGCACACACATCCATTCACTCACACACGCACACTCAGCACAATAGTGCATTAAAAAAAACTGCAAAAATAAAGCCACACTCAGCAATACTAGGGGGTTCAAGCATTTCTGTTAAAATCAAGTAGAATTCTTATAAAACAAGGAACCACATTATACTCTGTGGTGACCTGAAAAATCTGCACTATATTGTGCACACAAACCACTTTTTCAGTGACTATGAAATCACAATTTAAAAACACAACATTTCAATAGGTAGACCTGGGACTGTTCACAACCTCTGAGGCAACAGACACATCCTTTACCACTGCATCATGCCAAACCTTACATGACTGGTTTGATTTCAAAGATATTTTTGTCAGTGAAAGTAATCTGATCTGATCTACAGATCTAGACAGTGAGGTGAAATGTAATGAACATGGGTTTAATTCCCACCTACTTGCTTTGAAAAGACACTTAAAACACAGAATGTTCAAGTTCACAAACTCAGGACTGGAGCCCAGAACCTTCAGATCAACAGACCAGCATGTCACCAGTGAGCCACCACAAGACGCAGGGTACACCATGTCCAAACATGTCCAAATGTTTGTGGACACCCCTTCTAATGAATGCAATCAGCTACTTTAAGTTGCACCCCTTGCTGACACAGATGCAGATTATGACGCAAATGCACGCATAAACACACAGCTTGTCTAGTACCTGTAGAAAAGTACTGTCAAAAGAATAGGACTCTCTACTGACTGCTGAGACAAAAAAAGATAACATGGCACTTGCCTGAGGTTCTTTGTTGGTTGTTCAAACATTAACTGTCCAGAAAAGGCTTTCTGCTACATTTTTGGAGCATTGCAAGGTCAGGATGGTGAATGATCCTCACCAACTCATCCCCAACTCCCTAACTTATCCCAAAAGTATTGTATGAAGCACCAACCATCATTCCAGAGAACCCAGTTCCATTGCTCCACAGCTGAATGCTGGGGGCTTTATACCCATCTTGCCCATGCCTGGCAAAAGGTTCATGTATATCTGCTCCAGAGAGTCCTATTCTACTGGCGATACTTCTCTACAGGGACTAGATAAGCTGTGTGGGTGTGTACAATTGCTACAGTGACCACTCTTGCATTTTTACTCAGTGTGGTGTGGTTTGATGAGAGCAGGTCTTGCTGAAGGACTGCACCTGACCTTGTAAATTCTGAATCAGGGGTTTTCAAGTCATGGAGACATGTGATCAGAAGGGTGGACTCTGGCCTGGCTGCTCTATTTAAAGATGAAAGATGAAACAGTGAGACTCAAACCAGGTACATAATCAACGCTCAGATAAAAATGTCTACTTTTGCTGAATCAAATAAAGGTAGGCTCTAATGTGTGTGTGTGTGTGTGTGTGTGTGTGTGTGTGTGTGTGTGTGCAGTACACTTTCACTGAATTCTTATACACAAGTACTTTCAAGTATGTTTGGGCTGTTTTCCTACTGCTGAATTTAATATAAATAGGACTGTTTTCTATATTTTTATCTTTGAGTAGGTTGTATGTTGACACTTATGTTAACACATATGAATATGAACACATATTAATGCCTCTAATGCCTCTTATAAATGCCTCTTTCTGCTGTAGAACGATGAAGATCCTGCTTGTGACTCTGCTTCTTGCTGGGCTGGTGATGAGTGGTGAGTGTTTACGGTGCCGCAGAAAACCAAGCCTATGTCCATAATTCCTGACCAGAAATAAGTGTTTTACTGTTTTACTGCTAAATAAGTGTTATACATGCTGCATGTGCTCGCTATCAGAAATAAAACCTTGTATTTCCATTCCAATGCCAGTTCTCTGTTACACTGTGTCTGGATCCAGCTTTCCTGAGGGCTCTGGTGTTTACACTGTTTCAGGTTCTGGTCTGCTGTGTTAGGCCTGCCGATCATATTGGAGTTGGCATGGAAGGGCTTGCATATTCTACAAAGAAAACTGCAGCCATGAGAATCAAGTCTGCATGTCTCACATAGTGAACAACGTCCTCTGTAAGGCTCTATTAGTCTCTGAACTGAACACACACTGGGATAAACTGACCCAGCCATAAGAATCACCCCTATGTATGTTTTTTTAAACCACAATTAACTATTTTGTCAATTGACATTATATATTATTTTTCTTTTTTAATAAAATTAGTTATTTGCACAAATACTCAGTGAATCAAAATTTTTAATATCTATGCTTCTTCTGAGCTGCAGATGTAATGTCAGGTTTTGCCCAACAGTTCCTTCAAAAAGAAGATAAATAACATTAGAAAATACCCTTTAACACACACCCAACAACCATGTGACACATTTCACACTCAAAAACACCTTTTCTAGAGCAATGTACCAAACACTTAAAGAGAGCAGTGAGGGAAATATCTAATCTAACCAGGTTTGTTTGTCTAGTTAGCTAGATCAGCTAACTTAGCTCATTGGTAAGGCTAATGTTAGTCAGCCATATCAACATTTGATACCAGTAACACAGATAAAATTACTTAATTTTCAATGATCAATTAACTATTATCATTAAAAGAGTTACCAGTAACTCCACTATATGTACAACTACCAGTAAAAGCTCAGAGCGAGTCAACATTAGCTAATTTTAACAGTCACACAACAGCTCCAAAAAGTTCAACCCAAAAATTTAGTTAACACCACAGATATTGATTGACTAATTTAGTGTTTCTCAACTCTGGTCCTGGAGATCCCCCTGGAGATCCAGCACATTTTAGTGGCTTCCTGCTCTGACACACCATGTCACTACCCGATTTGTGGCAAGGATAGCGATCCCGATCGACAATCCCTGCTCAGTTTGTGAATCGGGACGGGAATCGGTGGCGATACCTCATCCTTTACTCAGAAAGAGTTTGTTAATTAGCTAGTGTGCATAACCGTTAAAATCTGCATGAAAAGGACATTTCTTAAACAAAAAAAGTTTTCCTTACTCCAGGTGTAGAGCTCTAAGTCATATGGTTGAAAAAACTCCCAGAACTGAATAAGGTATTTTAAGAGGAAAAACATTCTAACAAATATTGATCTAACTCTAAACCACATATCGTTTTGATCGAGAAGTTGAGTGATCATGATAGCCCTCCTTGCATGTTGGCGTGCTGGGACGTGCTGAACACTGAAGGTGTTTTCTGTCTCTTTCTCCCTTTAGATATCAAGAGGATGTGCGCCAGCCCTGATGAGTGCCATCGCTCGCAGTTAGCGGATCCCAAAAGAGTTCGATGCTGTCGGACAGACCTTTGCAATTAGATCCCAGAGACTCAGCCACTCTCACTAGATTGGAAATGGTAAATTAATCAAAAGTGTAGATTTATTAAGATGATCTGCTCATGATTCAGTTGGCTGTGGTTTTGTTATCATTGCTTATACTTGCCATGGTATTTCATGGGGTTGCTGAGGTGTTGCTACTATGGTGTTGCTACTAGGTGTTCTGGTATACCAGAACTGGCTGCTTAGGTGTTCTAAGTGGTTTATATGACCGTAATGGCCTGTAATAGGAGAATACAATTGTAATTAAATGCCTGCATCACATTTGAGGCATTGCAAGGTCTAAAACACACACACCAAACAAGCAAACAAACAAATAAACAAAACAGTATTTCAGGCTGCTTTTAGAAATTAAAGGAAGATAAAGAGAAAGAAGAAATATGCATTTTTTTAAATGTGCAACTACTAAATAGTATACTTAAAATGATACAATGTAAATGAAATAATCTTGCTGGCTGTTAAAGGTTTGTTTGATTTTTAATTAGATTTTTGTTTTCTTTCTCTTTTTCCCTTCATTTTTCCAGCCAGATGAGGTCCATCCCCATGTCTGTGTACCTCTACCTACTATTCAGTCGCTATATCAGACCTGATGCCATGAGACAGTGCACAATTAGCTCACAGAGACTCAGTCGCACTCACTAGATGAAAAATGAATAATAAAATGTAGATTTAGCAATAAAGATGATCTGCTGATGATTCAAATGGCTGTGGTTCTGTTACTATTTGAATAATTTGCATTGTCTGTGAATATGACTTAATTCATGCAGGAATACCCTGTGGACAGGGTGCCACACACATTTATCCACTCACACCCAGTGCTATTTTTCAGTAAAACACAACTACAAAAATAAAGCCACAATTAGCAATACAAGGGGGTCCAAGCAGTTCTGATAAAATCAAGTAAAATTATTGTAAACCAAGGAATCATATTATACTCTGTAGTGATTTGAACAATATGCACCATAATTTGTACATTAATCACTTTTTCAGTGACTCTTAAATAACAATTTAAAAACACACCATTTCAATAGGTAGACCTGGGACTGTTCACAACTGCCAGTGTTACTATGTGTTAGCAACAATGTAATTAGCTAAACCTGGACAGTGAGGTGAAATGTGACGAACATAGATTTGAATCACACTGCCTTGGTTTGAAATTACACATAAACTGGGTTTCAAACACAGAATGTTCCTTTAGGTCAGCAGAACAGCATGTCACCAGTGAGCCATGACAAAACTAAGGGCAATCCACTCATTTTCAACACAATATTTTTTGTTGTGGAAATTGAGGCCCAAGCTAAGCTATATGCCCTAATGTTTGTGGACTCTCTGGAGCAGATAAACTTGAACCTACTGGCACCATGACTAATGCCAGGTGTGGGCAAGAGAGGTATAAAGCCCCAAGCATCGAGCTGAGAAGCAGTGGAACTGTGTTCTCTGGAATAAAAGTTGGTGCTCCATCCAGTACTCATGGGATGAGTTGGGGAGTTGGGGATGAGGTAGGTTGGTAATAAACCAACATCCCGACTTTTCTACAGCTCCTGTCACTGAACACAATCAAATAGATTGTTTTGCATGTCTGAGTCATATTTGTAGTCATATTTGAGTTCTTAAAGGAGAAGCCAACATCATGGGTGTTAGAGTGTGGGAAAGAAAGGATGAGTTGAGTGTCATCAGCAGAACAGTGATAGTAGAACCCATACGAGGATGTTATTATACCAAGAAAGCGAAAGTAGAGTGAGAACAGAAGAGGACCAAGCACTGAGCCTTTTACCAATTTGTCATTTGCAGACCTATATGTTTTGTAGTTTGCAGGGAGTCACAGACACGGGTAGGTGATGTTTGGGTAAAAGATGCAGCTATTGCCATTCTCCATTGATACACCTTTGAACCCCCTCAATAGATCACAAGGCATCCAGGCCCTGAGGCAGCAAAGCTTCCCTGAACCATGATGTTCTAAATCATATCATATTTCTGTAACATTTGAGGCCACTTGATACCAGAGACTCAATAACAATGTTTTTGTTCATTGCTTGACCTTGTAAACTCAATCAGGGTTTTCTTCAGACTGTGAAGATAATGTAATCACAAAGGTGGACTCTGGACAGGATTTATATTAAAACACAGCAACAAAAAGAAATATAGCTGCATGCGGCAATGACAGGGGTCCAAGCACGATCTGGTAAAATCATGTAAAAATCTGGTAGACTAAGATATAGCATTATACTCACATATACACCATATTACATACATCAGCCACTTTTGCATGGCAAAAGTGGATGGCAAAAGTGGATGGCATATGACAGAGCATCAAGGTACATGTGGAACACGTATAATCTATACTTGCCAAAGTATACTTGCAAAGGTTGTTTTGTTCCAAAGAACAAGTTCATCTTTTGTTTTTAATCATATCATACTTCTGTTAAATTTTCAGCCACTTGTTACCAGAGACTTAGCAACAATGTTTTTGTTTGTTGTTTGACCTTAAAGCTTGGCCTTAATGTGTGCCAGTGAGCTGTTCCTCGTTACTGTTTCCTTTCTTTTTCATAGACTGATACAGAGTAGACTTCAGTACCACTTCACCTCTGCCTTGTATAGTACCCTGTATACAGGCTTTTAGACACCATATACCATATAGTTTGGACACCCCTGCTGAAGTGATGCTATGTTAATTTAAAAGTACTCATAAATAAAATAAAAATAAAAAAGTACAACAAAAAATTATTTATTATTTATAATTATTATAAGTTATTTATTTTCATTAAGTACCATTTTTCTAAAAGAAATGTGAGTGCAAAGAACCTTTAAATTGGTAAGAAACTTTATATCTACTTCTTTAAACCCTTAAGTTCTTCACACATCACTTTTAGATAAATGGCTCATTATGGAACTATTATGGAATAATTTTTCAACGGCATCCTCCATTTCTTTTAAGAGTGTTGATTGAATTAACAACTGTTTGTTTATTACCAGTACCTTACTGTTTAAAATGTACAGATGTTTGCAATTCCAACAATTGTTGAATGTATGATCTTGTTCACTGAATAACTTTTTTGGCTCTGAAAATTCTAACAAACTTTACTCTTCATTTTGAACAACCTATAGTCTCCTTTAACTTTGACAGCACTTTTAAAACAAGGAATATCAGTTTGTAAAAGTTAAAAATGAGTTTCAATTAAAGCAGAACAGGCTTGTATTTTGAGTTACAATAATTAAAAATAAAGAGCACACTGGCCATCTAGAAGTTGTGTGTGAGCATGACAGTCTAATTAATTATGACCTGATGTTTTTTACCAGCTTAAAGGTTCTTTACACCCATAAATATCTGCTACAAACATGATTCTTTAAATTAACCTGAATACTGAACACGCTGCTAAATCACTTGCAAGAATTACCTTTACATTCAGAGAAAACTTGGATGTTTTCCTGCTTTGTTGCTTTCATAAATGGATTTGTGGTCAATATACTTTGGGTTTTTGGGAAACCCTTTGCTGGTCAAGATCTAAGCTGGCCAGGGTGGGGTTTTTTCAGCAGGGCAATGTTTTTATTTTACTACTTGTCCTTAAAGCTTGACATCAGTTTATCTGATGTGTGGCAGTGAGCACTGTTACAGTTTTCTTTCTTTTTGATAGACTGACACAGAACAGACTCACATTCTGACAATCAACAACAATCAGTCATATTTTGTGCTTTATGACTCATAAGCACTGCCTAAAATTATGTATTGGGAACGCTAAGCTTGTTAAAAGCTACTATCACTGACCCTGGTGGGCTTCCACATGCGGCATGGAATCTAAGAACAAATTGTCCTGATTCCCAGTTGGGTTCTCCATACCAGCCCTACATGGTCAGGTTAGCTGGGATTATTTCTGTTCACAACAAAAACTAACCATTTAATATTTATAACAATAATAAGACATTCTTGCTGAAGGACTGAACATCTTATTAATGGGGTTTTCAAGCTACATGTGATCAAAGGGGTGGCCTCTGGCCTGGCCTGGCTGTTTAAAGGTGGGAGGTGAAGCAGTGAGTCTCAAATCTGGTTCACAATCAAAGCTCAGATAGAAACATCGCTGAACCATTCAAGGTAAGCTCTTTTAGAGTGTGTGTGTGTGTGTGTGTGTGTGTGTGTGTGTGTGTGTGTGTGTGAGTTCTCAAATGCTTTTAAGCATCTTTAACTATTTTCACACTAATGTAGCTGTTGAATGACATGTCACTAGCATTTATTCATTTTTTGCCATTAATATATTTGAATAGTCTGTATATAGTAACATGGCAGTAAACTTACTTGTAGAATCAATCATGAAGATCCTGTTGATGACTCTGCTTGTTGCTGGGCTGGTAATTAGTGGTGAGTGTTGAAGGTTTCACTTCAGTTAAATCTGTTTCACACTTATAAGCCAATGTCGGTAATTCCTGATGTCATCAGCTGTCCGTCACATTGTGTTTGTGGACAATATTTACAATTTTCATGACGACTGGACCAATAGAAATTAAATAAAACCAATAACTGGATCAATAAAATCTTTTTACATTGGCATCTAATGAAAGTTTAAATTATGCTTCTGTTAGAAATTTGCCACTTTGGAGATACAACATTTGTTAAAGCTATATTTGATATCGTAACAGCTGATCAACAAATCTTGCATTTTAAAAAATCTATATGTATGTCATAGTCTGTCAATAGTCTGCCTCTGCATCTCATAGACTTTATGATCCTAAAACAATCGGAATCATTGCAGATACAGCACAATAAATGAACCTTAATGTTCATAGTACCATAAAATCTACAATTTTGCTTATTGACTCTTTCATGTGTACAAATATGTTGCCATTCCTGAGTGCTCTGGTGTTCAAACTGTTTCAGGTTCTGCCCTGAAATGCAACCACTGTGTGGTTCTGGGGAAAGGAAAACCATGCGCAATTACCATAGAAAACTGCCCCTATTTCAAAGACGTCTGCATGTCTGCTGATTTGCCCTTCCTACCCCGTAAGTCTTTTATCTCAGCCACTCAGTTTCTTTCTATATTAAAAAAATGTTAGCTTAAAACAAACCCAATATGGGTTTCCAGAACTCAGAACATTGTTACCCACATATAAGGTTACCTTTTTTGATAGATTTTTGTTATTTTAATTACTTACTACTTATTAGTCTAACACAAATGCTCAGTAATACAAACAGTTCAATGGATGAAATCTTTATTTATTTATGTATGCTCCTTCTTAGGTCTTAGTTCCTTCAAAACAGACACCCAACAAACATTGAAACATTAATTCTGATAATTAATCGATTCACTGGATAATCATGCTTCGTTCCATTTGAATTGAAATGTCAGACTTTCTGAGTTCCAAGTGGGAAATCTCAACTGAAACACCTCCAAAAATTTCCTACTTGGAAATGCAAGATGGCCACACCACACATCAAATGATGAAAGCATCAGTGTTATACAGATTATTAACACTTGTTTATTAGCACCATTTGCGTCTCATTAAACTAAGTGTTTCCATAGTTTTTGGATGTGCAAAATACAGCGTAATGCAATATTCTTAACTGGTATGGCAATAGCATAGCAATGATAACATGGGACATAATTAATGGTATTTTGTTTAGATTCACCAATACAACACCAGTAACAGAAACCAGCTGGCTGTGCTAAACACCAAAGTCTTTAATCAACTGTTTTTGAGGTTTTAAAGGTTTTAAAATGGTCTACAATTATCTGAATGTTTAACTGGAACGCTGTCACAACTCTGGTGTAATATCAGCGCCGACTTCCATGGTAAATGGAAAGCAGCATTATTGTGATGACCTGCTCCCCAGTCACCTGAGCTACATCCACACTACCAAACCACTTTTCAGCACTGTGGTTTTTAGAATTGGGGTATATAAAAAACGACCCAGAACATTTACCAGCATAGTGTACCAGCATTAAAAGGATCTTGACATTTCTTAAGCAGTGTTCTTTACTCTAAATGTGGAGCCATCACATCCAGTTGGAACAAACTCCCAACCCTTTATTAAATAAAGTTTAGTAAAGTATAATAATTCTGGTGTTACCTGTGAACTGGGACTTGCTGACTATTACAAGTGTTTTCTTTCCCTTTTTCTCTTCAGATGTCACAAAGTATTGCAACACTATGCCTCAGTGCCTCCGCCTACAGAAGCAGCACCCGGAGAAAGTTATATGCTGCCAGACAGACCTTTGCAATTAGGTCACAGAGACTCAACCACACTCACCGTCTTGGACATGGCAAATTAATCAAAACTGTAGATTTAGTAATAAAGATGATCTGCCTATGACTCAAATGGCTGTTTGTGTTACAGTTTGAATTATTTATGTGCTAAAAGGCAAATAACTCATTCACTATTATTAATATAACTGGAAATATCTGAGATTAGGACCAACAACACCATGAATAAGCAAAGTTCCTTACTGCTAAGTAGACACCTCATAAAATGCAACATAAATGAACATAGCCACAAGCAGCAATACGAGGGGCCCAAGCATCAGCTGATAAAATCATGTAAAAGTCAGGTAGACAAAGAAATGGCATTACACCCTGTGGTGATTTAACAAATGCACCACATTACATACATCACACACTTTTACAATGACTCAGTAATGACGAGCAGTTCAATGAATTAAATCTTAATATTCATGCTCCTTCTGAGCTGCAGATTTTCTTGCATGCTTCTGCAGACAGTTCCTCCAAGGAGAAGATGAATAGTTAGAAAATAACCTTTAAACAGACACCCAACAAACATACGAAACACTCACTCTAGATAAAGTCTAATTTGTTTGATTAACTAGCTAAATTAGCCACAGAACTTATCTGTTTGGCTAATGTTGGTCAGCTATAACCAAAAGGTATAACACAAATGGGCTACTAAACTCCACAAAGCCTATGTGGAACTTATTGTTTGGTCCTAAGAATAAGTCCATCCTATGTTCTAAATCATATCATACTAGTGTAACATTTTAGGCCACTTGTTCCCCGAGACTCAATAACAATGTTTCTGTTTATTGTTTGACTTTGAAACTTTTATTTCAAAGTCAAACATTTATCTGATGTGTTTCAGTGAACGTCTTTTTTTATTAAACTGATACACAATATACTCCTTTTTTGTTTCATGACAATGAATCAGTACCCGTTCATTCTGTAGAACACTTTATATAGTCTTATAGATGTTATGATGGACAAACCAACCAGATGCTTGCAAATGTAAAACAATGTCTAAAGACCAAGCAGTATATCAATGGTCAGAATAAACAGGTACAATAAGGCACAATGACAAGCCAGAGATGAACAAGATAGGCAAAACACAGCAAACAAAACAATCCAAGAAAGGGGAGACCAGTAAGCAGGGTCCAACACAGGACATCCTCTATGCAACAGACAGATTGGCCATACTTTGCACAGTGACAGAGAAACAGAGAGGTTTAAGAACAAATGGGATAATAAAAAACAGGTAATGCTGTTGAATTCTGGGGACAGAGAACATGTGAACTATGATTGGTGGAGATGGGACACATGGTGGAGATGTCAGACTCAGGGTTTTCAGGAACTGAAGTTTGTAGAGTCTGTGGAGGGAGTGGGAGAGGCCGAGGGCATGACGATAGACACCCCATGTAGTTTGGACGCCCTTGTTCAAGTGATGTTATGTTGATTTTCTAAGTAAAAGTAAGGACACGCCCTCTTTCTGTAGAAGGGCAGTGGTGGCTCAGCGGTTAGAGTGCCGGGATATCGATAACAGGGTTGTGGGTTCGATTCCCGGGCTCGGCAAGCTGCCACTGTTGGGTCCTTGAGCAAGGCCCTTTACCCTCTCTGCTCCCGGGCGCTGGAGTTGGCTGCCCACCGCTCTGGGTGTGTGTGTGTACTCACTGCCCCTAACACATGTGTGAGTGTGTGTTCACTACCAGATGGGTTAAATGCGGAGGACACATTTCGCTGTACAGTGACAAATACGTGCACCTTTACTGACGATACATTTAAAATACAGCTGTCAAACAATTCGTTTTTCTGTCAAACAAAAAAACGAATCCCGATTACTTTTAGAATTTCATATCGTTAATCGGGATTTGTCACATTTTTATCTGTGTAAATGTTATAGGAAATAAGGATTTTTCTATCTATCTTTCTGTCTATCTATACCATGTAGGTGTCATCATATTCCTTGCACTAAACATCTGTTTAGGTTTTAGTGTTTAGGGTTTAGGGTTTAGGGTGCTCACTTTACTTTTGATGTTCCACTGTTTCACCACATTCATACAATGTTCGGCACAGGTCGCAGCACGATGCCTCTCCTCTGCTTTCATGACCGTTAAAGTATGTGAATGAAGTCGCCACCGTTCATCTATATAATGAGCTGTAACTCTGAGATAGCTGTATCTCATATAAATTTATAAAAGAGATGCGAGTGTGAAGAACCTTTAAATGGGTAAAGAACCTTTACGACTACTTCTTTAAACCCTTAACTGGTTCTTCACACATACATCACTTATACAAACATGGGTCTTCAATGGCAACCCATGAAATGTTTTAAGTTGTACAATATATATCATCAATATTTTGATACTCAAAATATGTATGAACTGAGTAGTAAGCATTTTTTCATTATGAGTATGTTATTGTTTTAATTGTTCAGATTTTAATTGTTCAGATATATATATATATATATATATATATATATATATATATATATATATGTGTGTGTGTGTGTGTGTGTGTATTAAACTAAACAATTACTCACCCCTCAGAATATGAATTAAAAGCATATAAAAAGCAGCAAATAAGCAGTGTCAAAGATGGTCAGATTTCTTAAAAGGCTTAAATGATGTCATCTCCTGTGATGTAATTTAAAGCAACAGTACATTATTTAGGAGATCAAATCAAATCAGTTAATTTGTCACATACAGTGAGTCCAAGAAGTATTTGATCCCTTGCTGATTTTCTTTGTTTGCCCACTAATAAAGACACTATCCTTCTGCACTTTTAATGGTAGATATATTCTAACATGGAGAGACAGAATATCAAGACAAAAATCCAGAATATAATTTTAAAGAATATATTTTAATTAATTTGTATTTCAATGAGGAAAATAAGTATTTGATCCCTCTTGCCAAACACACTCAATACTTAGTGGCAAAGCCTTTGTTTGCAAGCACAGCGGTGAGACGTTTGTTGTAGTTAACCACAAGTTTAGCACACACACCAGGGGGAATTTTGGCCCACTCTTCTTTGCAGATCCTCTCTAAATCATGAAGGTTGGTGGGCTGTCGCTTGGCAACTCTGACCTTCAGCTCCCTCCATAGATTTTCGATCGGATTGAGGTCTGGCGACTGGCTGGGCCACTCCATGACCTTAATGTGATTTTTCTTGAGCCAATCCTTTGTTGCCTTTGCTGTATGTTTAGGGTCGTTATCATGTTGGAAGACCCAACCACGGCCCATTTTCAGATCCCTGGCAGAGGGGAGGAGGTTGTCCCTCAGGATTGTGCGGTACATGGCTCCATCCATCTTCCCAGTGATGCGGTGAAGTAGCCCTGTACCCTTGGCAGAGAAACACCCCCAAAACATTATGCTTCCACCTCCATGCTTGACGGTGGGCACAGTGTTCTTGGGGTCATAGGCAGCATTTTTCTTCCTCCACACATGGCGGGTGGAGTTGAGGCCAAAAAGTTCAATTTTGGTCTCGTCTGACCACAAAACCTTCTCCCAATAACTTGGTTCATCTTTCAAATGATCATTGGCATACTTGAGGCGCGCCTCCACATGTGCTCTCTTCAGCAGGGGTACCTTTCGGGCACTGCAGGATGTGAATCCATTGTTGCGCAAAGTGTTGCCAATTGTTTCCTTGCAAACTGTGGTCCCAGCTGCCTTCAGGTCATTTGCTAACTCCTGCCGAGTGGTTGCAGGACGATTTCTGACTGTTCTCAGCATCATTGCCACCCCACGAGGCGAAATCTTCTTTGGAGCACCGGGCCGAGGTCTGTTGATTGTCATGTTATACTCTTTAAACTTTCTGATAATTGCACCAATAGTTGTTACTTTCACATCCAACACCTTACTAATCTTTTTGTAGCCCATTCCAGCTTTGTGAAGGTCAACAATTCTGACTCTGAGGTCCTGTGACAGCTCTTTGGTTTTACCCATGTTGGAGACTTGAAATCTGTGTGATCTGTCTGATTCTGTGGACAGGTGTTTTTCACACAAGTGATTAGTGAGAACAGGTGGCTTCAGGTCAGGTAACAAGTTGATTGGGAGTGTCTAACTGGTCTGTAAAAGCCAGAACTGCTAATGAATACTAAGGGATCAAATACTTATTTCACTCCATGAAATACAAATCAATTAATATATATTCCTTAGATTTATTTTCTGGATTTTCTTTTTAATATTCTGTCTCTCCATGTAAGAATACATCTACCATTAAAAGTATAGAATGATCATGTCTTTATTAGTGGGCCAACGAAGAAAATCAGCAAGGGATCAAATACTTCTTGGACTCACTGTACATAATCATACACATCACAACAAACAGTGAAATGCTTTGAGAACTGTTCACTCACATAAAATAAAAAAAGTTTATAAGTGGATAAAATAAAAAAAATGAAAACAAAATTTGTTGAAATAAAATAAAATAAATATAAAAATAAATACAGAGATATTAAGACTGGACAAGATAACATAAAAAAATTACCATGAACGTATGACAAATTATTACAAATTGAGTGCTACTGTAATATTATATTTTATGACATAATTTTCTAATATATCATTAAGAAAATAAACAAGTATGAATAAATACACTATATGGATAAAAGTATTGGGACCACTGTTTGTGCATTGTTTATTTCAAAATCAAAGTTTTTATAAATCATTGGAGTAACTGTCTGTTCTGTCCAGGGAACTGTCCAGTTTTCTACTACATTTTGCAGCATTTAGCAATAGTCAAGTCAAGTCAAGTCAAATTTATTTGTATAGCGCTTTTTACAACTGTTGTCGTCACAAAGCAGCTTTACATAATTAGAAGAAAGAAGAAATAACATGAAGGGTCAAAGACCCCCGTGAGCAAGCCAACGGCGACAGTGGCAAGGAAAAAGTCCCTCAGAGCTGGAGGAAGAAACCTTGGGAGGAACCAAGACTCTCAAGGGGGACCCATCCTCCTCTGGCCAGACTATTTAAACATTAATGATAAAAATTACCAAAGCAGATACAACAGAAAGTTGATAGTGGTGATATTAATAGTGTCAGACAGACACGAGTCCATCTAGGTTTCAGCACGGCCACCAAACAGGCAGCAGCGGCAGGCGGGTGAGCCATGGGTGGTGACGGGTTGGGGGGGACCCGCTGGCCAGACTGGTAGGTGGCAGCTGGTTAAACGCAGGTAGAGGGGACCTCAGCGGGCAATCTTCCAGCAGGTCGGGCTGGGTGGCCATTTACTCGAAGAAGGTAAAAAGAGAAAAGTTAGTTCTAAGAGGAATTTTATGGAGGGCAGAGAATGTTGAGAATCAGCATCTGGGTATGCCTGACGACTCCAGCAGGTGTGATTATCACAGCATAATTAAAAGGAGAGAGCCAGAAGGTAACACGGACACGGGCGCACCCTAAGAACACCAGCATCTATCTGCTCCACCGTCAACAAACCTGAGTGATCGCGTGTAAGCAGCGAGACGACAGCTCCAGCATCTCAGTGTACTACAATTCCCTGGGTCCGCGAACCCCTGGACCTGCAACCTTTATCTAAAAAACATTAATTACCAAAAGCTAAACTAAACATATAAGTTTTCAGCTTAGGTTTAAAGATTGAGACTGTGTCTGAGTCCCGAACATTATCTGGAAGGTTATTCCAGAGCTGGGGGGCTTTATAAGAAAAGGCTCTTCCCCCTGCTGAGGTTTTCTGAATTTTGGGAACGAGTAAGAGGCCAGCACCCTGAGATCTAAGTAGTCTTGATGGTTCGTAATATACTATAAGATCCTGCAGGTACTCAGGAGCGAGGCCATGTAGGGCCTTATATGTTAATAGAAGAATTTTGTATTCGATACGGAATTTAACTGGGAGCCAATGAAGTGCTGATAGAACTGGACTGATATGGTCAAATTTTCTAGTTTTAGTAAGGACCCTGACTGCAGCATTTTGTACCAGCTGAAGTTTATTGAGGTTCCTGCTGGAACAACCTGACAAAAATGCATTACAGTAATCTAGCCTTGAGGTAATAAAAGCATGTACTAGCTTCTCTGCATCTTGTAGTGATAAGGAGTTTCTTAGTTTGGAGATGTTCCTAAGCTGCATAAAGGCTGTTCTACTAATATTGGCTATATGTTGCTCAAATGATAAATCTGCGTTGAATGTGACGCCAAGATTTTTAGCTGCTAAACCAGGAATGATGGAAGAATCAGCCAAGTCTAACATTAAGTCTGATAGTTTATTTCTAGAGTCTTTTGGACCTAAAAGGAGAACTTTGGTTTTGTCACTGTTGAGGAGAAGGAAGTTATGTGACATCCAGAGTTTTATATCCTTTACACAGTCCTCCATTTTCTGTAGTCTAAATTTATCATCAGGTTTGGCTGATATATAGAGCTGTGTGTCATCTGCATAGAAATGGAAATTAACGCCATGTCTGCTTATAACTGAGCCCAGTGGTAACATGTATAATGTAAATAATAGCGGTCCTAAAATTGAGCCTTGCGGAACTCCATATCTTTCTTCTGCGTAGTTTGAAGATAAATCTTTTATCTTTACAAATTGATAGCGTCCCGTTAGATATGATTGGAACCATAATAGGGCTGTCCCTGTGATTCCAACCATTTTCTCTAATCTTTCTAGTAATATAGTATGATCTATTGTATCAAAGGCTGCACTAAGGTCTAGTAGGACTAATAAAGATACGTAGCCTTGATCAGAGGCAAGAAGGAGATCATTTGTAATCTTCACTAGGGCTGTCTCTGTGCTGTGATTGGGTCTAAATCCAGACTGGAATTTCTCAACTCGTACATTTTTACTCAGGTATAAGCAGAGTTGTTGGGCCACAGCTTTTTCTAATATCTTTGGGTCTATAATTAGATAATACACTAGGATCAAGATTTGGTTTCTTGATTAAAGGTTTTATAACTGCTATTTTAAGGGTTTGGGGTACATGCCCAAGGCTAAGGGATTAATTTACAATTGTTAAAAGAGGTCCGATTATAATTGGGAGAATTTCTTTTAGCAATTTAGAGGGAATCGGGTCAAGTGTACATGTTGTACAATTAGCTGAGGATATAATTTTTTCTAGTTCAGGCTGTGGAAGTGGGTAGAAGGCTTCCAGCCTTTGGTCTACAACTAAGTTATGTTCTAAAGCAACTACATCAGGTGACGGCCATGTTTGATTTAATAAGCAGGGTTGGATTTGTTGTCTAATATTTTCTATTTTATTATTAAAATAGTCCATAAAAACATGACTGGTTAAAGATGTTGGGATCTGGGGTTGAGTATCTGCCTGGCTTTTAGTAAGTTTAGAGATCTCATTAAAAAGAACTCTGGGATTGTTTTTGTTTTTCTCGATCAGCGAGGCCAAATACACTGAGAGAGCTTTAATGAGTGCCTTTCTATATTGACTAAGGCTGTCATTCCACGCAGAGTGGAACACCTCTAGTTTGGTCGTCCACCATTTACGCTCTAGTTTCCGCACTGTTTGTTTTGAGGTACGAGTTTGATCACTGTACCACGGTGCGAGCCTTTTTTGCCTCATCATTTTATTTTTGAACGGTGCTACTTTGTCCAAGGTTGATCGAAGGGTATTCTCTAGATCGTTTGTTAATTTAACGAGCTCCGTTTGGTCTGACGGAGTGTAAGCTAAGGTTGATAGGGGTGGGAGATTTTTAGTATACTGTACAGCTGTCATTGGTGTTATTGTGCGCTTTAGACAGTGTTGGGGAGAAGAATTAACATTTTGCCTTAGATGTAGCTCAAAGGAGATTAGATAATGATCTGATATTACTGAGCTTTGAGGTAGAATATTTAGCTGATCAATGCCAACACCCAGGGTCAGGACTAAATCTAGGGTATGATTACAGTAATGTGTGGGTCCAGTTACGTTTTGTATAATGCCAACAGAATCTAAAATTGATACAAACGCCTTTGTTAATGGATCGTCTGCTTTTTCAAAGTGAATATTAAAATCTCCTACTATTATAACTTTGTTGCTGCACACTGCCAAGTCTGCAGGATTTGATATATTAATGTAGATAAGCTCAAAAGAAGTGAAGGTGTTACAGTGTTTTTGAATAATCTCTAGTGTATTCTCATAGATTATACATACTCCACCTCCTCTGCCTGATAATCTAGGGCTATGAACATATTTATAGCCTGTGGGGGTGGCTTCATTTAGTGCTATATATTGATCAGGTCTAATCCAGGTTTCGGTTAGGCAGAAAACATCTAGTTTCTGATCACATATAATTTCATTTACGATCACTGCTTTTGAGGATAGTGATCTAATGTTAAGTAGACCGTGCTTTTGGTCTGAGGTGCTGCTGTTATCGTTGAAATGAGAGATATTAACACTGATTAAATTATTAAAACGAGCTGATCTAGATATTCTATGTTTGGGTTTAATTCGGGGCACAGACACAGTCTCAATACAGTGAAACCTGGGTGACTCCTCAAAGCAGCTCGCAGACGGTCGGTTTAGCCGGTCTATCTGCGGCCTGGTCTCGGCTCTGGATTGTCAGCAGGGGGGGGGGGGGGGGGGGAGCGTGGTGTTCTGGTGGGCTAACTTCGGTCTTAGCGCTAGCATTAGCCTTAGCTTTCCTTAGCTGTGAGGGCTCTAACACCGGAGTGGGGGGGTGCTAGCTCTCCCTGAGGCAACGGGGGCTGCTACCAGTGACTCTTGCTCTCTATCCTTCAGTAACCCCATGATGCACACCTCTAACTGCTCCACTTTCTCCACCAGAGAGCTAACTAACTCACATTCAGTACAAACACTATCATTATCACTAGCGGTGGGAAAAGGGTCTAGACTAAACATGCCACACTTCTCACACTCAAAAAGTCCAGCAACATGAAAGTGATAGAAAGCAGAAAGAACAAGCTAAACACGGAGACAGTGATTCCTCCAAGGACCGGGTCTGGAGTCAGGATTTCCCACAACAGCTTTAGTGGGATCAGGATGCTTTATGATGATCACCTCTCCACCTCATCCTAAACTCATTCCAAAAGTATTGGATGGAGCACCATCACCATCAATCCAGAGAACACAGTTCCACTGCTCCACAGCTCAGTGCTGGGGGGTTTTATACCCCTCTTGCCCACACCTGACACTAGGTATGGTGCCAATAGGTTCATGTTTATCTGCTCCAGAGAGGCAATACGTCTCTACAGAGACTTGACAAGCTATGGGAGTGTGTGCCTTTGACATCTGTGTCAGTAATGGATGCAACTTATAGTGAATGCATTCGTTAGAAGGGGTGTCTGCAAGCATGTAGACATCTGGTGCAGCTTTCAGCTTTGAAAACACACATTTCAAAATTTCAGAAATTGCCTGGGTTTTGTAGATTGACTCTTTTACTTGTGGACTGTGTGACTTGCTGTCTTTTAAAGTTTTCTTTCTCTTTCTACCTTCAGCTTTCACCAAAAAGAGCTGCATGCATTTGACTGACTGCCTCGACCAGCAGTACAGTCGCAGCTTTGAAGTCCGGTGCTGTACTACAGATGTTTGCAATGTGTAAAGACTCAACCACGCTCACTTGCTTGCTTACTAGCTTGAAAAAGACAAATTAGGCATGTAGAAAAGACAAAGGGTGTAGATTTAGTAATAAAAGTGATCTGCTTATGATTCATAAGTGTGTGTGTTATTATTGTTCGAATAAGTCAAGTATTAAAGCAACAATTGGAACATGTTGTACCCGACTAAACTTTCAATTAATTTTGTTAAATTAGCATTTCATAACTTGCCGAAGCCACTACAACCAAATAACCTTAGCCACTACAACCAAATACATTACTATTAAAGTAACTTGCAATAATCATAATATATATTATTATAATATAATATATATAATAATATATATTATGACTAATAATAATAATAATAATAATAATAATAATAATAATAATAATTATTATTATTATTATTATTATTATTATTATTATTATTATTATATTAAAAAGAAGAAGCGACATGTAAGATCGCTGTAGAATCAACACCCCATCAAATAAAAAACAACAAAAACATATCTAAGAAAAGTGCATCTCCTGAAGAAAATACAGAAGGGTTGCAGAGCTTAATTGGTTGCCAGTTCCAAGCAGTTGCTAGGCTGTTGCTATGTGATCACTAGGGTAAAACTGTATTTGCTATGTGATTGCAGTGGTTTCCGGCTTGGCTGCTTGGTTGTTGCTATTCAGTTGCTCTGGTGTTCCTAAGGGTTGCCAGAGTGCCGCTATGCAGTTGCTATGGTATTTCATGTGGTTGCTAAGGTGTTGCAGTGTAGGTGATGTACTGTTGCTAGGGTGTTCTTAGGTGAAGAAGGTTTCTAGGAGAAGAAAGCACACACATTGAAATGACTGCAACACTGCATGTGCATGTGTAATTCCACCTGTAGCCCCACCCACTTATGATCCCACCTGCATGTTGTCCAGCATTTATTTGTTTTGCCACATTTAAATACACAAATGTGAGACAGTTCACTAACTGCTAATCATCTGGAACCTGAACCCCAAACTAGTACATGTGGAGTCTGCTGTTGTCTCTCACATGATGATCCAAACTTTACAGTGGTGATTTTTCATTTAACAATTCATCATAACTTTGTAACAAAGATTGCAGACTTTACCATGGTGTTTCCCAACTTTACAATATTGATTTTAAACTTCAAACTGTGATTCCAAACCATTAAATAGTGATCTCAAACTTTATACAGTTGATTACAAACTCTAAACTAGTGTGCATGTGGGGTCCGCTGCTGTTGTCCCCCACATGATTCCTCATTTAACAATTTTCTTACTTTGAATTTCCAAACTTTACAACTTCAAACATTATGATGGTAACCCTAAACTTTGGCATAGTGATTTCAGACTTTATTAGTGATTCCAACCATAACAATGTCAATTTTAAACTTTTGAACTACGACTGTAAACTAGTGTATATGTGGTCTGTTGTCTATCCTTTGAAGATCCCAACTTTACAACAGTGATTGCTGATTTGACAATTTTCAAACTTTTCAAGGGTGATTCCAAACATTACTCTTTCACACATTATGAAATTTTTACCATACGTTACCATACTTTACCATAGTGATTAAAACTTTACAGTTCCAAGTTTTATAATGTTGATTCCAAACCTTTGACCTAAAATCTGAAAAACAGCCTGCAGATCACAGCAGGTCACAGCAAGTCACAGCAGTGGGGATTGCTAACTGATCAAAAAACAGCAAAACCTCAGTTCTCCACAAGATGGAGTAAACAGTCAAAGTTACAAAAATGTCTCTGTTCAGATACGTCCAGATACATCCAGACCGCACTGTAGGTAATTTTGAACATCTGACCGTTAATCGCCAAATTAGTGTTCCAACTGGCACTACAGCCATAACGATCCAATGATCTGGATACAATATAGCTTTACTGTTAAGTGGTAATCGAGTGCAAACATAATCCTGCAGTTTCCCTTATCATATGTTTCACTTTATCACACAGCAGTGTGTTTTATTTATCTTCTTTTTTTAAAGAAATGCTTACACATTCAAAATACCGTATCCATTGGTCACTGCTTTCATATCACCGTCAGTGAATCTGAAGTCATGAGAATGCCCCCAGTTTCTTCCTTCTGTTTGACAGCAGATCAGATTACCAGGGGGTTACCACTCTGCCGCTCTCAAACCTTTGTGTAACCCTCACATCATTCATCCACCCCAGTTTATACTCCTAACAGTAAAAGCCCTTAAATGTTTTTTTGGCTTCTATGCATGGTTTGAGGAAATAACATCTGTGAATCACTCGAAAGCATCTTTTTGGCACTTTTGCATTCCTAAAGTATTTTCTTTACATTTAAAAATGTTTTATTATCAAACAATCATCAGATATGTTTTTGTTTATAGTTTCATTTCATATAGCAATATGAAAAAATGCGTTTCATCCAGGCCAATGAACTGTCTAGTAGCAGTGAGGCAAAGTGACTGGACTAGACTAGAGTGATCAGACGTCCCTGTTTTCCAGCAACAGTTTTTGTTAGCCTGTCTCCTGCTGGAGCTGTCCCTGGAAATGTGCCCATTTTTATTGTCCTCCAGTTTTTAATTCCCCAACAGAAAGCAGACCAGTAGGTGTCTCACATCGGTTATAAATATCAGCAGATGGGGCTGGCAGCTGATATCTACCAATGACAATTTCCTTATTTTATTATGATAGTGATTCTCAACTGTACTCTACAATGTTCATTTTAAACGTTTAAATAGTGAATCCAGATTTGTTGGTTTCAAACCTCTGAACTAAAATTTGGTAGACAACCTGCAGCTCACAGAAGGCTACATCAGTAGGGGTTGCTAACTCATGAACCAAAACAACACAACCTCAGTTCTCCACAAATGTAGAGTATGGAGTCAAAGTAACAAATACTTCCAGACCACACTGTAGGTTTTTTTGAACCTCTGAACATTAATCGCCAATATTAACTAGTGTTTTAACTGGCACCAGACATTATTACCCCTTTTCATACACTGCTAAAATACATTTGATAAATACATTGTGAAAATATTTTTTTCCATATGGGTGTTTAGGATATGAAATGAAAACTGCATGTCATCACAATGATATCTGGGCATGTTCTGTTGCTGATGTCGATCCCTTGCACCTTTAAGGACTCATCTATCAAACTTTGTACTAGCCAATAAATGAGGTCAAATCCCAGTGGCTGCAATGCAGTTTAATTATTTGCAAAAGATCTAAGCCAAAAGGTCTGACAGGGCCAAATTGTGATGACTAGACAACTGGGTCAGAACATCCCCAGAACATCAGGTGGGTTTTCCCAGTAGGAAGTGGTCAGTACCTACTAAAAGTGCTCAAAGAAAGGACAACCAGTGACCTAAAAACAGGGTCATGGGCACGCAAGGCTCATTGTTGCGAGTGGGGAGCGAAGACTTGCCCGTCTGCTACAATCCCACAGAAGAGCTGCTGAGGAGTTCATGCCTCCTCACAAGGAGAGCCTACACAATTTTAGGCTGGTGGTTTTAATCTCATTAAGTCTCATCTTTATTGTACTGTGTATGCACATGTGCATGTAGGTATATGAGGTTTAAAGAATGACAGACTGCATATTGTTTCATGCGTTTATTTTCTGCACATCTGTTACAGTCCTGGTTCGACTCCTGTTACAGTCCATAAACACTTAAACACAGATACACACATTTCCATCTACTCATGCTGAAACATCAAAGCCATCGATGGAGGCCAGCAGTGGATGGCGGCAATAATCAGAAAGTGTTACAGAGGTCTCCCTGGCAGCATGTCATCCTGATGTAGGCATTCCTCTGTATCAATTCACAGCCCGACATGGCCATGCACTTCTGATAGTGTCCATCTGTTCGAGAAAAGAGACAAGCCCTTTCGTAAGAAAGGCACTGTTCTCCGTTCTGCTGGCAATAGTCTTATGATGGAGATAATAAACGAGCTAGTTCAGATTCTTCTAAAATTGGTAATCGTGGATAAATCAAGGCAAAAACCTTGATAAGTCAATGTAAAACAATGTAAAAATATTTTGTAGAATTTCTACTGGTCCACTCTTCATTAACATCTGACAGAATGTAAAGAACAACTGCCAGATTCACATTAAGTCAAAAGGTAAGACAAGAATAGAGGTTATACAAGGTTTTTGCTTGACAATGTTGTAAAACTCCATACACTCATGTAAATATGGCTACACAAAACCCAAAAACAGAGGTGGAAACCGGGCCAAACCCCCAAAATGGCTGACTCATTATATTTACATCCCCAAGTTTACATAAACTTAGCCCACTGGAGAAAGCTTGTCATCGCTGGCAGCCAGGGAGGCAAACAGGGATCTGTGCTAGCCTAAAAGCTAATGTTAGTCTTTTACCATCTCTTTTCTCCAACATCTGCTCTCTCAAAAACAAACTGGACCACCTCAGCTGAACCCAACTGGAGCTAAACTCACTTTAGAAGAGAAAGTAAACCAGGGGAAGCGAGTGGGGGCAAGTCTAAGAGCTAAGCTGCTACAGTCTCTTCAGTAAATCGGTAGTTCAGTAAATAGGCTTCCTTACTAATTCAAACATCAACTAATGTAGATTATGAGCCGCTTAGTGCACTGCATTAAAAATGGTTGAGTGTGTGTCTGTGTGTGTGTGTTCAAGCTCACAAGGGGAAGAAAGAAATTTTGCCGCAGCGCAGGCGTCTTTTCCTTCCGGGCAGGTTACCGTGGTGACCTTACAGGCCTCGCCCGCTCTCGCAGGCACACAGTGGTAGCAGTCCAGAGCCAGACCTTGAATAAAAGTACATGTAAAGGCTCATATGGAGCTCAGGATCATGTGCCAATAAATAGCAGTAAACAGGTATGTAACAGTCACCCATGCATGTTTGTTGTTTTTGACTTAATATAATAAAGACATAACCATAACCATAATTGGCCGATTGTTTTGCATGACAGCGACAATATGCTGTTTATAATTTGTTCTGTTTTACAACCAAATTTAATTTAACCTTTTTTTTTTGGCCACTGTATAATTCCATGGGTGACATTTCATAGCTTTGATATACTTGGTTATTCTTAAATGTGTAACCTAAGAAGTATCCTTTATTAGTAAATAAACCTTTGACGTGGCCACCCCATTCTGCTTCAGTATTATGATTATTAATATTACTATTATTATCATTATTATTATTATTATTATTATTATTATACAGACAGAAAAATCATAAATGAATCTTGATCTTTCTGTTTGGTTAAATCAAAGAAAATAAAATGGTATTGATTGAAAACAACTGCAGCAATAACAGAGATCAGTTTATGTAAGAAGAAAATAGAAATATCTGATAAATGAAATTGCTATGACTGAACACTCAAATATATTAGTATATCAAGCCATTGTACACCATGGCTGTTAGTACATTTGAGGTTTGAAAGGTGAATGACCATCCGGACAATATCTAATGAGTATGTTTGCCTAATAAGAGCGTTTCTTTCCTGGTAAAATGTTAGCACACTCACCACTGGACACCATTAGCCCCAGAACAAGAGCAAAAACCAGCACCTTCATTCTTCTGCTAAAACTAGAAACATAAAAATATCAGATGCTTTGGGGCGTCTTATTGATTTCTTAAATGTCTGGATTTCTTGGAATAACTTAACATTGAGTCAGAATTTCATGATGAATGGACCAATACAAATTCATCTCCTGTAAAGTGTCTTAAGAAAGCAAATCTTTTCACATATGTTTTTTCTTAATGCCAAACTTAAGATATAAATATTGGGATAAATGGTTAAATGTTGTTTTTCAAAGAATTATAACATAATTTAATTATTTGTTATTTGTAAATGTATTTTTTCATAATTTGTTTTCTTAACTTTTATTTATATAAACAAAAAAGTTGATTGTACCATTTATCATGGAACACTGACACTAAAGATTCACAATTTGTCAAAAAGTCAAAAATGGAGATATGTTCTTAAATATTTTCTTAACCTTTTGATAGTCTCACACTTTAGGGGTCAATCAGGGGCCAGATTCACGAAATGTTTTCTTAAAAAAAATTAAGAAAAATATTAAGATAAATATCTGCAATTCTTTACTCTGTGTTTTTTTTTGTTTGTTTGTTTTTTGCACAGAGTGCATTATAAATATTAATATTAATCATGGCATGTTGGATCATTGACTACTGGAGAAATCATTGACTACTTTTTTTCAACATCGTGCATCTCTCCTTGGAATAAAATCCTTTTACATTGAAATCCATAAAATAAAATAAAAACATTTTTGTGCAACAGCGATGATATGAAAAGTAAAAAATTAAAAGCGAAGGTATGATCCAGGTGTGACAGATTGAGATTAGAACACTGGATAGATGTTTTATCATTCATTTTGTGAAGCCTTTACAACACTTTTTAAAAATGTTCTGCAGTTTAGTTTACAAACATTCTTACAGTTCTTCACACTGGAGTCTAAGGTGATAAGAAAGCTGTTAACTACAAACGTTAATGAATTCAGAAAGAAAAGCTGTACTGAACGTACCTTTTCTGCTGCAGCGTTTCTCAACACCCAGTCCTCCGTCTTTGCCCTTTATATAGAGTCTGATGCAGAATGAAGGTTTCCTCTTTCTTTCTGCCTCTCTTTCTCTCTATGTGTACACAGCCCCTCCTCACACACACCCTGTCTATATCTCTGTATACATCTGTTGCAGCAACTGAACATTAAACATGTTGCTTAACTTTATGGCTCCATTTCTGTCTGTATGTGTGTGTGTGTGTGTGTGTGTGTGTGTGTGTGTGTGTGTGTGTGTGTGTGTGTGTGTTTGTGTTAATGTATGTGTGCTTTTAGCTGTGAGCAGTGAGTATTTATTTACTCAGAGAAACTCTTCTAGTATTAGAACAGATACAAACAGAAGAAATGTAACCCATATGGAAGCTTAGTATTATTTGCAGTTATTATCCAACTCCAGGTTTGGCTGATGAGTGCAATTCAGCTACTCCAAGTGTTGGTGTCCAGGAGATATGTGGACCTGAGAACCTGTGTGGGAAAAACTGCACTGAATTGATTTACATTCATAGCATTTCCCTGAGGCTCTTATCCAGAGGGGCTCACATATGAATCATGTATATGAATTAGTTAGGTGGGCTGCAGGGAAGGCAGTGTGGTTATCCACTACGCTAACCAACATGTGCACTAAGTGGAGTTACGTCATAACTTATTTTTGCAAGGTGGCCCATGTCCCAAACTCCTCCCACTTAGCACCATATAAACCCTCAGTCTCACTCCATCACCGCACCAATAACTCATCTCTCTAGTGGAGGGGCTTCAGCTTCACACATTCACCTAGAATCAGCATCAAAAGCCCTATGAATTAATGTCCCTGGCTTAGCGGCCCAATGCACTACTATATATATATATATATATATATATATATATATATATATATATATATATATATATATATGAAATTTAAAGAATAACTGCATATTGTCTCATGCTTTTATTTTCTTAAACACAGATACATACATTTCCATCTATTCATGCTAAAACATCAAAGCCATCAATGGAAACCAGTTGTGGATGGCGGCAATAATCAGAAAGTGTTACAGAGGTCTTCTTGGCAGCATGTCATCCTGACATGGGCATTCATCTTCATGAATTCACAGCCCAACTTGGGCATGCACTTCTGATAGTTTCCATCTGTGTTAGAGAAAAGAGACAAGCCCTCCAATTCGTAAGAAAGGTGGTGTTCTCCATTCTACTGACAATAGTCTTATAATGGAGATGTATAAACAGGCTAGTTCAGATTCTTCTGAAGCTGGGAATCATTGCTAAATCTCCAAAATGATCTTTCAGATAAGTCAATGTAAGTCAATGTAAAAATATTTTGTAGAATTTCTACTGGTCCACTCATTTACATCTGACACAATGTGAAGAACAACTGCCAGATTCACATTAAGTCAAAAGGTAAGACAAGAATAGAGGTTATACAAGGTTTTTGCTTGACAATGTTGTAGTACTCCATACACTGATGTAAATATGGCTACACAAATCAGCTGAATTCTGTAGTAAATGTGCCCTAGTATGTTTCTTTGCATAGCTGAATAATGAGAGTTCGGATCATAAAACTGACATACTGTGAATCTCAATCACTGTCTAAAGTCTAAAAGCTAAGCTGCTACAGTCTCTTCAGTAAATCAGTAGTTTAAAATGATTGAGTGTGTGTCTGTGTGTGTGTGTGTTCAAGCTCACATGGGGGAGAAAGTAATTTTATCAAAGCGCAGGCTTTTTTTTTTTCCGGGCAGGTTACCGTGGTGACCTTACAGGTGTCGCCCGCTCTCGCAGGCACACAGTGGTAGCAGTCCAGAGCCAGACCTTGAATAAAAGTACATATAAAGGCTCATATGGAGCTCAGGATCATGCGCATACAGTATTATGCAAAGGTTTAGGCACCTCTGTTCTGAGTGAAAGCTGACTATGTAGGTTTTTGTACACCATGGCTGTGAGCAAGACACTATAGAGTATGTTTGAGGTTTGAAAGGTGAATGACCATCCGGACAATATCTAATGAGTTTGTTTGCCTAATAGGAGCGTTTCTTTCCTGGTAAAATGTTCACTCACCACTGGACACCATTAGCCCCAGAACAATAGCAAAAAACAGCACCTTCATTCTTCTGCTAAAATGAGAAACAGAAAATTATCAGTTGCTTTGTGGCACAATGGGGCCACATTTATTGACTTCTTAAATGTCAGGATTTCTTGGAATAACTTAACATTGAGTTAAGTTGCATTGAATCTGGCCCCTGATTGACCCCCTGAAGTGTGAGACTATCACATGGTTAAGAAAATATTTAAAAACATCTCTATTTTTGAGTTTCATGATGAATGGACCAATAAAAATTCTTCTCCTGTAAAGTTGACATTCTGGTGGCCAGATTCATAGAATTGTCTTAAGTTGTTAAATGTTATTTTTCCAAGAATTATAATAATGTAATTGAATAAATTTTCAATTATAACTTTTTTCCATATATTTTATATATATTACACAATTTGTTTTCCTGACTTTTATTTATATATACAATGTGTGCAATTTTTACTCCAATTTTGTTTGTTTACTAACGTTCTTACACTCTGTGTCTTGTCTGCACTGTCTGCACTGTGTTGTACTGTCTGTATGCACTTGTTCTGTGTTGCACTTGTGCTCTGTCTGCACTGTGTTGTGTTGCACCATTGTCCTGGAGGAATGTTGATTCGTTTGACTGTATAATCTGTATATAGCTGAAATGACAATAAAGCCTCTTGGCTTGACTACAGGAAAGCTGTGAACTGCAAACTTTAATGAATTCAGAAAGAAAAGCTATACTAAACTTACCTTTCCTGCAGTCCTCTGTCTTTGCCCTTTATATAGAGTCTGATGCACAATGAAGGTTTCCTCTTTCTTTCTGCCTCTCTTTCTTTCTATGTGAACACAACCCCTCCTCACACACATGTGCCTATATCTTTCATCTGTTGCAGCAACTGAATATTTAAAGTGTTGCTTAATGGCATAGCTCCATTTTTCTGTGTGTGTTTGTGTGTGTGTGTGTGTGTGTTAATGTATGTGTGCTTTTGGCTGTGAGCAGTAAGTATTTATTTACTCAGAGAAACTCTGAGTATCTAGTATTAGAACAGATACAAACAGAAGAAATGTAACCCATATGGAAGCTCAGTATTATTTGCAGTTATTATCCAACTCCAGGTTTGGCTGATGAGTGCAATTCAACTACTCCAAGTGTTGGTGTCCAGGAGATATGTGGACCTGAGAACCTGTGTGAGAAAAACTGCACTGAATTGATTTACATTCATAGCATTTGCCTGAGGCTCTTATCCAGAGGGGCTCACATACGAATCATGTATATGAATTAGTTAGGCTTGAGAATGGTGGGCTGCAGGGAAGGCAGTGTGGTTATCCACTACGCTAACCAACATGTGCACTAAGTGTACATGTTATAAACCCAAATATAAACCCTCAGTCTCACTCCATCACTGCACCAAACAAATAAGCTCTCTAGTGGAGGGGCTTCAGCTTCAAACACTTACCTAGAATCAATATTAAAAACCCTATGAGTTTCTCTCCCTTTTTCAGTCATTAAAGGCGAGGGACATACTAGTAAACAGACATTTTTATCCACCTTAGAATTAGAATTAGAGGCACCCATTGTGTGAAAAAGGCTTCATCAAAAGGCTACGTTTTGGGCTCAGATTGACCCTGCAGTCTAATGCACTACTACTATGAGAGTGTACTACTCAGAGAGTGTAAATAATCATTGGTAGCAGTTTGAAAAGAGGTGGCAGCTGGCTTTGCATGTATGTGAAGTTCTTTTCCTTCCAGTGTCGGGAGCATTGCTAGTGCTCAGGGGAGATAGGAATGGGTGAGTTCATTGGGAGAAACAGGGAAAAGCTGGGTGCTGGGTTAAAGGAGATGAAATCCATGGCCATTTCATCACGGTGTATAAAATGAATTATTTGCTATGTCCTTCACATGGTATCAAACCAGCAACCTTCTGGTCCCAAGTAGTATTTCTAACCTTGATTATACGTACACAGTACAACAATATTCTACTTTTAGAGACCACAATAGAACCCACAACCCTGTAAGCAGTAACCCAGCATTCTAACCATTGAGCTCAATGTGTTATTTGCATGAATATGTATGCACATGTGTGCATGTGCATGTGCATGCAGGAGTATGTGTATGCATTTAGCTGAGTGTGTGTGAAAATGCCTGTGTGTGTAAATGTGTATGAATATGTGCGCGCTCGTGAGCTAGTGTGAGTGTGCTTGCACATATTTACAGCAGTGTGTGCATGCATGTACATATGTGGGGTGTGTATAATCTCCACAATGTCTAAAGTTGTGAATTTCAGTGGTCTTTATAGAGCAGGCCACTGAATGCTGTGAGGCAGGACTGCTGATGTTGCAGATGAAGGTACAGGCAGAGTAAACAGTGAGTAACCTGTGGGTACAGTATTTTATTTGCAGTAATGCAGCGCACTTATTGAGTGGTCCTGCTGTACCGTCCACTTTATCTGCCTGGTGCTGATTGGCTGCATCATGAAACCTTTAATTGCTTCAGTTCTGTAGTGTGTTGACTTCTCGCAAACTCCTGGCTGCCCTGTTTTGACCATCTGTTTGTAGCTGGCCAAACAAACCCAAACAGGTGGTTGACTCAGTGTCCAGCGCGGTTCATCCCACGGCCCTGAACGGCAGCCAAAAGCGGAATGCATTCGGCACATTGTCTAACCCCCTACAGCCAAATTCCGAAATCAGCAGAGAGCAATGTAAGGGAAATTGTCCATGAGGCGAAAACCACTAAGCCCTCTATTATAGTGCCATTGTAGTGCCAGCCTTGCGATAACCCACCATGGCCTATAGGCCATATATATCAGACTGTCCAAATTTTCCCTCCGGTTGCTTTCTCTGTCTCTCTCCCCCTCTCTCTGTCTAGAGGATAGTTTGGACTGCATCTACAATGTCTCAGTATTCAGGGAAGGTGAGTGTTGAATTCAGTTTGGGGGAAAAAAAAAACTCACACTTTACAAAGCTGCAGTGGAGCGTATGTGCACAGAGCCAGCATTTACAGAGGCGAAGCATGTAGTGATTCAGCACGTCTGCTCTGTACACTGTGGATTCACAGAATTACTATTTCTGACTATAGGCCTACTATTATGACGTATCTACTATAACTTATAATTATTATGGCTTAACATTGAACATACTTGTACTTGTATCTTATTGTTATGACCTAATTTTATGATTTACTACTATCTCATTAGTGTGACCTTACTCTCTCATTTTAACAACCTACAATCTCATGATTATGATCTTCTTGTTGTCTCATTATTATGACCTTACTGTATCATTATGACCTTCTTACTATCTCATTATTATGATCATATTGTTTTGACTCTTATTATCACCTTCTTACTATCTCAATGACATGAACTTCTTACTATATAATTATTATGATTAGTATTGTTTTGACCTTCTTACTATCTCAATGACATGATGTCATGAATGTCTTACTGTTTCATTATTATCACCTTCTTTACTATCTCAGTATCATGTCCTTCTCATTATCTCTTTATTTTGACCTTCATATCATTACAAGAACCTTCTTACTTTATCATTATTATGACTTTCTGTCTCATTATTTTAATCTTCTTACAATAATATTATGATCTTATTATCTCAGTATTATTACCTTCTTACCTCTCGTTATTTTCAACTTTTTATCAACCTCTCATCATCACCTTCTTATGATCTCAATGTTATGACCTTCTTATTACATCATTAGTATGACTTCTTTACTATCTCATTGTCATGGCCTTCTTATTATCTCATTAATAAGACCCTTCTACTATCTCATTATGATGCTTCAACTCTTCTCATTATTAACATTTTACTATATTGCTATTATTGGCTTACTTGTGTAAGTGGGTTATTTGTGCACCTTGCACAATGTACAGTCTTGCAGATGCTGGATGCCATGTAACAGCTAGTTGCAAGCACAATTCCTGCTTAGCAGTTACATTATCCTAAGACTTTTTGTTCTGTTCATGAAAAACATGTATGCATGTAGTTGTCAACATGTTTAGCATGCAAATATAAATAAAGCAACTTTAAATGGGAACATCAATCTGAAAGCAAATGTATGATTAAAACGTGTGGTTATTAAACATGCGTACCAGTGTGCATGCTTGTGAGCATGAGTGCATGCATTTGTATAAAGTTGTGAAATGTTCTCCAACTAAATAGTCATTGCATTTAGTATTACAGTGCTGTCATTTCTGCAGAAAGCAGAACTCTGACCACACACAGAGGAAACAGCTCAAAAACAGGTGTCAACCACTGTGATGATCATTGGCTCTCATGGCAATCTGTTTCTGTCTCATTAAACATGTCTCATTGTTATGCCTGAGTTATTGAAAAACTCTTTAATCTGATGATCTACCGTATTTCCCCCAGATAGTGTTCTATGAAGGAAAATGTTTCACGGGCAGGAAGCTGGAAGTGTTTGGAGAATGTGATAACTTCCAGGACCGCGGCTTGCTGAACAGGGTCAACTCCATCCGCGTGGAGAGCGGAGCCTGGGTCTGCTTTGACCACCCAGACTTTAAGGGTCAGCAGTACATGCTGGAGAGAGGAGAGTACCCAGAGTTTCAGCGCTGGAATGCCCACAATGATCACATGGGCTCATGCAAGCCAATCAAAATGGTGAGAGGCGCAAAACTTCACACTGTTCATATTGTGACAATATGGATCCAATAACCCAATCATATAGAAGGCAAATCTTCTTCTTAATCTGGATTTCAAAACACAGATGAATGCCTATTTACATTCTCTCTCTCTTTCTCTCTCTCTATCTCTCCCTCTCTCTCTTTCTCAGCATGGAGAACAGTACAGAATACAGATGTATGATGGTCCAGAATTTACTGGTCAGTGTGTGGAGCTGTGTGAGGATTGTCCCTTCCTCCAAAGTGCAGGCCTCACCAAGACCTGCATCAACTCCCTTAAGGTTTATGGAGATGGAGCGTAAGTGCCAGGATTCTTATAAGGTCCACAACTTCTGTCCCACAGGTGCTGTCCCAAATGGAGCTGTGTTCACTGCCACCCACACTTTCAAAGATTAAAGGTTTAAAGGAATAGTTTAGCTAAAAGTTTAATGAACATAATTGATCACAGGTCCCAAATGGAGTCGATCAGCCATGACATTTGTGGTATTTGAAGTTTGCATCTTTAGGTTAGAATAGGAGATGCTAGGCTAACATTGCTAACAAAAACTATAGTTAGACTGTCACCAAACCCATCTCAATGAATGCATGCCCAAAAACCTCTCTCAACTAATTCTAGATCCCTTACCTTACCTTATTTCAGTCAAAAAAACTGCTTAAATTAGGTATATCCATCGCTCATTACTACTAATGTACACTTTATGGACAAAAGTATTGGGACACCTGTTATTTCATTGAGTTCTGCTTGTTCTGTGCTGCTTTCTACTGCCCAGGGAAGGCTTTCTGCTATATTTTGGAGCACTGTTGTGAGGATGTTTAATTGCATTCAGCGATAAGAGTGTAAGGTCAAGATTTTGGATGATCACCACGCTACCACAGACACCCTGGTCACCTTGATCATGTTTATCTGCTCCAAAGAGTCCAATTGTATTGGTAATACTTCTCTACAGGGACTAGATAAGCTGTGGGCATTTGCACATCTATGTTAGAAATGGGTGCTTAGAGTGTCCACAAATATTTGGACATAGAATGTATTTTTTTACTTGTTTGCATGTCTTTTCCGTGTGTATTTCAAGCAAATACATTAAGATTATGACCTGCAGTTATTACGCAGAGATTGGTGTCAGTGCAAGTCCAGTGTTTGTTAGCAGTGTTAGCCTAGCATTTCGTGTTCAGCTATTAATTGAGATGTTTTGGCTCATCGTCTTCATCCGGGGTATGTGATAAATCCTGTTTATTTGATTTTCTGTCTATCTATTTTTTAAAAGTTCAGTTTTTCTGATTGGAGCAGTTTTGGTGGTCTACCAGGTCTTGCATGGTTGTTAAGAGTTCCATTTTCTTTGTATTATTTATCATGTTTGGAACTTCTTTACCTTATTTTTTACTGTTATAATCTGCTCCCAAGTATCTGCTGGAAAATGAAATTTTAATTTAATGTAAGTATCTAACGTGAGTAACTTATAGAATACTGTGTACTGAAAGTTAACTTGCTGTTTGCCTTTAGCTGGGTGCTGTACGAGGAGCCCAACTACCGTGGGCGCATGTACATTGTGGAAAGAGGAAGCTACTGCAGCCACATGGAGTGGCAGGCTGAAAACCCCAACATCCAGTCCATCCGCAGAGTGGCCAACTACTTCTAAACCTCTGAAACATGACCAGTCAGTCAGTCTGGCAAATTTACTGTAGCTAAGTCTGAACAACAGATCTAGCCAACAACAGCTACACTGTGGAAGCGAATGCTGGAGCATGAATATGCTTAAAATACCTTTTTATCTCTATGCAATAAAGTTGTAACATAATGAAAGTAGCTAAGGACTACATTGTCAAAACTGTGTGTTTTCTTTCATACTTTTGCTGAGGAACGAATTTTAATAAAAGAGAGCAGAAAGAACAGCAGTGGCGCAGGAATGCCATTTTAGATGGGCATGCCAAGTACAGAAGTGGGCCAAAATCCCAGAATTCCAAAATTCATTCCAATGGGCTTCAAAAGGGTAGTTTTGAAGACATTTGTTAAGTGCAATTCAAGCGCTGGGAAAGGAAAAATACTGCAGACATGGCTTGTCAACTAGACTGTGTTGCAACTATATAACACTGTTGATGCTGCTTAAATTGGAATATCAAACTGTAATTATCATGGAATAGTTGAGAATAATGGAAATGGAAATAATGAGAGTTCGGTACATGAAAGCAACAAACCATCAACCGCAAACACGCTTTTATCCTTTTTCAAAAGAAAATCCAGCTTAACCAAAACAGAGCTGGAAAATGGCCCAATTCCAAAACCCTAAGACTGTTGCATAACATTCTTGACCCTCAAACTTTACACACAGCCAAGTAGTAAAAGCCCTAGCAAACAGAGATCCGAACACTGTTACAAGCCAACACCACCTCTCTTCTCCATCATCTGCTCTCTTAAAAACAAACTGGACTGGAGCTAAACACACATCAGCAGTAAAGGTACCATATTCTTTTTTACTACTAAGACGTAAGAAGGCCAAACCAAGGCATATGAATGGTGGCAAGGCTAAGAGCTAACTGGCTACAATCTCTTCAGCTTGCTAATCGCACATCACACTTAGAGGACACAACAAGAGGACAGCAACACTATCCAGTAAAACTGGAGTTTCATTCTGAGTTAAAAATAATAGGGTTGTAAGTAGGGTGTGTTCAGTAACCCTCATCTGAGCATTTATCACCCCAACCAAAGTCCCCATACTTACTACTTATACATCACAAAACAACATAAAATACTGAATAAATGCATTCTTTGGTTCCATGTTCATACACATTTAACCCTTACATTAACATAAGAGAACCCCCCAACTTTTATCGCTTGTCAAAATATACGCAGAAGGTTATTTTGACTGGTCAAACATGAACATTTAAATATGTCTTATATTCAGTGAGTTGTGTTTCAGCTCATTTATTTTCTTTTTTAGATTTAGAAGTTCCTATACAATTCCAAAAGTCGCCTTTGGCCTAGTTACCTTGTATTCTTTACTCACATCCTAAGAAATAGCATTTGTCAGAGCTAGTTCCTCTTTAAATCACCATCTTTTTCACCTTTTGACACTCGTGGCTGATATGCTTCACTAATGTTGACAGACATCTCTTGTAAGACAATGGCATTGAGCAAGAGTTAGCAGTGATAAGCTTCAGCACTGTTGAACACAATCTGGCCATTGCTTGGTCTTAGGTCGTGGTCTGTGGTCTTGGGTTACTTTACAGTGCCGCAACTTTATCATTTCGCCCATGCTTTCATACTGACATTTGTCAGAGCACTTCTGCACCATTTGCACCAACTCTGAACAAACACTGAAACATTGGCAATTAGCGTGTTTTATGCAACACTTAATGAGACTTTTCACAAGCAGAGGCTTAATGTACAGGGGTGTGTTAGTACCCCTGACACCACTCTAATATATCCAGTGTGTGTTCAGGCGGTCCTCCAAAAGCAGCTATGTGGCAGTGGATGAGCACTAGTTCTTCACTAAAGTGAGGCCCTTGGTTCAGCCATCTTTGCCCACAAATGGGTTCTTTTGTAGGAACTGCTCCGTGGCTGGACATGCTTTACAGAATGTGTAGTTAGTTATTTTATATGTTGTGGAATGTCACACTGTTAGGAGAGATCTCTGATTTAGATTCATAATGATATCACCAGTCTGTAGTTGGCATAATGCTTATATAAGAAATTTGGGGGGAACTGAACAGGGTATTAGAAACCCGCTGCTGTCCCTTTGTTCTGTGTAAAAGGTCCATTCTACACCAGAATATTTGTGAAATATTGGGAGGTACTTGCAATGGACCTGCAATGGAATCAATGGAAAGCAAATTCTCCATGGGGCAAATTGTCCCCCTTTTTTCCTGCGATATTACAACACTTTAATGCATTGTTAAAAATGCAACCCTAGAGCTTTTATACACACTTTTCAGTTCATGACACTTCATTTACTAAGTGTTACTCATTAGTCCGACTCATTCCACCATTTCCCTCTTTAATTATCTGAACTAAGCTCAAAGATAAAGACACAGTTCCCGTGTTCATTCCTTGGTGAGAAAACAGGGAGAGGCTTTGTGTTAGTCAGGATAAGAGAGGGAATATGCTAGATTTGTCTGTGACAGCTGAGCATGCAGGGGTCCTGGGGGCAGAATGGCCTCTCCTCTGAAGTTTTGTCAGCGAGGGGCTAAGGGACAAAGCCATGACCTTCGGGGTCAGTCCATGCTGAGTCTTCTCTCAGCCTTTGTGGTGCTAATAGTGAGGCTACTCATGGTCAAGAGGGAGAGTGGGAAGGAGAGAAGAAGAAAAGGAACAGTCCGCATGCAGTGCTACACCGCTGATTCATGCAAAGTGTTACGGAAAAGTACAAAAATGGAATCCTACAGAATCTGGAAGAGATCTTTATTTAGTTATTTAGGGTATTTAGTGAGATAATAATACTAGACTATATGTATACATTTAAAATGAGTTTGCAATTATATGCATTTTCTTTGTACTTTTGAAAATTAAGTAATTAAGTTGGATTATTTTGAGCTGGTTATTTATTTCAGAGAATTCAGAGGTGTCTTATACTGGGAAATTTTACAATTATATTTGACAAAAAAAGTACTATAGTATAGTATAATATATAGTATTATAAAAGATTACAAAATAATGTTTTTTGCAGTAAGTTAATATTTGTGTATTTGAAAAAGCAGATTAGCAATGCAAAGCCTATTATTTCCAACATATTATTTTTTTCTTTATTATTTTTAAAATGTTAATTTATTTAAACAGTAACCATGTTTTATTGCATTTTAATGAAGCAGTTTGGGAATGCTGTTGTTTTGGTTATTGGTCAGGGAGAATTCCTGTGTTTTATTATATTTTAATGAAGCAGTTTGGGAATGCTGTTGTTTTGGTTATTGATCAGGGAGAATTCCTGTGTTTTATTATATTTTAATGACGCAGTTTGGGAATGCTGTTGTTTTGGTTATTGATCAGGGAGAATTCCTGTGTTTTATTGCATTTTAATGAAGCAGTTTGGGAATGGTGTTGTTTTGGTTATTGATCTGGGAGAATTCCTGTGTTTTATTGTATTTTAATGAAGCAGTTTGGGAATGTTGTTGTTTTGGTTATTGATCAGGGAGAATTCCTGTGTTTTATTATATTTTAATGAAGCAGTTTGGGAATGTTGTTGTTTTGGTTATTGATCTGGGAGAATTCCTGTGTTTTATTATATTTTAATGAAGCAGTTTGGGAATGTTGTTGTTTTGGTTATTGATCAGGGAGAATTCCTGTGTTTTATTCTATTTTAATGAAGCAGTTTGGGAATGTTGTTGTTTTGGTTATTGATCAGGGAGAATTCCTGTGTTTTATTCTATTTTAATTAAACAGTTTGGGAATGTTGTTGGTTTGGTTATTGATCAGGGAGAATTCCTGTGTTTTATTATATTTTAATGACGCAGTTTGGGAATGCTGTTGTTTTGGTTATTGATCAGGGAGAATTCCTGTGTTTTATTGCATTTTAATGAAGCAGTTTGGGAATGGTGTTGTTTTGGTTATTGATCTGGGAGAATTCCTGTGTTTTATTGTATTTTAATGAAGCAGTTTGGGAATGTTGTTGTTTTGGTTATTGATCAGGGAGAATTCCTGTGTTTTATTGTATTTTAATGAAGCAGTTTGGGAATGTTGTTGTTTTGGTTATTGATCTGGGAGAATTCCTGTGTTTTATTCTATTTTAATGAAGCAGTTTGGGAATGTTGTTGTTTTGGTTATTGATCTGGGAGAATTCCTGTGTTTTATTATATTTTAATGAAGCAGTTTGGGAATGTTGTTGTTTTGGTTATTGATCAGGGAGAATTCCTGTGTTTTATTGCATTTTAATGAAGCAGTTTGGGAATGGTGTTGTTTTGGTTATTGATCTGGGAGAATTCCTGTGTTTTATTGTATTTTAATGAAGCAGTTTGGGAATGTTGTTGTTTTGGTTATTGATCAGGGAGAATTCCTGTGTTTTATTGTATTTTAATGAAGCAGTTTGAGAATGTTGTTGTTTTGGTTATTGATCAGGGAGAATTCCTGTGTTTTATTATATTTTAATGAAGCAGTTTGGGAATGTTGTTGTTTTGGTTATTGATCTGGGAGAATTCCTGTGTTTTATTATATTTTAATGAAGCAGTTTGGGAATGTTGTTGTTTTGGTTATTGATCAGGGAGAATTCCTGTGTTTTATTGTATTTTAATGAAGCAGTTTGGGAATGTTGTTGTTTTGGTTATTGATCTGGGAGAATTCCTGTGTTTTATTATATTTTAATGAAGCAGTTTGGGAATGTTGTTGTTTTGGTTATTGATCAGGGAGAATTCCTGTGTTTTATTCTATTTTAATGAAGCAGTTTGGGAATGTTGTTGTTTTGGTTATTGATCAGGGAGAATTCCTGTGTTTTATTCTATTTTAATTAAACAGTTTGGGAATGTTGTTGGTTTGGTTATTGATCAGGGAGAATTCCTGTGTTTTATTATATTTTAATGAAGCAGTTTGGGAATGTTGTTGTTTTGGTTATTGATCAGGGAGAATTCCTGTGTTTTATTATATTTTAATGAAGCAGTTTGGGAATGTTGTTGTTTTGGTTATTGATCAGGGAGAATTCCTGTGTTTTATTCTATTTTAATGAAGCAGTTTGGGAATGTTGTTGTTTTGGTTATTGGTCAGGGAGAATTCCTGTGTTTTATTGCATTTTAATGAAGCAGTTTGGGAATGCTGTTGTTTTGGTTATTGATCAGGGAGAATTCCTGTGTTTTATTGCATTTTAATGAAGCAGTTTGGGAATGCTGTTGTTTTGGTTATTGATCAGGGAGAATTCCTGTGTTTTATTGCATTTTAATGAAGCAGTTTGGGAATGTTGTTGTTTTGGTTATTGATCAGGGAGAATTCCTGTGTTTTATTATATTTTAATGAAGCAGTTTGGGAATGTTGTTGTTTTGTTGTTAGTGTTTCTTACTAAACTAAGAACATGCACGTGTTTACTGTATTTTAACAAATCAGATTGTGAATGCTGTTGTGTTTTGTTAAACTGTGAGGATTCCCGGGTTTTATTCATATATGTGATGGATAAATGTGGGAATGCTGCTGGTCTGTTATGAAACTGCGAGAATTCCCGTGTTTTTATTGGTCAGCCTGTAGGAACATCCGGGTCACTCCGCTACTCCTCTCTCCATTCAGAAGCCATTTTGGCCGCGGTTCAGTTTTTCCCATGTCAACTCCTCCAGCCTGGGGGAACTGGGGGAAAACAAGGACAGTGTTTGGACTCATGCTGCAGCTTAAACACGCTGCTCTGTCGTTCAGGAATTACTGCTGCCCTGGTCGATATGAAATTCTGCGTTTGTGAGGATTTACAGGTTATTCCGAGCGGGTTGGCTGAGCTGGAGCGGCGCTGTTGACAAACTCGCTGTTATTGTGGCACCGAGTCGCAGGCCGAGGGCCGTTTGGTGGCGTTCACATGTGTTACGACTCTTTCAGCTTTTCTTCGTAAATGCTTTCCAAAGGAGAACAGCTTAACAGACAGAGTCTTGCTCGAGTCTCCCTCGCTGAAGGACTATGTTTGCTCGCTGGCTGACGCTTGCACTTATTCGGGGAAGTTTGCTGGCAGGTAAGACCTCAGCTGGAAGTGATCTGTGATTTGTGAGCAGCAGATTAAACACGACGCACGAACAAAACCGAACAGCAATTAATTAATTAATGATAAAATGATGAATGATGTGAGTGGAAATATCCTACAGGGCAGGGATTTGATTCAGAAGTGGACTTTTTTTTTTTATTTATTCGGATTTAACGTAGCTAGGTAGCTGGAGCTCGTTCACCAGCGTTAAGCTGTGCTCCGAGTTATCTATCTATAGCACCAGCTAGTGCTGGCTGAGCGTTATCTAAGATTACTAGAGGACCCAAAAGTAGGATAAGAAACCAACCTAATTATTTTAACCATTGTTGTTGTTTTTGTCCCCCTGCTTTACACTAATCAGTGATCAGCTGCCTGCTCTTTCTTTGTCCTCTTGTTTTTTATTTATTTTTATTTATTTTGTGAATATGGAGTTATATTCAGGCTCAGTTTAAGGTTTAAGATTTCTAGCCGTAGACAGCCATGCTCATTCCCCTTATAAGAGCAGCCATGGTGGAAAAGAAAGCGACTGAAGCACAAAGGAAAGAGTTGTGGGACATGTCATGAACAGCTGCTTTACACGCTTGCAGCGCAGCACCGGCTGGGGGCGCTGTTTTACTCTGGCTGTTTTGGAGGAAAGCATGGGATCTTTGTGGAGATCATGAGGGGTGCACGTTTTGGGGGAAAAGCTACCAGCACCCCCCTTCTCCCTTGAGGTCCCCTTCTGTGCTCATTTGTGCTTGCCCATATTCCAAAACCCAGCTGTTTCTAAACACTCCTGACTTAAAGAGTTGTGGGTGGACAAATGGAAACACACTGGTTATTAAATTCAGAATTCCAGGTTTCCCACTGTATTATAATGAAGCAAATTGGGAATGTTTTTGGGTTAGTTTTGATCTAGCTAGGTGTTTTGGAGTAAGGCAGGAGATCGGAATGGAGATCTTGAGCGGTGCACGTTTTGGGGGAAAGCTAACCAGCACTTTCAGCAGTGTTTTTAAAGGAGAACTTAGATTTTCCCTTGAGGTCCACATCTGTGCCCATTTTGCTTGTCCATATTTCCAAATCCAGGTCGTTTCCTGGTCTTAAATACTCATACCTTAAAGTGTTAGTGGGTGGACATATATAAACACATTGGAATTAATGCTGGGTTTGTTATTAAATTGAGTGATTTTTTTTTTCTTCTGTATTATAATGAAGCAAATTGGGAAATTTTCATGTTAGTTTCTTTCTAGGTGTTTTGTAGTAAGGCTGGAGATCCTGAGGGATACACATTCTGGATAAAGCAACCCAGGACTCCCAGCACTGTTTGAAATGGCCTGAAGCTTTGCTAGATTTCCACTTCTGACATTTGTGCTCATTTATGCTTGACCATACTTCAATAAACAGGTGTTTTTTGGACTTAAAGACTCTTAAGTTAGGTGTTGACTCAGTGGGCGGCTGAAATGTAGACTCTAGAGGAATATAAGTAAATGTTGGGAATGCTGTTATTAAACTGAGTAATTTCAGCGTTGTCTTGCATTGTAATGAAGCAGATTGGTAATTTGGAGTCAACAAAAAGGCAGGCTTTGTGAAGGTACTGTTAGATACATGTGGTGAAAAGTACAACCCGAGACTCCCAGCAAGTTTTTAAAAGGCCTCTAACCTAGGGTTTTTTAATAAAGCTTATTTTTGGGCTTTGGCTTAAATCCTGATTTAAGTGTTGGTAGGTGGCTGAACTGCTGTAAACTGTATAGATGGATATGTAAGCATGATAAACGTCTATCACAAAAACAATGAATTCAGTGCAGTTGAATTCATGTCTCAAAGGCTATGGATTTTCTCTTAGTTCTCTAGATATCAGCCTCAGATTGTACAGAAAGGTGGCGTAGGTGGCAATTTGATGGACAGTAGAATTCCTAAATCAGTGCAGCTGAATGATCTGCTAAGGTTAATTGAATCCTATGACATCCTGTCACATCCAAGTGAAAGCTACATCCTGTTGTTTAATAAGGCTTTCACCCCTCTCTCTGAGTAGTGCTTTGACCTGTTTCATAGTTAATCAGTTGTTTTATCTGATTGCCAAACACAGCAGACGCTTTGTTACTGTAATCCCTAAATCTTATGGTCTGTAATCGACTCCGGAACCGGCTTCTTTTGCGTGTGTGAGGGAGATTGGGGGAATCCCTTCAAAACAAAGGAGCTTTTGACACCCTGTGCAGCAGCTCTCAGTCAGATGGGATGTGGTGAGGTAATCTGGATCAGAGGGCTGTAGCGTGTAGAACTCCACAGGGGGCTGAAACTTGCATATAATGTCCCTACACCCTCTCTGTCTTTTGTGTGGGTGTGTGTGTGAGTGTGTGAGAGAGAAGGAGTGAGATATTGGAAAGTGTGGGGGTCGTTGGCCTGGGGCTGATGTTGTAATTTGCACTTACCAGGGGATGATCTGTATCAGTAATGGGGTGGTAGAGTGGAGAATGTGTGCAGGATATGTCCTCGCAAAACTATTGCTGCATATTGTGGTATGTTATAAAAAATTTAAAGCATTTATTTAACCATTATGATGAAGAGGACTAATAAACAGCTTGCTGGAAAAATTTCTTGGGGTAGAGGTGAGCCATGTGGCAAAATCTCATCTCTAAAATGGTTAAATTTTATTGGTCTGTTCATCAGGCCAGTTTTATACAGTGTACAGAACAACTGCAAGATATCACATTGAGATCAAGAACTAAAATAATAAAAATTGACATTTATGCAGAACAGCAAAAACATTATTTTGACCAAAATTCCAGAGTGTTCATACACAATATATCTAAATGTCAAATGTTTGTGGGCATCACTTCTAATGAATGCGTTCAGCTAGTTTAATTTGCACCCATTGCTGACACAGATGTACAAACACACACACACACACAGCTTGTCTAGTCCCTGTATTTAGGGCTCTCTGGGCTAGGTGTAGACTATAAAGCCTCTAGCGTTGAGCTGTGGTACCCTGTTCTGTGGAATGATGGATGGTGATCATGAGTTGGGGAGTTAGGGTTGGATAGGGTAGGGTGGTGATTATTTAACATCCTGACCTCATTATTACTCTTGTTGCTGAATGCAATCAAATCTTCACAGCAGTGCTCCAAATTCTAGGGGAAGGCCTTCCCTGGACAGTAAAGACAGTTACTCCTAATTTTTTTTAAAAAAGGTGCTTGAAATAGTGCATGTTGGCTCATTCAAATGCCTTGATTTGTCATTCATGTGATGTCAAAAACATGGGTTTATTAGTACTAAACATTTGAAATGATACCAAAACCCACAGTATTGAGACTTTACTTAGTATATATTTGTGAGAGCAGTTGTTTAAGATTGTAGTAGAAGTGCCCATTTTAGTCAAAATATTGTGAATGTCTAAGTATCAAGGTATTTCTCTTTATGTGCCAGTTCTGATACAAAATATAGATGTTGACACTAATAAGTACTTTACTAAACATCACCTTAAAATACATATATATATATATATAATGTATATATATATATATATATATATATATATATATATATATATATATATATATATATATATATATTTATATATTAGCATGCATTCTTTTTTCAAAGGCATATTTTCATATTGCAGCCATTGGTTTTAGTCTATGCAATACTGATAACAGTTCATTGTGGACTAAGGCCCCGTCGCTATAATCCAAAGATTGCTGGTTCAAATTCCAGGCCATCAGCAGCCGGAGTGAGCGAGCGAGCACAGTTGGCCTTCCTCTCTCAGGGGTGGGTTGATTGCACTTCCTCCACACATCACCCCTAGTGTGATGTTGGTCAGCAGAGGTGTCTGTTAACTGTTGTATAGGAGCTGGGACTGGAGCTTTCCTCAGAGCGTTCTGGGTGCCTGGCTTCACATGTGTCAGAGGAGACATGTGGTAGTGTTGGGGGCATTGCTAGTAATGGGGGAAGATAGCATGAACAGGAATTGGGTAATTAGCCTTTCAAATCGGGTCGAAAATGAATTTAAATTAATTTATTAAACAAGTGCCCCATCCTAATCTGGAGCTTTATTGTAGCTTACTGCCCCCTTTGCCCTGTGTAAATTCAGAATGAATATTAGACACATTGTAAATAAAGACACAATTATGTTCAAAATGGAGATAAAAGGTTTTTGCATGGCAGCAAACATTCATATTTATAGCTTCCCAGAGTAACAGGCTTTCCACAATCTTCCTTTCAAGAAGTGTGTGTTGGTGGGGTGAAAGGGGGGGTAGGTGGCTAGTGGCAGATAGATTACCACTTTTGGGGGGATGGGCAACTCTACTATACATGAGGCCAGCTCATTTTTATAAGGTTTAAATGAGGTTGAATGGCTGAAGTGGTGTGTTTTTTTTGTTTGTTTGGTTTTTTTTTACTATCAGTGGTGTGTTGGTGATCTTTTCAAAGATTCATTTTAATCTGAAGGTTATGTCTGTTCCCTCCTATAGCAGCCTACCCGATATAAACATGATCCATGACCCAGTTCTGTGTGTTTGTGTATGTGGGGCTGATCAAACTGTAGCATGCTGTTATTTGGAGGCTTCCTTACTGACGCCTCACACACATCTGAGTTTAATTGTGTTTTTTAAAGAGCTCCTGATATTCTAGGCTGCTTTTTGTAACTCATACCTAAGGGGTCATACATGTCGAGCATGTGGGCTTGTTATTTTACGGCCTGCACGGATTTAATGACTTGTTAAACAACCCTTGGGGTTTCATTGAAAGGGGTTTTGATGTTTTAGCAGCCTGGCAATAAGGCATGAACGACAGTTATCATTTTATTGTAGTGTAAAAGGCTTTAGTATGGAATTATCAAAGTTAGAATAGTTTTGATAGATGTGTACACAAAGTGTGGCTTTGATGATTTTATTTTTAAGGTTTTATGTTTGATATCTGAGTTACTTTATATTAATAATGTCAATTTTTAGTTTTTTGTTTTTGTGTATTTTTGGAGCAACAAGACCTGCATTGAGATCAGATTTGATGTGTATGTGAATTTGATTGCGTTGAAAAATGCTCTTATGGGCCAGAGTGCCTCGGCAGTCTAATGCATGGTCACTATGGCCTGAGGTCACAAGCTCAAATCCCAAATCATGCCACTTTGACATCAGCAACTGGAGTCTTAGAGAGCGCAATTGGCTGAGCTCTCTCTGGGTGGGTAGTTGGCGCTCTCTCCCCTCATCACTCGTAAAGCTTTATTGGTTGGCACAATTGTCTGTTAGCTGGTGCAGTGGATTTAGGGACCTGGAGGTTTCCTCTGAGCGTGCCCGCTTCAAAAAAGGCGGTGGCTGGCTTGAGCTGTATCGGAGGAGACGTGTTAAGTCTATACGCTCCTGGTGTCTGAGGCATTGCTAGTGCTAGAGGCAGTTACAAACGGATAGACTAAATGGCAGTACCAAATTGGGCGGAAAAAAGGGCCACTTTTTTATTCAATCTGCTCGGTGGGGGAAGAAAAAAGGGAGGGAGGAGAGGAGCTTAGCTCCAGTTTGGTTCAGCAAATGAAGTCTTGTTTGTTTTTAAAGAGATCAGGCAGTGGAGAGAAGAGATGGTAAAATGCTAGCATTAGGTTTTAGCCTAGCACACAGCTTTGTTTGCTTTTTTTTTTTTTTTTTTTTTAGTTGTTGTGTGCCGTGTCAAGACTGTTACTGAACGTTTTTGGGAGTTTTAAAATTGGCCCAGTTTGCAGTCCTGCTTTGATTAGTTTGGATGGAAGAAGGGCATAACTTGTGTTTCGGATTGTTCTTTGCTGCTTTTATTATGTTTGTAGTCTGTTGAAATACTGTGAATCTAATCTATCTGTCTCTCCTGGTCCCTCAGGTCCTGGTCAAGCAGAGGTGGGCACCAGGGAGTGTGTTTATTATAATGATAACTGGCGGGCAGAGAGGACCAATCAGAGCGGCTATGAAAGGTGTGAAGGAGAGAAGGATAAGCGACAGCATTGCTACGCCTCCTGGCTTAACTCTTCTGGAACCATCCACCTGGTCAAAAAGGGCTGTTGGCTCGATGACTTCAACTGTTACGACAGGTAAATGAGGTGGACCACAGAATAGTTTTGTTATTAGAATTAACTCTTGATTAATATGATGAAGCTCTTTTGGAGTTACATTAGTCCTAGTACACTACACAGAAAGTAGTGTTTTTAATTTGGGATTAAACCTGGTGTTTTGCTCTTTCTTTATGAGCTACTGTCGTTCCATACAGGGCTAGCATGCTCATCCTAGAATAAGTTGGATAGAAAATCATTTAAAGGGAAAGTTGCACAAATACTACTAGATGGTCCAATGAAATGCTTTAGATTAGATTGTAGAACCTCATCTGGTAAAATGAATCCAGCTCGAATAGTGCTCAAGATATGTTGCATTCATGAATCTTAACTGTGCTCCGTGCTCTCTCTTGTTCTCTCGCTGTCTTCTAAATTGTGTGAATGTCTATTCCAATGAATGTGTGAGCAGGCAGGAGTGTGTTGCCACAGAGGAAAGCCCTCAGGTCTTTTTCTGCTGCTGTGAGGGAAATTACTGCAACGAGAGATTCACACACCTGCCTGAGAACATTGCTCCTGCAGGTAAGATTAGAAACTACTGCTAAATGTCAAGTAAAATAAGAATGTATATTCATAATAAGAAATACGAAATTAAACAAATGACGAGGTCATTTTCAATCTGTTTGCATGGCTGTGAACTTTTTCTCTCTATGTGTTTTGACAGTAAAAATCCAGCCTCCACCAACGGGTCCTTCTCTCCTGGGGGTTCTTGTGTATTCTCTCCTCCCACTGGTAGTGCTCTCTCTGGCTCTGGTGCTTGCCTGCTGGACTTACCACCAGCGGAAACCACCCTACGGCCATGTGGACATCAGCCAGGTAGGAAACAGTCATCGCAACAGAAATTATGACTCTTTCTGTTTCCGTATGACTTTTTAGTAACCACCTCAGACAAAAACACACACAAGCTCAGTACGGACCTGAAAACACAAAGCTGTCTATTTGTAAGTATTTAATTTGTTTTTCTGCCTTAGTAAAACGTCTTTTTGACAAGTTCTCCCACACTTTGCTCTGGTAGGATGTGGGTGCTGCTCCTCCATCTCCTCTGGTGGGTCTGAAGCCACTGCAGTTGCTGGAGCTGAAAGCTAGGGGGCGATTTGGGTGTGTGTGGAAGGCCCAGCTACTAAGTGAATATGTGGCAGTCAAGATCTTCCCCATTCAGGTCAGCTTTTACAAATCTTTCTAAATCTCATTATCATTCTGAATATGTGCTCATTAGTCCTATAGTATCAAAAACCCTGTAATGTAGCTGTGTGCACATTTCATGACGAATGGACCAATTGAAAAAGCTCCACAGTCTTACAAGCAGTTTTTGTGTTTACAACTCTCATTTGCCTTTGTTTGTGTGTACAGGATAAGCAGTCCTGGCAGAACGAGAGAGACATTTACCTGACAGAAGGATTGAGACATGAGAACCTGCTTCGCTACATCTCAGCTGAGAAACGAGGAACCAATCTGCAGATGGAACTCTGGCTCATCACTGAGTTTCATGAGAGGGTCAGTTAGTCATTCATTCCTGCATTATCTATGTCCTCTGTTCTTACTTCTGAACTTCTGTAATTTCTTTAATATGCACATGTCAGATTTGCTCAAGTACTGCCCAGTGCTGCATGTATTTTTACTTCTGTTGAACATTATTTGGAGATCAGTGATTGATATTATAGTTTGTCGACTCTCCTTAATTTTCCCAAATGTTATATTTTAGTGTCTGAAGTTTGAGTCTGTGGGCTTGCACTTGTGCTACAAAGCTAATGCATCTAGGCATAATAATGTCCACACTGAAATCCTAAATGAAGTCACATTATGCTGTTAAATAATCTCAAATAGACGTTGTGACTGGCATACTGTATCCTGTACTATAAATGGCCAAAAATGATTCATGGCTAAAAGCGTCTTGATACAAACAAATGTTTGTGGGCACCCCTTTTAACGAATGTATTCAGCGGCTTTCCACCAATTGCAGACACGGATGTAAATGCAAGTGACTGCTTGTTAAGTCTCTGTGGAGAAGCACTGCCAATAGAATAGGACTTTCTGAAGCAGATAAACAGCCTAATAAACATGCCTAATGGCAGTCTGTGGAGCAGCGGAACTGTGTTCTCTGGAATGATGGTGCTCCATCAATACTTTTGGGATGAGGTGGGGTGGTGATCATCCAGCATCTTGACCTTAATAATGGTCTTACTACAATCTAGTAGAAAGCATTCCCAGGACAGTAGAGACAGTTACTCAAACGATAGCGGGCTAAGCTTTTTTTAATACCCTTGATTTTTGAAGAAATTATGAATGGGCAGGTATCCTAATAATTGTCGTTATAGTGTACACAGATTTCCTTGCTTGCTTATGTTTTCTAAAATTTTCTTTTTGTCTTTTTGAACTTTTTTTTTTTTGTCAGGTTATTTGCCTTGTTTTAGACCATTTTGCTATATTGCTCCAGTTTGAGCATTTCTCTATGATTATCAAACACTGCTTTTATGGTTCATTCCTGATATGAACCCAAGAGACATACCTCGTTAAATATACAATAAACTGTTGATTTTAGAGCAGATGGCAGATGGTTTTTCAGGTGAGAGTCTGGGGTAAACTTTTTTTGTTATTGTATTGTCTAAGGATTTTAATAGTGGTTAAAACACATTTTATGCGTGTGTATTTTGTAGGGCTCCCTAACAGATTACCTGAAGGGGAGTGTAGTGAGCTGGGCTGAGTTGTGCCACATTGCTGAGAGCATGGCCAGAGGCTTGGCCTTCTTACACGAGGATCTTTCCTACAGATTGGAGGGACCTAAACCTGCAATTGCGCACAGGTACCCAACTGATCTGCACTCTGTGCTGCTAATACATTTGCAATCAGTCAGAATCAAAATATCAACAGTGTGTATTTGGCCTCAGGGTGTAAAGTAACCTCTGCTTTTCATCTGCAGGGACTTTAAGAGTAAGAATGTGCTGCTGAGGACCGATTTGACTGCTATAATTGGAGACTTTGGTCTGGCTGTGCGCTTTGAACCAGGGAAGCCACCAGGAGATACTCATGGCCAGGTAAAAGCTACAGCTCTTTGTCACTGTAGGGGAGTTTATACAGGGTTGAAACATGCATGCGTCACCTCCCCACCTAAGTAGTTACATACCTGCCTCAAAATAGGTGGAACTCTAATCTCAAATAGACATGCTGATATTATATACTTTTATATTTACATATACAGTATATTTTACATTTCTCTCTGGGCTCATAGTAACTTGTTATATATGCTAGGCCTAGATTTGTGGTACTCTACTTGATTTTCCAGAAACAAAACCAACAAGCTGAACTTAAACTCTTTGTGTGTCTCTGCTGTCTCCCCTGATGCAGGTTGGGACTAGGCGCTACATGGCTCCAGAGGTGCTGGAGGGGGCCATTAACTTTCACAGGGATGCATTTCTAAGGATAGATATGTATGCACTTGGCCTGGTGCTCTGGGAGCTACTGTCCCGGTGCACCGCTGCTGATGGTGAGTACTTGAAACTTAGGACACATCTGATCCTGAAGTCAGTGAGGGGTGTAACAAGTACAGAGAAATTGTGTAGCCAGAAGTATACCTAAATAATAGTTTAAAAAAAATAGTTTAAGATTATTTACTTTAAATGTTTTCTTAATGTTGTGATCTTGTCTGTTTTTTAGGCCCTGTAGATGAGTACATGCTCCCTTTCGAGGAGGAGATCGGCCAGCACCCATCTCTGGAGGACCTGCAGGATGTGGTGGTCCATAAGAAGATGAGGCCCGTCTTGAAGGACTGCTGGCTTAAACACCCGGTATGGTGTGGTGTGAATTTTTTAAATGAGCCAGTGGCTTGACTGCTCAACTATTGATTGAATCAAACAAAGCAATCAGAGCTTTAGAAGACTAAATATTCCCAAATTGCTTATACTCCCATGTATGCTTTCAAATTTGGTGCGGCAGTCTGCCTCATCAGATTTAAATGAACTCTGAAAGCAGGGCTACAAGGAAACATGGGGAAAATAAAAGCCTTGTGGAAATTCTTTTTTCCAGTTTGGAGAGTTTGAGACCGCACCTAGAGGCACAAGACCTTTTTGTGCCAGTATTAATATTAAAATCTTGGGTATCGACTAATACTGATCCAACGTTTTTTTTTCTTAAAAAAAAAACAAAAAAACAAAACTGCTGTGATTTTAAAATTACATTTTTAAATGACTCATTTAGGATAAGCATCTAAAAATAGACTATAATGATCAAACTACTCAATCAGCTACCATACATGCACGCATAGCTAACGTGTGATTGTATGGCTGCTTCAGGATAGAATTGTTACAGGATCCTGTGTTGCAGGATATACCCCCCTCTATCTTATTTCAGTTTCCATTTTTCTGCAGATATCTGCTGAATGCTGATACCCATAGATACCGATATGCAATTTCTAACAATATCATATGCTTCACGTTACACTTGCATAACCTTCATTCTCTGACCTTGCTCTCCTGGTATATTTTCATACTCTCTCGGCTCAGGGTTTGGCTCAGCTGTGCGAGACGGTGGAAGAGTGCTGGGACCACGATGCCGAAGCCCGTCTGTCTGCGGGTTGCGTGGAGGAGCGCATTGCTACCATCGCCAGGGCAACCACCACCACAATCACCACCACCACCACCACCATCAACACTTCTACCTCTGAGTGCCTGGTCTCCATGGTAACCTCAGACAGTGACTCAGAACTGCCACCCAAAGAGTCCAGCACTTGACTCTGACTCTCAGCCACTGAGCCAGGAACCGGACCACTGCACCATGGTTCTGTTTCCATAACAGCTGGATGGATCTTTAAACCTCTCCAATAATAATGATGTTAATAATAATGTGAACTCTGCTGCTGTTCTGATCTTCATGGAATTTTCTTGTTATGGACATGATCAGTTTTACCAGCCTCTCACTATGTGTCTACTGTATTCCTCGATCTGGAAAGCACAAAAACAGAACAGGAAAGCTGACACCTCAAAGGGCATTCAGGTGACCACTTCAGAGTGCTGTAGCATTAGCACACGTTACCTCATCTGTTTTTATTTTTTTATTTTTTTCATTGTCTCTTAGGATCTTTTACTACTTTATCTGCCTTCACTCCACAAATACCTCCATCCAAGAGACTCCGCCTGTGAAAACCACATTCCTCACCCGTCTTGCGTATGCGGCAATGTTGGATTAGCCAGCCAGCGACCTGGTGAACATGGAGGGCGAAGCTAAAGACTGTTACGTGAGAATTGCCCTTGTGCTGGAGAGAGAGAGAAAGCGAGAGAGAGCGTACCTCTTTTTACTCAGTGATCTTTTTCTAGTTTCTTTTTGTAAGCAGAATCTTTGAGACGGCCGGCATTTACCCAAAACACTGGAATTGTAAGGCAGCGGGACTGTTTTTGGTTCTCTTCAGTGTTAGTGCATCGACAGATGAAGCATTTTAGCGTGTTTTTTTTTTTTTTTTTTTTTTTTTTTTTTTAATAGCTTTAAGCTGGTCCACCAATACTTCTGAACTACTTTAGACTGATTTCAATCATGTATATTTAGATTTTGTGTTGGAATACAGCAGTTAGGCTTTGCCACTGTAGGATTCCCTAGCCTGCTGTTGGTGAACACAAATGGAGCATCTACAGGTTGCTGAGATGTTTGTTGCACAGAAGACAATGTTATGTTTTTAGAATAGTGACTACGCTTTTTTTATTTTGGGGGGGCAAAAAAAAGGGTGCTTTTGATGTTTTCTTGAGGGATTCCATAGACGAATCACAAGAGTTTGTAGTGTAGATGATTTAAAGAACCTTCCATTGACGTAATGGTAAACTAATTTGTTGGTCCTACACACTCATGCATCTGTTTTAAACACGGTTCTTTATGAAACCAAAAGTGGTTATTCTGTGGTATCACCCAAACATAAAGGTGCTTCAGATGCTTCCTTGAGGGATGCCATTAAACAACCACTTTTGCTTTCAAAAAGAGCCAATGGAGTCCATTTAAAGAACCTCCTTAAAGAGCTTACTTTGATGTAAATGAGCAATTTGAAGGTTTTTTGCACATCTCGCACATTTCTGTTACAAACTGCTTTATCTGTGGCATCACTCAAGGAACCATCTGAAGCATCTTTTAAGAGTGTACTCTACAGCAAACAGCAGTGCACCCACATATTAAGCCCAATAGGGAAGGTCCTCTCCGAGCATACAAGTGAAGGTTTGGTGTGTTTTGTGGTCAGGTGCTATCTATAAAATGAGCAATAGCATTGACACATCAGGATAAATGAGGGTGCTTTTGGTTGTGATCTGTTGCACTACTCAGGTAAGTGTGTGTGTGTGTGTGTGTGTGTGTGTGTGTGTGTGTGTGTGTGTGTCTCACAAGTGTCTCGTGAGTATAGCTAGCTTTTAATCTCTCAGCTTTTAGCAATAGACCTCTCAGTAGGAATCTTCTCTATATGCTCAGATTTCACGTCTGTGTTGTATGCAATGCCTCTGCCATGTAGCAAAGACTGAATGTCCATCGAGCTGCTGTGTACTCCGTGAGAGCGCACTGTGCTTTAAACTCACTGCTCCTTCAGATAGAGCCTGTTGTGTGTGTGAAAAAAGTACAGTGGTTCTCATACCTGTCCCCATGACCCTCTAGATCAGGATTGGGCAAAGGGGTCCGCTGATTTCCATGCTCTAACAGACCTACTAAATCTGACCATTAACCGGTCCTCCAAGACAGGAGTTGCCCACCCCTGCTCTAGACAGTTCAGTTTTGCTCTGTTTCTTTGTACTGGGGGTTGGGATTGAGCAAAAATGTGGAACATAGTACATGATCTTGGCCCTGAGGACCGATTAATTATTTATTTTTTAAAAAGAAGCCCTGGAGTATGATCAGGTCAGAACACTATGAATTGAGCGGTGTTTAGTGATGAGGTACATTCTCTGCCCACAAATATGGCATGTTGTAACTCCTCAGAGTTTAGGTTGCAGTTTGCATTTGCACCATGTGCACTAAAGTCATAACAAAGCATGCAATGGCTGTCAAATGTTGGGGAACCCCTGGTCAAAAATTGTTATTGTTAATAATTAGTTTAGTTAGTTTTCCGCTGATGACTCTTGCACAAAGGTCTATTCGTGCAGGTGCTGCTGCACAGTAGAACAGTGCACCACCCTTTCAGAATCTGCTAAATCTTCATTTTAAACAGGATTTAGATTGCCTTTATTGTAATCCCACTACAAGTAGTTCTCAGCTCAACCTCTTCTGTCCCTGTTAACTGTTCTTTCTTTATTATATTACAGACTGAGGAAACAGCCCCCTGAGAACGTTTCTTATAATCTTCTCCTGCTTTGTGGGCATTGATTATTTTAATGTTCAGAGTGCTAGGCAGCTGCTTAGAAGAGCCCATGGCTGCTGATTGTTGGGACAAGGATTGAAGACTTGTTTTATAAAGCTTTGAAATTTGCAGCTCCTGCCGTTTCAAGCCATAACCCTAACAAGCTAATTAAAAGCTAAAACCTTGGTGTGCTACTATATTTCCAGGTTTGTTACGATGTTCTAAGATCTGGATTCAGTGTGATTTTCAGTATTTTGTGTCGTAAAAAAGGATTGAAGAAAGCTCTAATTCTAAACCACTCTGATTGACATGGCTGAGGTTAATAAGTGTACCCAAGTAGCAGTAATAGCAGCAGTAGCAGCAGTGGTAGAAACTGTCTGCCAGACCAGATTCCAAACAAAATAACCCCCAACAATCACATCCCCTGCGATTTGTGATGGCTTTGTAAAAAAAAAAAAAAAAAAAAAAAAAAAACATTTAAGTGTGGGTGTGTCGATAGCATAAACCACTCTGTAAACCTAGTCTAATATCTGCATGTTTGTGGGTGGAGTATGGATGGGTCAATTCAAAGTAGGAGATGCTAAGATTGGTCAGCTAGAACAACTTCAACCTCATATATATGTGTAAATATATATATATATATAAAGTGTACTACTCAGTTTTTTGACTAAATATTATATTGTTTGTTTTTGTGGTAGAAATTTAATTTAATGTGTGGCTGCTTTTATATGACTGATTTCTTTAACCTTTTTTTTTTTAACACCCCCCCCCCCCCTTTTTTTTTTTTTTTTTTTCTTTTTTTTTTCTTTGTGCTCATAATGTATCCAATGTAAAGGCAAGGGGTCTGTGTTTCTGTGTATAAGAAGTCATCATGCAGTATCAGTTGTTTGATTATTATTATTATTATTACTTTTTGTTCTATAAAAGGTGTAACCTACCTCACTTTCCCAACCTTCTCTCTCCCCCTTTCGACTGTTTTGGATTGTATTTATGTGCTGTTTTATGTGTATTACAGTAGCATCATCCTTAACCTCTACCTGAGCCATTTCGATAAGCTTAGCTAATACTCCTGTCCATTTCTACTGATATCAGGGATTTGAACCAGAATTTATGAAGTATCACAGTTGTATGCAGGCTTGTGCCAAATTGTTAAAAGTATTAACTGCCCTGGAAAGGGTCCTCAGCGATCAGGGCAGTTGCGTTAGCCAGATTTTTTTTTTTGGCCACTGAATCACAGTACACTCCTCCTAGCTAGGACATACGGTATAATATTGAGAATGTGAGCCTTCAGCGTTTATCCAATAAAGTGAAGAAGGGTTCTACACAAGCTACAGACATCTGGCTCTTACGTTTGTCGTTTAAATAAATAATTAATCTCCAATGATCTGTTCACCTTGCAAGCAAACTGGAAGACAGCGGAAGCAAAAAGCCTTGCGAAAATGTTTATTTGTTTGTTTTTGAATTTGTTGTTTATTGCTGCTTATGTAATTCTGTTGTCTTGCCCCTTCTCGGGTCATTTCATGTTATCTTTTTTGTTACATTCAGTATTTCATTTCATTAAATGCGGCTGATTTTTCTAAAAAGCATCTTTCTGCTTGTTGAGCTGTTGCATGGCTCTTCTCTTTGGACTGGTTGTTTACTCTCTCCATAGGTCATTTTTAATACCAGCTACAGTTTGCTTAAGAGAAGATAATCCTCTTGGATTCTCTGATTGGTTTGGCCTTTTGTTTTGTTTGTTTTTTTTCCATGGGCTTTTTGTTTTTAGGAGCGTTTTAAACAAAATGTAGACAAGATTTCGATTTTTATTTAAGTGTAGTTTGTAGGCTTATATGTAGGTGAAATGACTAATCAACAGTCTAGTTCAGACCTCTTTTGGAAATCTACAAAGTAGGGCTGGATAGTCAAAAATTTTAGGTTTCTGGTACTGACCCGAATTACTAAAATACTACTGAAAGCACTACTGGAGCAGAAATTGTGGGGACAGTGTAGCCAAAATTTAGGCCAAACATTGCGAAGATGTCACTCATGGCTGAACGTTTAACAATTAAAAAAAAAAAAAAAAATTTTACACTGGTTACAGCCGTTTACCCCACTTCCTCTTTTGTCTTTTTGTAGTAATGCGAAGTACATTTCTCACAACCACCTCCACCGTAGCAATGTTTGTTGTTTTTAGAAACGTTTGACGCTGAACTGCCCTCTAGTAGATGCTCAAGTTCCGCTCCAATTAAAAGCTCATCTCTAGCCAAGTACAGTCCAAAAGCCTGCATGTTTTCTTGCTCCACTCGTGGTCTCGAGGAGGCATCAGGACGTGACTTGCGAGTCGAACTTGCCAAGTCAGTCTGACCATAGCGTACTTTGTGTTGAGAAATCCTGACAGACTGTAAAACGTATCTTCTTTCTGCATGTTAACAGCAGCACTTCATTAGCTCATAGTCTATTAGAAGCAGTTAATCCAGTTCGTACTATTACCGAGGATGTGTAAAAAAAAAAAAAAAAAAAAAAGTTATTTACTTTGTCTCCAGCGGAACGCAAAAAACGCTCTTAAACCAGTGTGAGATCATGTCAGCCCAGCAGGGGGTGCTAACGCCTCCCAAAGAAGCAGTGTAATGGCCAAAACAGACCTAAATACAAAGTAAATCTGAAGCACATTTTCTAACAAAAGTTCTCACTGTCTCCATAACATCTCGCACACAGACTCTACAGCCATTTACCCTAGGATTTTCTTGTGTGTTGCCATGGCAACACCTGTTTTCTGTCTCCTAAAATGCTGTGGTTCTGTGGACACAAGGCCAAGCAACACAGAACAGGCAGCATATTCAGATTTTTGTGAACAGGACCACCTGTTTAAAGCACTGCCCCTTTTTTTCCCTGATTCAACACATCAAGAACTGACTGTGCCTAATAGATCCAAACCTAATGTTATGGCTAATTGTTGTATAAATAAGTAAATATATATATACTTATTAATATATTTTTTGTTGCTTTTTTGATAAAACTTGCTTGTATTTGACTGATAAAAAAAATTATATATTGTTAAATAGTCTTGAGTAGTCTGACATTTTGCCAGTAGAAGGTCCATCTCTGGATTAAGCTGGTTGAAGCCTAACTTGTACAGTTAAGATTTTGGGTTTCCTTGATTTGTCTGGATATCCAATACTGTGCCTGGTTACATCCTTAGCAACCGGAGACCTTTTGTAGAGAGGGCTTTTCGGTGATGCTTACTTTAATTTCACATTTCCTCAAAACTCAATTAACAAAAGAACAGCAATTCACCACTTCTCCTTTATTGTAGAAATTCATGGCATCCCCATTCCCCATTCTGCCTAAAAACACACAAAAAAACAGTGAGCACCAGTGAGTTACTCACGGAATATCTTACACATATGACTTGGTTTGTGTGTGTTTTTTTTTAATAGAAATGGCAGTGCTCAGTGCTCAGTGCTCATAGGCTAATGTCCCACACAAGAGGGCAGTATTGGTGTGGCCTGCACCTCTCAGGGCTTGATAAAGAATCTTTGTGAATTTGGTTAATCCTCACAGAGGTTCAAACCTTTTCAAGAGAGCACATCCCTCTCTGACTGAGCTGCTCTATCAAAATGAGTTTTGTGACCAAAGGTTAATGCCTTTTTCTGGCATCCTTGTCTGGATCCTTTTGAGGTTATCAGTGAAAGTAAGACTAGTAGAACTAGTAGCTAGTTGGAGTATAATTAACATCGTATTAAGTGACCATTCAGAAAGCTGTCAAAGCATGCAGGCATTAAATCTCTGTCCCTGCCGAAACTGCAGGTCACTCCTGCATACTCCTTCATACAGTGATGAACGAATCTTCCCGTCCATGTTGCTCCCTCTCGTCACATTCATGACAGAGAAAGTGCGAGGGTCTAGAGATCTACTTAGTCATAGTGGGCAAACAGTGTGCAGATGGTGTGGTGAGAGGAAGTGTTGTGTAATTACTTTTAGTGTGTTTGGTATCCTCACAGTTAATCTCCTCTCTCTCTCTCTCTCTCTTTCAGGCTCTCTCTTTTCCCAATCTCAAAGATTGTGCAGTTTTTGTATGAAAACTTCACCCTACTTTTCACTTTAACACTAAATGTTTGTGGACACCCCATCTAATAAAGCTTTTTTTTAAAAAAAAAAGCTACTTTAAGTTGCTCCTCCAGTCCATATAGAGAAGCACTGGGAATAGAATTGGACTCTCTGGAGCAGATAAACATCAGCCTATTGTCACCATGCCTAATGCCAGTGTCGGTGCAGTGTATTTGACATTAAGAGCAGAGCTTGTAAAAGACAGTAACACACTGTCCCTGATCAAAATGAATGTATTTAAAGTGGTTGCGGTTGAGAAAGGGAGGGATGTTGCATTTCATTTTTATAGTTTGACCGGTAACATCTGCTGTTTCAGGTATAGGCCACTCACTCGTCAAGATCCAGCAAAAAGAAACCCTGTCAGAGCAGAGCTGACATGTCTGTATTTATATTGTAGATGATATCTAACCAAATATTAATACATCATATATTAAAGATATCATCTATTAAAAGAAAATATTTGTGTGATCATTGCTGTCACACAAAAACCTTGTATCTCCTAAATAAAAGCTTTACATTAACTTTCAATAGAAGTCAATGTAGAAAGATTTTATTCCAGATAATTTTGGAGCATTTGTATTGGACCATTTATATATTTCAATAAAAAAAGAGCAGAGGTACAATGTTCACCATATATATATATATATATATATATAAAAGTTTGGGTTTAAAATTCTCTACAGAAAGCAGGCTTGAATAGAAACATTTAGACACAATTCCTGTGTATTTTCTCAATTTAACATATTGGAAAAGTAAAACATTTAATATTTATCGATGTTAAATTAAGCAAGTACACAGTAATTATGATTTAGATGTTATTCAGAGTCATTTTAGAGCATTTCTATTGGTCCACTCATTATGAAGAAACAGCACTTTCTCCACCTTCCCAGCTGACCTGCCCGCTGCTCTGGGTGTGTGTGCTTACTGCCCTGCTGTTTGTGTGTGTGTGTGTGTGTGTGTTCTTTCAGCCATGGATGAACGTGGGTTAAACGTGGAGGTTAAATTCCATTGTACTGCTGTGCAGTGGCTGTAACTGATGAGCTTAATCTTAGATTTGTTACAGAATCAGAAACATTGTTTTTTCTTTATCCGATCCAGGGTTTTCAGGGGACACAAATACCCAGTGATGGCATCTCTGTTAGGCATGAATAGAGTCAAAGCTGAGTGAATGAAGCACTCATAGAGGGAACAAAAAAAAGCAGCTGAAGCACAGTCTTTATCATATTTCAGCAGGCCAGAAATCCAGCCTCTTTCAGCCAGGGTCCCTCTAAGCCTACAATGCTTTGCACTAACAGATGGGCTGTGTTAATTGCTGCTGTGTTTTATGATGGATTATACTTTTTATTTTCCAGGAAGGTTGCCCTGTTACTTCCATTTTTTTTTCCAGCAGTATTCCATAACATATTCCCTATTGTGCAGTTGAGTGATGTCATCATGATGAAAAATTATGAATAAAACTGAGCTACAATGTAAAGATAGAGGTATTTAAGATGTCACTCAGTTTGCTGATGGTGAAAAATGAGCGAGATCTTTGTTGCCGTGTAGCTGGTCCTGCACACGAAGCCTTTGATTGAGAAGATGTGAGTCAGGAGATCCTACAAAGCAGTCAGAGCTGGGAGTCTACTGCCCCCCCAGCCACCCACCCACCCACCCCACCCCCCCCCCCCCCTCTCTCTCTCTCTCTCTCTTGACTGTTATTTTTTTCTAAAATGAGTCTAATGGCTCTGAAGTGACTCTAGGGCTTAACCCGGCTTTTCTCTGTCACAGTCCTCATGACTTGGAACTAAATGAATGTGCTTTGCTCTCTCCCTCTCCCTCTCTCTCTCTCTCGCTCCTACCTCTTTTACTTGCTCTCCCACGCTCCGTAATTCTTCTTCACTCTTTCTTTCCACCTCATTTTCTCTCTTTTTTCATTTCCACCTCCTACTTCTTCAGACCTTATCATGAATAAGTCTTTGTTACACGTCACATACAGAAACAGGTCCTACAGCTCTGGTCACTCTTGTCTGAGAGATCTTTCTGTACAGGAGCCCCAAAACCTGGAATTGCAGAAGCAAGAGTGTTTATGGAAAGCTTTGGGGAAAAATCAGATGTACACAGTGTTCCTTTACCCTCTTATCCTACAAAAGCAAACGCCATACATAATAACTAGAGATGGGCTGATCATGGGTCATGGGTCATTTTGATCATGGGTTGTGTTTTGGGGGACGATTCCAGGGCTGGATGCCACATTAAGCTTTTGTAACAGTGTGCTGGTTGTACACTGTTGAATTGCCTTGCAGAAAAGATCACAACTGAACTGGTACTTAGTGTTTTCCTCCAAGCATGTTCTTCAGTGGCAGTTCAAAAAGAAGTGGTTGTCTGGCTTCATGGGACTTGGAGGAAGCACATGCTAGCACTGATAGCATCGTGTGATTGAGGGAACCCTAACTAGTGGGTGGGAATTTGATATAACTCAAATTGGGCTACCACTGGGCTACATCTTTTGATTTTTATTTGATTGATATTTGCTACTGAAAGGGTCTGGCAATGCTGTGGCTCTCCAACCAGTAACCTTTCAGGTTGTGCTGCAAGTCTCTGGCCACTCCCACCTTACATAATTTGTGGATAGTTCATGGAAGCCTTTTCTGGCACAGCATGTGTTCAGCAGCTTAGGCTACACTTACTTGTGTTAGCACGCTTCATGTGTGACTCTGTGAGCAACAGAATGAAAAAAAGAACAAGCGTGTGTCCATCACCCATCACCCAGACACGCAATCTGTGATCTGGACATAATTTCCTGTCTGAGTAAACCCCAGTAGAAGCTTTCGACCTTTCCGTGGGTCGTTCTCAGTGACCATCATGACACAGTGTTTCAGTACAAGGTCAGTTTAAAAAAGAGTGGATTACAGAACCCAAAAAAACCCCGGACTCTTTCTGTTTGTTTTTTTTCCCTCTAAATCAAATTTCAGATGTATTTGGATTGCGTTCACAGACTTGCACAGGGCAGTAGCATGTGCAAGTGCATTTTTGTAATTAGTAATAGTGCATTTTTAATCTCTCATAATGTTTCCCATCTAGCGAGGCTTAATCCTGGCCACATGCTCAAATGCTTAAACATCATATCAATTACCAAGGCACATTCATGAAGGAGCATTTGTTTTTATAGTTCATGCGAATGCTGGCGTTAAAACCGACAGTGTGTTTGGAAGCTAGTCCTGGGAGGAACAGGAGTCTTGGTTTTTGTGGAAGCCTCACTGAGAAAGTAAGGCCGGATCAAGTCCGAAATTGACAGAAAGCAAAAAAAATGACATTAAATGCAAAGAAAAGAAAGACCAGAAAAGAAAGAGCAACATTTTTGCGTTTGCAACAGACATAAGGACCTAGAACTCTTGTGTTTGTGTTTGGTGTATGTGTGTGTGACGGAGAAAGAGAGAGCTGGGGAGAGAGAGAAGTATGTGTGTGTAATTAAAACAAGTGATTTTTGCTCTCTGCACTGGGATAATCCGTAAGGTCCAGCTGGTCACTGAGGGATTTGAGCACCCTCCGTTGGGCAGGAGAGGGGCAAGCTCTCTGGGAGTGAAGCCAAATTGGCTCCTTTTTCCACCCCACCCCTTAAAAAAAAAAAACTGTGTTCATTTTCAAACTCTGAAGCCGCTCGGAGCTAAAATGCACTTCTACTGAAGAACAACTGAAAACACAAAGCTGTTAACAGTTAATGGTTTGGTTCTGTAGTAATGGACTGAACTAGGGTAAATGTGATCCATCAGCCCATCAATCTTCTAGTTGTTACCTGATTTAAAATGCGAGCCCAGTACACAGTTTAGTGTGATTCACCTGCACTGTCTCAGGATTTAACTTTTAGCATCTGGTTCTCTGTTTCCAATCGTCCCTCTAGCAGTGAAATGCTCCCTGTGCCACTGGCTGCAACACAAGCCAAGAGAATTTTCACAGTCAAACATGTCAAGAAATCCTACAAGCAGTTCTCTGAGCAGAAACCGTGCCATATTCACTATATAGTGCACTGCAATTGTGCACCGTACCACTATATAGTGGTCTGGATTTCGCATTTAGGGGACAGTGAATAGGGCACAGGTTTGAACATGCCTTAGGTCTGTTAGCCCCTTAACACAGAAAGGCTTATTACACACTAAGGTGTATAACCCAGTAACTACAGGGGCTATTGTACACATTGGTGGGGCTGTTCTTTGGTAATATAAGTTTGTAATAACACGTTCGGCTCACCAGCCATTTCTTAATTCTATTACAAGCTGAGAAAACCTGAAAAATCTTTGCTGTCTACTTAAAGACTTCTCCTGCTTTCTGGGCATGGATCTGTTTCATTTTCAGAGGGCTGGGCAGCTACTTAGAGGAACCCATTGCTGCAGACTGTTGGGGGCCTGGTTTGTTGGGGCCTGGTTTGAGGCTATGAAATAAAGCCAATCTAATTAGGATCTCAGACCTTGGTAAGAGAGCTCCAAACTCTTGTCAGGTACAGTTCTGTCATGACAAATGTTTTATTGTCACTGAATACGGTAGTATTTCATAAATGCTTCATCTGAATACAACATTGAAAACATCTTGCAATAGGAAAACCTTTTGTATTGTATAAAAAGGAATAGCATCTAGTGAACATGTCTGACATGTCAATATACCCTAGTTTACTTTCCTCCTCTGAGTGTAAATGCATTACAGAAGTTGAACAAATGCATGAATTGACTTTGCGCACTGAGCTCCTCTAGATCCCATTCCGAGTAATTCAGTGTAGTCAAGGGCAGCTACTGAAGAAAGTACATGAACTGTATGGGCTCCAACGTATAGTCCATCTCACACAAAAGCATATAAGTGTACATGAGATTGACTGACTGGGATCAGAATACTGGTTACAGGGGTGCCTTCATGCCCTCTCGAGGGGCTCCTGAAGAACAGCTTCATCCAGCTGGACCATGTGTACATAGACGCGAAACCTGGGAGCAGGCACATATTGCAGATCTCACAAAAAAAAAGCTCCAGATTACACTCTGAATATTTTTTCGTGCCAAACCTAACTTGACCCCATTCAGAACACATTCGTTTCATTCCAAAGAACAAGATAATGGCTTTGCGTAGAGTTAGTGGATTGATAGTCTGCCAGGTAGCTTAAATATGACAAATCAGTACTGAAATGGGTAAAATGTGATCTGAACCATGAAGATCAGCTGGTTTAGAATATGAAAATATAGTAACAAGTATGAAAAACACTTTACGTTAAAAACCTGCTGCATAAAACTAACAGCTCTGCCATAAGCATGTTTCGATAGATGATATCCGCTGTTCCGCTGAGTCTGCATGACAGGTTATATCCATTAATATAACAATGTCATGTTATTTTTGCAAGTAACTGTCATAAGATGCGACGATGTTTTGATGTCATAACTGTTTCACAAGCTAATTTAAAGTCATGACATAAAATAACTATCTATATATCTATCATAGTATGTATATTACTGAATGTAACTCAGTTTCCCCCCCAATTTTAGATCAATTACCCAACACATGTTAGTACCGTCCTCTAATCACATGTAGTGCTGCCGTCACTGGGATGTGAGGACTGACACATCCCTCCTCCAACACATGCGCAACCAGCTACTGCCTCTTTTTGTACTGAACATTACCAGGGAATCGCATTTGGAGGAAAGTGCTGAGTACCAATATATCGGCTAGCGGCATCACACAGCACTGCCAGCATCACACTGATGTGATGTAGGGAGGGAGAGCCACTTACCCACCCAAAATGAGCAAGGCCAATTGTGCTCTCTCAGGCTTCGGCTGCTGATGGCAGGCAGGGTGACTTGGAATTCAAACTAGTGATCCTTGTCTCATAGTGGCAGCACCTTAGTCTGGTGCTGGGCCACTTTAAGCCTCGGGATGATTTCTTGTCCATCCTGCAAAAACCTTGAATCTCCATTGTTGCTGTTTTCGACTTTGTGGCATGAATTAAATCTGACAGTGACAATATGATATTTGTAAGGACATGTTTATGGCATGTTTTAGTCAGTGTTAAACAGCAGGCCTCAAGCAAAGTGTGACCGGTAAGAGAACTTATTTCTGTGAACATTTTGCAGGGAATAAAAGTTTACAGATGATGTGCCTCTATACCATTAGTCCTCATCATGTACAAAAGGTACACATGCCAGTTAAGAGAGCAGAGATTTCTACTCTGCTGCTGTGCTCATTAAAATGAGCTACTGAGTATAAAGGTCCTAAACATGGACAGGTCACTCTTCAACTTACAATTACTCTCAAGTTTATAAAGTTATTTTCCCCTCTAGTTCCAGACACTTGAACTATACAAAAACTAGTTATAATTTGTAGCTTTGGGGAAATGTAGTTTAAAATACTCTGTATAAAAACTGATCATTCATTAAATAAGTAGGTTGTATTGCAAATCTATTATTCTACTCAAATTCCATCTTGTTGCGAGGTAAATACGATCCAGAATGGTCCACTGATGTAGTGATGTGCTTTGACCATCCTGTCATTCTCACACACCAGTGATGTTGCTGGCTGTCCTTAGTGGAGGTACAATAACATGGCTTGTGCAAGGATAAAGCATCCTAGAAAACTGCAGAAATGACTTATTTGAAAGTCCACTAATGAAGTCCTGTATGTCTCTGCATATTCCAATGTAGCAAATAACAATAAAAAAGCATAATTTCTCCATGAAATCCAATGTGCTATGAACATCAAAAGTGCTCATCTTGAAAAAAGTTTGTCCTGACTCTTCAACATAACGACAAAGTTTAAAAAAAAAGAAAAGCAGTTCCTAAAGAAAGGTCTCGTCATAAGTCTCTGCAGAGGTGCAAGGCTCAGAGGGTGCAGGATCCCTGGAGTCAGGTAACAGTACCTGGAAGTGTTCACTGGGGGCCATAGTTATGGTCTCGTAAGAGGGAGGGGAGAAGTGCAGAGACTCTTCAACAACTTCCTCCTCTGGGCCGTAATTCTCTTTAATCATACAAGCTATGAGTCCCTCTTTTTCAGGGGCGTCCTCTACATCTGCACCCTCCTGGTTTATTTGTCGGTACAGGTAGGAAGCCTGCTTCATCTGCCGCTTGACCAGGTGCCTCCTGTAGGCACGCTGGATGACGGTGGCCGAGACGTCCTCCTGCTTGCGTCTGAGGGTGGTAGTGATGGGCTCATGAGAGATCTTGGAAGGGTTGGCCATCATGAACTTGTCCTCCATCTGTTGCTTGAGGGCATCCATCTCACCCGACTCACCCAGGACGCGTTTGGTAAAGGCAAACAGGATGTCCAGGCAGTGGATTTTGTCTCCGCTCACCATTGGCAGGTCCATGGAAATCAGATTAATCTTGTTGGGCTTGGCGATCCGCAGGGGCTCAGACAGAGCATCGGCAAAGCTGGACAGCTTGGAATACTCAATGAAGTGCGTGGCCTCTACGTCAAACTTCTCCCACACCTCATAGAACATCTCAAAGTCATCCTCGCTGAGAGGTTCTGTGCTCTCCTCTGTGGCCACACTGAAGTTCTCCAGGATGATGGCAATGTACATATTTACAACAATAAGGAAGGAGATGATGATGTAGCTCACAAAGAAGGTAATCCCCACTGAGGGATTTCCACAGTTTCCCTTGGTGTTGGTTCCTGTGTTGATGATGTGTGGGTTGCATTCCTCTGGTGAGTTGTTTAGAATAGGATCCAACAAGTTGTCCCAGCCAGCCGATGTGGTGATCTGGAACAGGCATATCATACTGTTCCCGAAGGTCTCGAAGTTGAACATGTCATCAATCCCTCCCTGCTTCTTGACGTAGGCGAAGTTGGCCATGCCGAAAATGGCATAAATGAACATGACGAGAAACAGTAGGAGGCCAATGTTGAACAGTGCCGGCAGCGACATCATTAAGGCAAAAAGTAACGTCCTTATTCCTTTGGCTCCTCGTATGAGCCTGAGGACTCGACCTATTCTGGCCAGTCTGATCACACGAAACAAGGTTGGAGACACAAAGTACTTCTCAATTAAATCCGCCAGGACAATTCCTATAAGGAGAAACAGATCCATGTTAAATTAGGAATATAGGTATGGTATTCTTTAACACATTTTTAACAGGATAGAACAAGAAAATCCACTAATTGTTCATTGAGTGATGCAATGCATCAGCCCTAGAAGGATTACAATTTAACAAAACCAGACACTACATTTTTATGGACAAAAGCTGAGAAGCCAATCAATGGCAACAATACCACTGAATCCAGTGGTACCATCAATTGTGCTCTGGTGTTGGTGGATGTAATGCTCAGACTGTCTGTACCCACCAACAATGGAAAGGATGACCACAACAAAGTCAAAGATGTTCCAGCTAATGGTGAAGAAGTAGCATCTGAGGGCGAAGATCTTGAGGAGGCATTCAGTGGTGAAGATGACAATGAAGGCCAGGTTGATCTTGTTGAGAACAGACTCCATGCGACTCGACTGCTCGTCTGTCTCAACCATCATGGTGATCATGTTCAGGATGATGAGCATCATGATTGTGATGTCAAAAGCTTGTTTGGACACCAAGTCAAAGAGGAAGCCTTGCAGAATGTTCTAGATTAACCAAAGAAGTGGGTTAACAAAGTGAGTGATGATAAGCTAAGCTAGTAAAAATCGAATAATGAACTTGAAGGCAATTAGGGCTTTACCATTGGCCTTGGGATGGGTTTCTGTGGCTTTTTTGAACCCAGTTTTTTCATGGCATTGTAATATTTTTTCTGCTCTTCAGTCATAAAAATGTCCTGTCCACCTTGCAATAGCAATAACACATCAGTCTTACTGTTACTGAATACTTCATTCACATACAAAGATATATATATATATATATTGCTAAAACAGTTAAGCATCAGCACCTATTTTTCTCTTCTGCTGATTGAAGTTGTCGATAATGACACCAATGAACAGATTGAGGGTAAAGAATGATCCAAAAATGATGAAGATGACGAAATACAGGTACATGTAGAGATTGATCTCCTTAATAGGCTGCTCTTCAACCTGTGGTGTAGAGAAAAACACATGGATTAGAAGGCTGCATTTAGATTTTTCTAGAAAATCTTTTGTCTTTGATTGTTCCTGAAATTAATAATGCTTATTACCCCCCGAGAATCCACAGCTGCATACATGATTTCCATCCAGCCTTTGAAAGTTGCCTGTGTATTAAACAAACATACAGTTAAACCTGATCAACACCATAGCAGGACAGCAATGATACACCAAGCAGCCATAACATTAGCACATTAGCACAGGTGAAATGCATCTGTCAACAAGTGGATATATTAGGCAGCAGGTGAACAGTCAGTTCTTGACGGTGATATGTTCTTAAAAGCAAGAAAATTGGGCAAGCGTAAGAATTTGACAATCACTGAACACCGCAACACCGTCATGGGCACGTCATAGGCTCATTGATGCGATCTATGGAGGCCTCATCTCATAACTTACAGGACTTAAATATTCTGCTACTAACGTCTTGTTGCCAGATAGCAAAGGACACCTTCAGAGTCCATGCCACGAATGGTCAGATCTGCTGTGGCAGCACAAGGTGGACCTAATCAAGATTGGGACTAAAGTTATGGTTGATTGGTGTATATTTTAACCTCACAACACAGAACATGTCTCCCTTATGGAGAAGGGTTTAGAAAAACATCCATGTTTTAAAATGTACCTTTCTAATAATGGTCTGATATACAGCTACCTTATCTTCATTTAACCCCTCAGAAAGACAACGACTGAACCAAGAGTCAGCATGAAACCAATGGGATGCGGTCACCATGGGAAGCCATTGCCTTGGTAACAGGCAATTACATGCTTTTGTGAATGACTGAAAGCAGACTATTTCCAGTGGTAAATGATAGGTTTGAGACCAGGGAGGAGGTGAGATGACTCAGCAGAGCCTGGGGCACGGTTGCTTGGCTACCTCACCAAATACTCTCTATTGATAAAATGAATTTTAACATACATAGGGCATGAAGGATATGATAAAATAGTTGGTTGGTGAACTGGAAATGACTGAGACCATATATTCAACAAAACAGAGTAAATAATGGACTTACGACTTGCAAAAGTGAGAGGTAGCCTAAGCCCACATTGTCGAAGTTGACCTTCACCTTGGTCCAGTAGAACTGAGTGTCATTCATTGTCTGACAGTCAGACTTATTGTTTACGATCGAGGCATTGTGAATGTAGCCTGTCCTGTTAACGCACTTCCCAAATTTCCCGGCAAAAAGGTTGACGCCCATGATGCTGAAGATAAGCCAGAAGATCAGACACACCAGCAGGACGTTCATGATGGAGGGGATGGCTCCAATTAGTGCATTCACCACCACCTCATCAACAGCAAAGAGCCATGTTAGATCATACAGCCAGCCACATTACACCATCAGAAAACAAACCGCAGAACTAGATTGGAAATGCATGAAATTCATGGAAATAAAACAAGGAGAAACAAATACACTAGAATATGTGGTCATGCAGTCTATACTTTCTTGAGGACACCAAAAAGTTGATACAGTACGAATTGTGTGAGGTAGTAAATACAAAACACATGAGATGCAACATCCTGTATTGTATGTCTCTGTATGCACACTTTTAATCCCAACTCCCTTATTGAAATCCTTGTTTTCAATAATTATTATCACTAACACAAAGGTCACTTGTGTTTTCTAGCCTGCACTTTGGATGTTTACTATTGTGCACAGCACAAGTTAGTGTGTTAGTTTAGTTAATTGTGTTTGTCTTTAACTGTAACTTAGATAATGATTAGACCACATTTTAGCACATTTTAATAGTAATCAGTGCAGTAATCCAGGTAGTTCCACTTACTTTACTTATTATCATACACATAGATCACTGCTTGACAGACAGTTTAATTTTCTGTCAGTATACTCTTAAAAATAAAGGTTCAACAAATGGTTCTTTGAGTGATGCCATAGAAGAACCACTTTTGGTTCCATACAGAACCATGTTAGTCATTGACATGCGTGAGTGTGAAGAAACTTTGTAAGACCAAAAAACTTTCTCTTGATGTAAAGGTTGCTTATCAATTTAAAGGTCACATCTCTATTACAAAAATGGTTCTTTATGCAACCAAAAGTGGTTCTTCTATGGCATTGCTCCAAGAACCTTGAGTCTGAAGTCAACAGGGCTGAGAAAAGAAAATGTTCTTACTCGCATGCCTTCGAATCTAGACAGGGCTCTCAGAGGTCTCAGTGCTCTTAGGGTCCTTAGAGATTTAATAGCTCCAAAATCAGAATAACCCAGGGAGTTGGCCACCAAGCTGATTAATGACACCTGGAGGATGAGGGCAGAGATTCACAGCATATTTGAGTTTTAAATCAACAACAAGCTGATTGGACTATCACTCAAAGATAAGTTATTTTCTTTAAACAACTTCATTAGTATTGCAGGACCTGGACCTGAAACATACCTGTATTGTAATATTTCCTCTTTCTAATCCTTATGCCACAGAATGAAAAGTACATTACAGAGTTGGCAGAAATACCCCTGTCATATAATTTCACATCAGTTTGATGGTTGGACTTGAAGTGATTTGGCGTAAGTTCTGGGTTCGGAAGGAGGTGTGGTCTTAACAACTCATTTCACTTTTTAACTAACACCACCCGTAGTTTATGAATACTATGTGTAGAAGGTTTAACCAGACATCTTTTACACCACTTTTTGTAAAGCTCTGAAAATCAAGAGACCATTTCTGCACATATCAGCTCATAATCACATATAGACAGACTTAGTAATTCAGATCCCAGTCCCTGCACAGTTTTGTGTTTAAAACCTCAAGCTCCACCATGCCTAATTCATGGTCAACAGTTGCTAGAGCAGGAAAGCAAAAGATAGTGACCTTGAATTACTGTTACTACAGAATCTATGTTTAAAACCAGCACTGGTATTTATGGTAGAAAGAAAAAACAAATAAAAAAACCCCAAAATGATCTTCTTTAAAACCTTTTGTCTTACTCATTGCTGAATTAAAATAGCAGTTTCAGAGCCAATCAAAGCATGTTTTAATGGAACATAAATCCAGACTAATTCTGGACTAGTCCACACTTATTGGCATTAGCGAAGTACTTTGCAAAACTTTATAAATTCAAAAGTTTCCCCCAAATTATCATGTCAGAAAGTCACACCCAAGTGATTGGCACCTTAGCAGATCTTACAGTGGCATGCAAACATTTAGGCACCCAAGTGGAAATATCTGTTAATGGGAATAGCTAGTCTTTAACTTTATACAACAGTCTGATAATAACTTATTTTTTATAAATATAACAATAATAATAACTTATAATTATTTTCTTTATTTTGTTTGTACAGTTTTAAAATAACAACAAAGGAGGCCTGAAGCAAAAGTCTGGGCACTCTGTATGGTCAGGATAAGTTATCTTCCGAGCCTACTAAGGTCATATTTGTGTCGCTGTAAAGTACAGTAGAACAGTGCATTCTGCTAAGAGAATCTGTCAAATCATCCTGAAGGCACTTCATAGGTGAATTACATTATTAAACATTACTAAATAACTCCAATCAGGAGCAATAAAACAACAGATCAAGGAGACCTAACTTATCATGACTATACTGTATTCAATAAGCCAACATTGATAACTGAAAACAATTAAGTAATATTTCCATTACGGTTTTAAAACATATCCTAAAGAAAGAAATGTGGTCAATGCTGACAATATTAATGGTGTTAAACACTGTAGAGCCAATACGTATATGTTTTGTTTTGGGACATTCTACAGGAACACGCTTATTGGGACATTTCAATTCAGCAAATTCTGATGTTCAGTTTATAATTTGGTTTGTTTCACTTCCACTCTATTCTACATTCAAAGAGACAGAACAGTATGGTATTCCGCTGTCGAATGACCCGTTGATGACTGTGGCTGGAAATGACGTGAGGTCTGTGAGAAGCTAATGAGATGACATGAAGACAAAACAAGACAAGTATGCACATATATACACTTTCATCAGCGCACATACCCACATACTCAACTATATATGCATATCTATATGCATATATATTAAATAGAGTGAGGTTTTATAAAGAATTGTAATGGTAAAACAAAAGTCATTTGAGCCAAATTAGCATTATATATATTTTTTGAGATGGCCAAATAGTATCCTGAACGCCAAATGAGGATACTGTGTGATCATTTTTTAAACTTTACACAAGTCCCAAGAATCGCTGGTTCTTTATAAAAGAAAGGTATTTTATGGATTTTTTTCCAAAATATCAAAAGATGCATTTCTGTGGCTCTAACAAAACAATCATCAGTAACATAATATGAAAACTGTATTACATAATTTAATGCAGTAACACAAGCACATGACTGTAAAAAAAAATTATAGCTTATTCCCTATAACATTATATGACCAATTACAAAAGAAAATCTAGCATTTTTATAAACTAAATTAAGATACACATGAGATCATACTTAGAAACCTAAACTAAATGTTGTCCCTAAATTGGTGCAATAACTCAAAAAAAGTCCAAAAAAAGTTACTAACAATAAAAAAATAAAAACACTGTTTCTCATCCTTTTAGTTGATGGGTGCATTTTCATTTGATATAAAAGCCAAGGTCCTGCAGATGAGACCGCATCAATGTTACAAAATCTGTAACGCTGCACACTTTGAATGCAAGTAAAATGCAGATTGGGATTTTTCCTACGAGAAAGAGAGAGACAGTGGCATTTATATCTCGAAGTGGAACAAGTGAAGCGGAAAAGCAGCCGTGATGCAGATGTAGCTTATCCTGAGTGTTTACTCACCTTTTACCTTTGAACTATGAACTTACCCTATCATTAGAGGTGTGTGTGGAGATCTGTATGGGGTCAGACGAGCGGGTGAGACCAGGAGAAACACAGTAAAGGCTTGTGCATGCAAATCAAATGCGCTAATTCTTAAATGCTATAGCCTCGCTACTCTTATGTTGGTATGCGTGTGGGGATGTGACATTGTGTGTGTTCATCTTTACCCTGAATTAGCAGCATTTAGTTTCAAAATCATTCCTAAAAGGAAGACCCCAACGCACCCAGAGCACTGCCCACCTAATGTTCCAATATGAAACTATGCTGAAAAGAATAATACAAAAAAACAAAGCTGTTTGAAATGAACGGAAGCCAGACCTGCAGGTTAGTGTGGAATCAAGTCATTTTACATTCTGTTTTTTGTTATCTACATTTAGCTTTAAGGGGCTTTAAAAAAAATGAGACATTAGGGTTTCATAATTCACATTATCATAACTATTACATGAACAGCAATGGAATGCTGTGCTTGTTTGCTAATGGCTTCCGTTAACATGCAGTATAATGCACATTATCAGTATTGTTGCTCAAAAGACTCTTACTGAATCAGCAACCAAAAATTCCAGCAGTGTTCAACAGACTGAGCTTGGATAAGCTTTGTGAATTAGAACTAGAAGTTACCCGCATATCTTCGCCTTCACCTTGAGAGATCTCCAGTGACAAGCATCACAACTATGAGCAAAACAGTCTTAACGCATGTGTCAGTTCTCCCACGATAGGACAGTGGCAACTACTGTTAACCAAGGGAAAACATAAATGTTCAACTACGAAGAAACACTTCTGGAACAATGTGATATTGACAGATGAATCTAAAGTGGATCTATTTGGATCCAGTGAAATCCTGCTTTTCAAAGAAATCATTTTTAATACTGCCTGTGAAGCGTAATTGTGGTAGTGTGGTGGTTTGTGGATAGACCTCTATGCTGTGCTACAATCGAGGGAACTATGAATTCTGTTCTGCATTATTGAAGAGAATGTCAGGTAATTTGTCCATGAGCTGAAGCTAGTGCTGAAGCACAGTTGGGTTATGCAGCAAGACAATGATCCAAAGCACAAAAGCATGTCAATCCCAATACCTCCAAAAAACACCTGACCCACTGAAATGCTGTATAATGATCTTTTTGTATATTATTAAATTTTGGTTTAACATGCAATGTCATTTGTTGTTTAAAATAGCGTAAAGTCAGGAATTCAGATGGGAAAACCATATTTTAATGACACAGCATGTATTGTTAGCAACTTTAGCATAGTAAAATTAGTGAAATAAACAATTGTGCTCAGGGTGTAAACTCACATCCACGATCAGGAAATCCAACCAGCACCAGTAGTTTGTAAAGTACTTCTTGAAGCCATATGCAATCCACTTCAGAAACATCTCCAGCACAAATATATAGGTGAAGACCTTGTCAGCATACTCCAGTACCACTTTCACAACTTTCCTCTGTTCAATATATATGTCTTCAAATGCCTGAAAAAAATAAGAAAATGTAAGTCATTATAAATCCAATAACTGAAGTTTGGACATATTGCATTCCACATCAAAGAAACAGAAAGGAACTGGGTGTGTGATTTGTTTATGATTTGTTTAATGTGATTTCTTTACTTCCAATGTGATAATTTTATAATAATCTTTATAATAAGATTTTGCATGTAATATATTTTTGCCATGTTTTTGCCATTGTTTGGTAGTAGATAGATAGATAGATAGATAAATACTTTATTAATCCCAAAGGAAATGTAGCATCTAGCAGCATAACAAAATTCGCACACCATAAGAACAGACAGGACTCTGAGACAGATACAGATAGTGAGATTTTGAGCAGTCTTTTACCAGAGCTCCACTGCTGAGGAGAATCATGAAGATGATGAAGGTCTCAAACCAGCTGTGCTCCACAATTTGGTAGCAGGTCTTCCTCAGCCTCCACCAGGCCTGGCCCAGGCCCTGTGTGGTGTTGATTTTACAGCATTCACAGCGACGCACACAGACTGCACAAAGTGAGATTATTATTAGAGTCAGCAACAGAAAAGAAGAGGAAGAAAACTAGCCGACAAAAACAGTCCGATCAAGGACATCTGGAGGGCCGTGTCCTCACATACTCATTTGTTATCTTATGTCATAAGACCTGGATTTGGGTCAGCCGGTTTTGAAGTGACAACTGCAGATAGAGTGACCTACATCTAGGGAGACTATTTTGTCAGACATGGTTTAAAACAGGGACTACCCATTCCTCTGGACATCGGTTTTCTTAAACAGTCTAAACCATGATCCATCACAACTTATTTATTCCAGAACACAAAACTAATCCATCTCTGCAGAATGTGACGTGTTGATCAGGAGTGCAGTCAGTAGCCACTGATCTTCCAGAAGTGATGTTTCTGGGCAAAAAAGCCCTTACCCCAAATTGTTAAGTTAAGTTGTGTGGCATTCAGACCCATTAAGTTGCATAATAATTCCAAACAAGTAAGCAATAGCAAGTATATAGACTCGCTTAAATAGTCCCTTGAATAGAAAACTTTTCTTGCCATAGTTGAATAATGAAATTTCAGTACATGGACGTGACAAACTATAAACCTCAAACACTTTTGTCTCTTCGCTAAAAGAACCCTTGGCATAACCAAAACAGAGCTGTAAAACAGGTAAATTCCCAATACCTAAAACTATATTAACAGCTAGTACAGTAAAATACAATGACCACTTGTGTAACACTGGAGATACAGTATAGTTATGGGAATACGGGTTGCTGCATGAACCAGGCCTTGTGACTGCGGCTTTTTCAAATGTCACCATTCATAAAAAGGTAACTAAAAATTGCCAAGTCAGGAAGCAAAAGCATCACCAGGAAAAGCACCCACTTAAAGAAAGCTCTGCTCGGGGAAGTGCCACAAGGGAACGTGGCCTTACACTGTGAATTTCCCCACTGCGGGACTAATAAAGGATTATCTTATCTTATCTTATCTTATCTTACAGGTAGCGCCCCTTGGGAAAGCACTGCAAGTTTTCGTGCTATGCTAAAAGCTAACCACAGTCAACTGGCTTCATTATCTCTTCATCTGTCACTGCTCTGAGCAACATTGGTAAGTAATTACACTTCTTGGTTTTGTTACAGTGCTAAAACCAAAGCTATGCTATGCTATGCAGCTAGGTGAGCCCCTGCTGTGGTCCCAGTACATAAGTGGCAAAAACATATGGTTGTTAAAAGGCTGTCTAAAACTGGATCGAGTCACATACATACTATGTATACTTCAAAGAACAACTTGAATCAAGTTTTCTGAAATACAATTATAATACAAATCATATACAATGATACAATTATCATATACAAAACGCATATATATTCTGCTGACATTTTGCTTTAGACTAAACACTATTGGTCACTCACACTCAGGGAAACACTCTTCTGGGTCCATGGTATCCTCAACCAGCTCAGACATCTCATCTTCTTCCCCTGACTTCCTCAGGTCCACGGTACTTCCTTCTGACAGGCTGATCACTTCCTGAGAGAGATGATAAGCTGGTATTTAGTTCCATCAGTATCCACAGTATTACAGTATTCACAGCAATTAAACACTACTATTGGCTAAATGTCTTCATAGCTACAACATGTTGATTGACTGCCAGCGGCAATGGCATTCATGATATTCAGCTTCCACACTGGAAATCACAAATCCATACATTATGTATACCAGAGATGACCGATACACCATATCGTGCCATACCAAATTTTTGGTGTTTATTGAGTGCAGAAGAGCAGACTGCCTTAAACGTGACTGACCTGTGGCAATATGTAAGATGATTAGTGAGGAACGCTAACTGCAGGCTACATGTATGAACTGTGACTGTCTCTGATGGAGCTCAAGCTGTAACTGTACTGCCACCAGTCCTGCCATCTTAATGCCATTTTGAGGAGATTTCCCGCGGGTGGTAATGGCAGCATATTTCAAATGATTTACCAGGATTACTGACCCGAAGGTGCCGGCAAAATCCAATAATGTCAGCTCCATAATCCCACATTAAGGAGCCAGCAAGCAGTGTGTGTGTGTGTGTGAGAGAGAGAGAGAGAGAGAGAGAGAGAGAGTGAGAAAGTGAAGGGATTGTAACATGCCAGTTCTGTCATGTCAGCAGAACCTGTTGATCCTGCTGTCATGTTAAGGCATGTATAAAGCACATAAAAGAACCTTTTAATAGCAAAGTACAGATATGATCTATGGCAGCATCCTTGTCAAATTTAGATTATTATTCAAAATGAGATTCTTACTCCTCTCACGTTACTGGTGTTGAGTTTGTGCTGAATATAAACATATTGCAGCTGTCGGTCATGCATCTCCATTTTTGCCGTTCTTCACTTTTTGACATAGTTGAAATCTGGAAGTTGTTGTTTACAAACAGAAATACTCCAGGACAACTTGAAATAAAATATTTTTACACAAATTTCCATTGAAAGTTCTATTGAACATTTTACTACCGTTTTGGAGAGACAAGGTTTTTGTCTGAGAGTGACGATTTCTAGCATTTATAAATGAATATTTTAATTTGGATTTTTCTTTATATAAAGCTGGTGTATGTCAGAAGTAAGCACTGGCTGAAATACTTTTAAAAGAAGAAACAAAGGTCTATTGTAGATGCCTGACATTGAACTAACCTTAAACTGAATGTGTATAAAATGCAACTCTAAGTTGAATGTTAAATTTTTGAGTTAGGATTTTAGGGTTAGATTTAAGGTTTATGTTAAAGGTAGGTTTGTGTTAGAGTTAGGTTTAAGGGTTAGATTAGCAACAGCCTTATATATGGAATCTTGCTGTAAGGATTTGATGGCATTTAGCCATGAGAGCATTAGTGAGGTCAGGTATTGATAATGGATGGTTAGTTATGTATCCAAAGTGTCAGTTAAACTTATTCCAGAGGTATCAGCTGGAGCTCCAGCACTCTAGAGAAGTCAGATCCTCTGCTCCAAAGCCCAGTGCTGCAGGGCCTTATACCCTTCTTTCTACCGGATGTCATGTGTGGCTGCTCCAGAGCATCGCATCCTGTTAAATTGGCAGTGCTTTTGTAAGGTGATTAAACAAGCTGTGCATGCATAACTAAATACCTGTGTCAGTAATGTATGAACTGTAAAGTAACTGAAGTGGCTGACCATGCCACTACTTGTAAGCTAATAGTGTTGTATTGGCTCTGTACTCATATTCAAAGGAAGGGAAACAGTAACTATGAGGTTACAGTGCTGAATGTCAGCATTTACAGCTATACTGGGTGAAAAATAGGAATCATAGTCCTTTATACACAGTCACCCCATTTCAGCTCAACTGTTCGGTTGTGTTTTGCTCAGCTGTTCTGTTAAATCATTAAGATATGTAAAGAAGAGCTTAGAAAAGCTCTAAGGATTATTCCAGGTGTGTTTTCTAGATCTGGAGTCTGCTGACAGTGTCTCTCAACATGAAAACCAAAGAAATGTCAATTCCAGTGAAGCAGACCTTTTGAAAAAGGAGGAGGAGATGAATCCAAGACAGAGCCAAAACATCCAGTGTGTGAAAAGAAACTGTTTGGTACATCCAAATGATTAAGAGGTCCAATGATTAAGAGGTCCAGAGGTTCAGCATAAGATGAAAATCAGTAGTATGTCTCAAGAACTGAAAGTGCATTAAAATATGCAGTAGAGTTATGGAGAGGTGTGCTGATGATTACTGAGGAAAGTGTGGAGAAAAATAAGAACTACTCTGATGCAAAGCAGAGCATCTCATATGTGAGGTATGGCTGCCAGTATAGCTGGCTCACGTGTAGCAGCTGGGTGAATTCTGAAGTAAACAGATGCAGCTTAACTGCGTAGATCCAACCAATGTCCTCTAAACCTGATGGATGATATTCCTACCTGAAATGAGTAGCATAACACCCCACTTAAGTGCAAATAAAAGTAACTTTTTGAAAACACAACTTGGTTCAAAAGTACCATAAACATATAGAACTGCAGTTGACCATCTTAGTACATCCAGCATCTAGAAACTGAACTTTATGGCTGTTTTTCTTTTTCTTTTTGAAGACTGTCACTCTCAGTCAAATAGGATATTAAATACCAGACGTCCGTTGAGTCAGAAGAGTTATATATAGCATAATGTAAATAAATTAAACACGAAAGAATGAGTACTTTAAATATATCACAATTTGTTCATGAATAGACGTTTGATGTAGTTTAGCTAGTACAGGACTAGCCCACTGAATGACCTGACCTGAACCACACAGATTCCACAAAGTCACAAAACAAGCAGGAACTGGCTTTGGCCTGGAAGAGCATCACCAGAGAAGCTAGCCAAAGTGTAGCGATGTCTGAGGGCACGGCCATTAGGAACTCATTTACATTATGGAGTTTTAATCTTGGCAGTGTAAGAGTTTGTGATGTTAAGAATGTCTTGACAGCGATGGTAACTCAGGTACTTTGCTTGCAAAATACTCACTTTTACTTCTATTCAAATGTTTATTTTTAACATATTTCACTGCTATTTGTACTTTTTTTAGTTGATCTTTATTTGATCTTTAAATTGTTCTAATTGATTTGGATTGTATTGTGTTTTTTTTTTTTTTGTTTATCTATAAGATCTATTTTTAAGTTTACTTTTTCTTTACATTTACTTACAATTCTTATTTTAATGTGAAGAATTTCAAAGGATTTGTTGTTTCTAACTCGCCTAAAGTAAAAATGAGGATCCTTCTTAAGTATATATGAACTGATTAATTGTTCCCCTTACAAAGAAATACTCTAAACTTTAAGCTGATACTCTGCACTCTGTATTATTGTCATTGTCAATGTTTCATTTCCAATGCAATGTGCTGAAATGCAAGGCAGAAGCAAAAAAAAATGTGGCTGTCCAGTTACTTGTGGACAGAGTGTGAGGGCTCTGAGATTGCTCTCTTTAACAGAGCTGCTGTTTGTGAGCAACGTGATCATTACGAAAGAGGCCAGCCTGCTGAGCATTAAGATTATACAACTGGTCACATGGGGTTCTGAACCCACCCCTCTAAGGGCCACCGTGTCTCTCACTCAGAAATCTCTATTACTGTAAGTTACAGTATCTTACTCTCCAAAACTGGTACTGTACTTCTTGTCTTGTACAGTATAGTATAGTCCTGATCATCAAATACTGAACTTTACAGTAGCTCATTATTTATGACCATTCAATGTCTTATCTTTATCATTCTCTGAAAAAAAATCTGTTGAAGTCTTTGGTTTTGAAGATCACTGTGAAGTAATGGCAAGCAACTTCCAGTGAAAATGTCTCCTCTCAGGAGCCTCTACACATCCCCAAACCCTTACACATCCCCAAACCCTGTCATGAGTGTACATGTCCACCTGGCTGATAATGTATTAAAACATAATGGATTAGAATTAAAAGTTATTTCTATGCATAACCATGCTTTTCGAACACAGTATTCATTTCAATATTTCCAAAGGGCTCTTGATCTTGCCTTTGACAAGCTGGCCTACTTGAGCAGACGTATTTCTCATCTCAGCTCTTATGTAAGGGAGACTGTGCTGCAGCTAGGATCACCTTGTCTGTGGTGCAGCTTAACAGCTTATGAATCCGGAACAGCCTCCGCATATCCAAGGCCGCTACACGACCCCCTCCCCTCCCCTGCCTGACACAGACACAGAGCAATCGGCCCTCCCGCACATGCCACGTCTTCCCGTTGACCTCCGAACCCTGCCTCAATTTAGGGCCATCTTTCACATCCAATCAGAAGGAGGATAGCGGTTTAAAAGCTTTAAAAAATCCACCATAACAATCAGTATCAAATAAGCCAGTAACAGATGAATTAGCTCACCGGTTTGTTTTCTTCATCCTCTGATGTCTCAGTGTCCTCTTCCTCTTCCTCCTCGAGGAATTCCACGTCAGACTCTCCAGGTGCAATGGGAACGCATATGGTCAAATTGGGATTGGTCATGTAGCTGTCCTCTTCTTCCGTAATTACATACTTCTCGCAGAAGCTGCCGAGTCTCCCAACGATCCCATTGCATTCAGAATGGTTGCTGTTGTGAGCCTTTATAGCTGCTTGGGCCTCCTGGGTCTTCTGCTTGCGCTTGGTCAGGTTGCCATTAAAGAGGTCTTTGATGAAGGCCAGCAGCCAGGTGAGGCCGGCATGGATCCGTGCAATGGAAATCTGCAGGTTGTTCATTTCGCCATCCTCATCTGGAGCAGACAGGTTGTCAGAACTAAAGGAGCTCAGCAGCAGAGCAAGGAACAGGTTCAGCACCTGTCAGAAACCACAAAAGAAAATCTATTAGAACATTTAGAGGTTTGACATGCACTTTTTTCAAGCTTACAGAATGTCTGATTGATTTTCCATCATGATTTTTATTACGTTATAATTTCTCTCCTCGAAGTCAACTAATGACACTTATGGTGTTTTTGTGTAGCAAAATAAGATACAATGCTTTTTACTTACACATTTTCTAACCTCTCTTATCCCTTTAGGAATATGTAAATGACCTCTGATCTGAGTGGCTGTCATTCAAAAAGCAGTCTGTTCACTTCTCCATTCTGTTGTTTCGCCCTACTTTGCTCATGCTATGGTAGATCTGTATTAGTATGGTAGCAGCCTGGCAAGGGACGTCAGTAAACCATGGACGTTTTTTTTTTTATCCAAACTTTGCTAGGTGTTTACTGTAACACTCTATTGTAGAATACAATAAAGCTGCATGATATTGTGAAAATACTGACATTGCAATTTTTTCAGTTCTGCTGAAAATATATAAAATATATTTTGTGATATATAAATACTGAAATCTTTACCAGATTTCACTAGAAGTCAATGATCCAGCATGTCATGATATAAATAATGCTCTGCTTGTATCCAATACTGTGGCAACATGACTGACATTGGTCTGGTATAATCTGCCCCTGGTACATATGTCATGGAAAATGAGAACAGTGTGAATTTTCCATTTTTAATAAGCAGCAAAAAAGTGGTAGAATAACACACTTGATTTAATTTGACATTGCACATGACATTGCACATCCTGCCTCTATTAACAGCTAATCTTGCATGAAGAAAGACATGGCAAATGTTACATACAGTATTGTTTAAAGATTTTAGGCACCTGAGTAGATTATATTTTAAAGGCTATGTAATCTAGTGGTAAGCGTTTACTTGCTCTGAGAAATACTAATATTAGAATATATACAAGTGGTAATTTTATGCCAGTCAATGTGTTCATTTAACTATTTGCAAACTAATTCTTATGGCAGACCAGTATATTTTGATCCATTAGGTTAAATCAGAGGTGCTACTGGTGGATTGAACAAATGCAGAGCTGGGGTGTCCTGGAGAGAGTTAACTCTTAGCTCAGACTATTAACTATTTTATGAAAAAAAAGAACTTCCTGTTATTTTTAACTGCGTCAGTGTTGGTCTGAAAGCATGCTGATGTTCTTCTTCAGGTGATGTGAACGTATGAAAATTTTCTCCATTTCTCTTTAGTTGTTTTACACAAAATTAAGCCTGTATTTGCAGCATTTCATTTGCCAACATGCAACTAAATCCAGACATTAGTATTAGGTGAGCATATGATCATATCGACATGCTCCCCCTGAGCCAAGCATGTTTACCAGCTACATTGACATCAATTACCAATGCTATTTTGAATTCCAGTTGACAAGAATCTGGCGATGTGATAAGTTTCCCAATATAAGAATTAAGATTCAACAGACTGCAATATACTGCAGTACAGTAGTGCAGCAAGGTGATAGATGTTTGTCATTTTAAGAAAACATAGTATAAATAAATTCACCAGCGTATGAGTAAAATCCAAGTAAAGAAGAGTTGACGTTTTTTAATCCAATCAGAACAGTGGGATCTGAAGAGTACTACTCTGCTGGCTCTGTGTTTGTTTTACCACAAGTCATGCTGGAGAGGGCATTTGGAAAATCAAATAAATATCATTAATTTAAGCTCCAAAAAACCTTCCTTTTACAAGCAACACGTTTCCTGGCATAAACGTAGCACTGAAAATGAGATGGACATTCAAAGCACAGTATTTTCTTGGCCAACCATCAACACTTAGTCTGAGTAGGCGCTGATGGCCTAAGTGAGCTAAGTGCTCTTGACATCAGTCATTCCACTCGAATGACGTCTGTGCTGCTGAGAGCTACTCAAAGGACTAGATGGAATGAATGAATTTGTCTAAAGTTCCTTTGAAACCTAAATCAATGCTAGCATAGCATAGCAACTTCTTTCAGTTATGGTTTTATACACAGCTTTGATGTTTTAGTTTATTTTACTGTAGCAGTTTTTTTGTGATTGTTGTTGTTGTTAATAATAATAATAAAACATTTTTGTTTTTCTATAATGGTAGCTATTCTCTATAAATGCTGTTAGCTTTTTGCAAGCCTATGCCTAAGTCGGTAACGCAACTTGAACACTTAACTGAATTAATGTTTTTCATAATCTTAAAGAAATGTAAACTAATAGTTTTTGCATAATCATTAATAAAGAAGTTGGTGCCTATATTCAATTCTTTCCATTATTCTTAAGTGGAATTGTGGGAGGAGGAACATGCCTGAAGCCCCTTCTCCTAAACTAACATCCTAAAAATTCTCATCTCTACCTTCTGTGTCCATAACAAAGTTTTCACACCCCACCACCATGCCTTCTCCGCCCTTTAAGACAGTCCTATATCTCTGATCTATCTCTACTTATAAGAGCGGGGTCTGGCCTTCTAGCTCAAAGTAGAGCTAAACTCCAAATTCACAGATTTCCCTCCACCTTACAGTCTCCTCCCACATCATCATATCCCAATGGCATGGTCCTAACTTGCAAAAAACTGATCTAGTTTTCTACATCTTATGTGAGTAAAAATAAGGGAAATCATTTTCGACCTGCCTTGTGGCTCAATGCCAGAAATAAACCAGATGATACCAGATGTGTAAGATGTGTCGCACAGAGTGTGTGACAGCAAAAGAGAGCAAACTGGAGAGATGGATGAACATATGACAGATGTGTTAATCCCATAGTCAGCACCGGCCAAGCACAACCCACTATGTCAGAGTAATTTCACTAATAGCCTGACCTCTAGGAGCGAGCTCAGATTAGCCATGCTGATGGGCTGTGTGTGTTAAAACACATTTCACCGTATCGCCCTAATAACAGTCATCTTCTGTAAAGCAAAACAAGGGGCCACTCACTAGTCCTGTGATTGGTTCGCCCAATCAAAACAGCCCCTAAACCACCGTAAACTATTTCCAAATCACTGCAACAAATCTGCACTTTGACAAAGCTTTGACTTAAACAAAACCTCACACATATTACTGTATCTTCACTGTGCTGTAGTAAAACATAGACCTTACCTCTACCGAAATACAAATATCTTTGATTTTCCGCTTATACTGCACAAGACCTCTCGCCAGAACAGGGTAACACTAGATATTTGTGTAAAACCAACTTCTTTCACTCCAAATTACAGTTCTGCATCTCTCATCTTTACTAAATGAATGATTATAGTTGTCTTTTAGAAGGAGCTCAAATTTGTATTTACTGCAGTGGTGTGAAAATAAATTACACTCCCCAACTGAAGAGGAAGCCCATGAGCTAAAAAACAACACTGTACAACACAGGAAGCTGTGAGCTATAACAATGGACAAAAGTACAGACAAAGTACAGACAACATACAGGCTGTTACTCCTGTTTCTGATCTATATAACTTACTTATTGGCTAAAACTTGATCATAATGTGTGAATCCAAAATGCAAATTGGTGGCGTAACAGTTTCCATTATTTTAGATTTTTTAGATTTTTTAACTCACCACCAGGTTGCCTATGACCATGACCAGCATGAAGACCAGGATGCAGAGGGGTTGTCCGGCCACCTCCATGCAGTCCCACATGGTTTCGATCCACTCACCACACAACACTCGGAACACAATCAGGAAGGAGTGGAAAAAGTCCTTCATGTGCCATCGCGGCAGCGTACAGTCCTTGCTGATCTTACACACACAGTCCTGGTAGTTCTTCCCAAACAGCTGCATGCCCACCACGGCAAAGATGAAGACGATGATAGCCAGGACAAGAGTCAGGTTCCCCAGGGCACCCACAGAGTTACCTATGATCTTTATCAGGGTGTTGAGTGTGGGCCAGGACTTGGCCAGCTTGAAGACTCTGAGCTAAGAGGAGCAGAGAGATCAGTGTTTTACATTAAATACATGCACACTACACACTACTGTGAGATGCAGCAGGATGTTTTACTGAGCACATTAAACATCTACAAATGAAATGAAATGATCCCTAAATAACAAGGTGTTCAAAGGTGAACAAAACATGTTCACACTGCAGAAATTCTGTATTATATGTAGTGAAAATATTTAACACTTTTTATATAAACAAAAACGTTTTTAAAAGGAAGGATCTTTTTTTTTCTTTGTAACTTTCACAGGCAGCTTTTATAAAGTATATCAAAATATGCTATACTATGACATTAGCAGATTAAAAGGTTATATCGTTTATCATGCTGACACGCAATAAATCCTCTGAAAAGTTTCCCAGAAGAGAGGTAGGGTGAATTCCGTTGCTTAAGTAAGGGAGGCTGGAAAGTTGTAATATCTAATGGTCAGTAAAACGCTGAGGGGATGACCTCGAGGACCAAACTATTAACTATACGGGAAACCAGCCATTCCATTTGGCTAAACACCACATGCCCTGTATTACAATTTGTTTATGCGTTGTGATTGAAGTGGACAGAATATGTAAGCCACTTTCTCCAGTTTTAGTAGTAACATGATGGCATATTTAATCATTATAATGCAGTGGCTTTGCATGCTAGTGTAAGTTTGCATAGTGCTACAAAAAGGCTTGCTATTCCACTTACATACAGACTTCCAACATATTTACGGTCTACAACTGTCATTGGCCATAATTTCCACATAAAGACACAGGGGAAAATTGTGATCTTTAATCTAGTGATGAACAGGAACGATAATCTCTTGTGATAGCTAGTGATAGTCTCCTTTAAAGAAATTTCTGCTGTTACTGGATGAATCCAGTAGCTTTAGTGGGTTCCTAAAGCCATGGAATTTCAGTACCTTTGGAACCAAGATTCAGAAAAAATTTACTTTCCATTATAAGTGAAGCTTTAAGCATTTCCAGTGCTTACCAGTCTGAAAGAGCGGAGCACAGATAGCCCCTCCACATTGGACAGGCCGAGTTCCATCAGACTCAAGCAAACAATAACCCCATCAAATATATTCCAGCCCTCTTGAAAGTAGAAGTATGGGTCCATAGCGATAAGCTTCAGCACCATCTCGGCTGTGAAGATGCCAGTGAACACCTGAAGAAGAATGAACAGACTTACAGAGGCTCAGAAAGTGCTTGTGTAATTTTGATTAAGATTAAATCATTAATATCAGATTTTAGTTCAATCGTTTGAAGTTTAATAGACAATAACATTTACCCAATTTACTGCAATTTTAGGCTGCCTTTATTTTGCCTTAAATGCCTTAGAAGTGCTCACAATTAACACTTTACACATTTACCACTTGCTGTGTGTGCAATAGCATCAAACCCCCAGTTTAGACAACAGACTCTAGTTTTGGCCTGTTCAGATTGCTGAACACAGCTCAAATATCTAACGGCAAATTTGCTAAACCGGCAGACAAGGTTTTGGAGCTAATGACATGAAATAAAATGAGTAAGCAATCATGTCTCACATTTCACCACATTTCCATCAAGTTATTTTGTTTTGATTTATAATTAATTCATAAATAATATTTCAAAACTGATGCAATTCAACCAGCATCCCTACTAAAGAAGATGGGTATGTGGGTATGGGTATGTTCTCACCAGGTTCCCCACACTGAGCATGCCGTTGAACTCCTCCGTCATGGGGTAGTGCTCCAGGGCCATGAAGAGTGTGTTAAGCACAATGCAGATGGTAATGGCTAGGTCCAGGAAGGGATCCATCACCATGACCTTCACCCAATCCTTCAGCCTCAGCCAGGCTGGAGAGCACGTCCAGATTAGGTACTTCTTAGCAAACTCATACCAGCACGGAGGACACTTCTGGTGAGCCTCTTCCAGCTCTGAGATTAAGAGACGAATCATTAAGATTTGATCGCCTGGGTTTCCTAAAAGCAACATCATAAGTGTCTCACTATGAACACTCTCTAACAGTTGAGTTGATCTTAACACTATGATAAAGTGGGCCAGATTCATAAAATGCACTGGCACGTAAAGAGGGAACAGCCTGTTGTTAACACATTTGCTCGTTCATAAACCAATGGTTTACCAGTGGTTTTACTAGAGGCTTTCCCTTACTTGCATGCAGCATTAGATTAAAACACCACACGCAAAATAATTGTGTGTGAAGGAATGTACCCATAAAAAGTCAAAATGGAGTTTATTAAATAATCTTTTCTTTAAGTTTACAAACATACATGGTCTAAAAGGCCAGTCCTGATACACCTGCACACACACAACTGATTACCTCATATATTTAAATGCTTCTTCTAAATGTCTGAGCCTGACTGTGTTGAGAACTCAGAGCAAACATGCAGTTTGTGTTGAGCTCTGTGTTTATTTGCCATGTTTTTTATCTGGTTAAAGTGGATAGAAGTCATTGAGTCTGTTTGCACTTGGAATTAACATGAGCATCGAATGATGAGATTTCATTTGTCCGCATGAACAGCCTGGTGTAAACAATACGCATTGTGATCAGATTACGACCGGATCCCTCACACTTCATTCGGAGGTGGTCGTCCACGTTTAACACAGGTGTAAACGGAATGTGCTTCCTGTGATCGGATTTTACCAGGCAAGCAGAAATAAGTGTTTAATAAGTGTACAATGTTAATGAATAATTACTGCAGATCTTGGCTTGTCTGTTAACCTTGCTGTGTGTGTGTTGCACAAGTGAATTACAGGAATGCGAGAACCATCTATTGTTCCACAGCATTGCAGAACCCCCACTGTTGATCTAAACTTTTCACAGTCTCCCAGAGCAAGACAATTATGATGAGAAACAGAAATGATAAAAGTTCAATCTCATCTGGTCACACTGGGGACACATTTCAAAGACAAGTGTAAACAGAATCTGGTCAAAGTAGACCTAGATACTATGCAGATACAAAGTGCATGTTAATGCCAGGTGTAAACAGGCCCACTGTAACACTGGATATCACTTTGATATTGTCTATTATTTGCCACTGTCACGTTTGGCTTGCTTGTCTGGGGTTTAATGTTTTATGTGTTATTGATTTTTGTTATTTTGTTATCTTATTTCCATAAAGCTGCTTTGCGACAACTTCATTTAGTTGAACAGTTTTGATTAGATTTGGTTAGATTTTATTTACATCAAAGGTTTTTTTCTTCTTTGTTGCCATGTTGTACCTTCTACCAGAATACTTTGCTCTGATTTTGTGGTTTGTGATCCATTTTGACTCTTAAACTGGCACTGAGCACTGGTCAGTATGCATTAGTATTTGAATCTGTTGATTTTGACCAGCTGTTACTGAGGTCACTACCACAGTGTTCATTTCACAATACCACACTGTTAAACAGGGTAACTCTAGGAATAGTTACATTTTGTGTGATGTGGTGCCATTAGTGCAGCGTTTAATGAATCTGGCCCTATGTGCTTAAGAAAATATTTTAAAATGAGATTTTCTTATGGTATTTTTAAGTTACTATGCAATACCAGGCAAGTTTGGACACACCATCCCACAGAAGTGTTTATCTTTGCTTTGTTTTCCATGTTTTGGAAATACACTGAAAATATAAACAATGTAAATATGTAGCAACAGTCTGTTTATACATTTACATAAAAAAAAGAAAAAGAAAATAATACTTAAAATAGCATAAAACAGACACTGAATTAAGTGTGTCAAAACTTCTGACTGGTTCGGTATAAATATTCCATCCTCAAAAGTGAGAAAAGTCAGGCTTTAATGAAATGTGAACCACAATGATTTTTATAGTGAAAACATAAAAGAAACTAAATGATGATCAGATGAAAACTACCCACCGTCCATGGCATCACTGAAGAAGCTGATAGAGCTGAGTCCTCTCTTCCTGCGAGGAGGTGCTGCTTCCACCTGCACTTCTGGAATGGGTTTGGGTGCCTCAGTTGCACAGACAAGCTCCTGTTAGACACCACACATACAGAGTGTATTTAAAAAAAAATGTATACATTGTTTTCATTTATTCGTCTTCTTATCAGCTTCTTCCTGACCAGGGTCGAATCTTTGGGTTCAAGGCAGAAATGCTCTCCTGGAAAGGGTCGATTTAGCATGGCCAGTTTAGCTTCCATGTAATTTTGTTTGGGAGGTGAAGAAACCAGAGTACCCCAGGAAGCCCATATGGAACATGTGGAAAATATACCACACTACAGGCCCAGGAGCAATGCCACCATACATTACAGTATTTGATTATATTTAAGTTAGCATTAATAAAGTTAATGAGACCATTTTTCCTAATAGAAAGCATAGATGGCTATTCTAGATTGAGTAGAGTCCCTCACTTCTGTCAACAACTGCTACTGACCATGTCCTCTTTGACCTTTTCCATGCTGCAGCCTGGGAGTGACGTGGGTGTGTGAAGGCTGATCCCGGTTATTCCATTCTGGTCTAGTGACAGATTGAGTCGTCCATTAACAGTAAGGGTGGGTGTGAAGACTTGTGAGCAGTGGCTGCGGACACTACCCGTGCGACGCTTGTGCCACGGTGTGACGGTGGAGCCCGCCCTGCTCCGGCAATCCCCGACCACGCTGGTCTCATCGTCTGCAAAGTCAGCCTCAGAGTTATTGCGTGGACGGAAAGTGAAGATGCTGATGTTGCTGCCGCGCCGCGTGCTCAGAGGATGAGAGGAAAGCGTGGCAAGGAGAGGGTGGGCCGGCTAGAGAAAAGAGAAAGAGAGAGAAATAAGGAATAGGTAAAGGTGTTTTGAGTCATTTACAGCTTTAGGTTTCCAGCTACTCTATTCAGGATCAGTATACATCCATGATGCAGTTAGTTTTTTTATGCTTTCTACAGGCTAATATTTTGGCCTTACGATTGTGGGAGCAAATTTAGGATGTGTTGGTTGGTGTACTGGGGGTGTAGTGACAGATTTACAAGGTTCTGGATGTGTGCCAGTTTTTTTGACCCACGGATGCTTTTAAACTAGGCAGTCCCCATTTGTGCACTAAGTTGCTGCCTTAAGTTGCAGCCATTGCTGACATAGATGCGCAAATGCACACAAACACCTTGTCTATTCCCCATTGTGAAGTACTGCCAATAGAATAAGCAGAAAAACATGAACCTGTTGGCACCATGCCTAATGCCAGGTTTAAGCTAGAGCAGTATAAAGGACCCCAGCATTGAGCTGTGGAGCAGGGGAACTGTGTTCTCTGGAATGATGGTGCTCCATCCAACAATTTTGGGATAACCTCACAAACACTCTTGTCACTGAATGCAATTAAATCCTCACAGCAATGCTCCAAAATGTAGAAGAAAGCCTTCCCTGGACGGTAGAGACGGTTACTCCAACAAAGGCAGGATAACTCTTTTTTAATACCCTTGATTCCAGAAGAAACAATGAGTGAGCAGGTGTCCCAATACTTTGCTCCACATAGTGCATGGACACAAGTCCCCTTTATGCATGTCTTTTTCTGCACATTTTAGAGCACCATTCTTATTTTATAAATTTAACATACTGGAAAACCTAACATATGTAATATCTTTTTTGCAATATATAAGGATTTTTTATTGAACAAAATGAATCACTGTTTTTTTTTTTTTTTTTAAATAAACAGTGATTATTTTGACCAGACCTTTTCATAAGACTATATGCCATGTTTGGACCTAAGACAGACTGCTAAAAAGGTTCCTATACTATTTAGATTTCTTACCTTCTCGTCAAATGGGTCAAATTTGGGTGATCTAAGGTCTGTATCTTCCTCTGTCTCCTCTGACATGGTTCTATGGGATCTGGATCTGGACCGGCGATCTCTGGAGTCTCTACGATGGATTGGAGATGGAAGCACCTCTTGCGCTCGAGCCAACTCTGCCTCCTTGTTTCTTTTTGCTAATGCCTAACAAGGATTCAAAACTAACATTTCAGACGGTGTCTTCTATTGGCTGCTTTCTAATCAGAGAGACTAAAAGGCATTGGCAATGTCAATTCGAGTATATTAGCAATTAGCAAGTCAAAGTGGTCCCACTAAGACTACATGGTTCCTCATTCATCCACAGTAAGCTCGTGTGATAGCCACCTTAGCAAAATAACTGTTAGGCAAAAATCAAATGGCTCACGGTTCAAGCACAAGAACAAGTGAGCAACAGTGGAGTAAACTGAGGTTATGAAAAATACCCTCTGCTCTCTGCGAAGCTGTTCCATGGCCAGCTGGAACTCTCTCTCTTTCTGCCAGGCCTCTGCAATGGTGGCCTGGTTTTGCTCTTCATAGGCCATGGCCACCACAGCCAGGATCAGGTTCACCAAGTAGAAGGAGCCCAGGAAGATCACCAACACAAAGAAGATCATGTAGGTCTTACCTGCTGAGCGCAGGGTCTACCGAAACACAGGGATGGAGAAGAAATGTGTGACTGAAATGTGTCAGTGTCAGTCAAAAGACACACATTTTTTATTTGTATTAATGCAAATATTACACATACAGCATTAAGCAGAAACCAAAGAACTAAAATAATACAAAAGCCTATCTTAGGTTCTTCAAAGAAACCTACCTTGGCCTTAATGCCACTTCAAGTCTGAGTCTACTGCTTGTAGACTGTAGAATTTTCCACAAAGACATCTTTTTGTTTTTTCACCAATTCTAAATAGCCAATTACCCAACCTACTCACTGATACTCTACCCTCATAACATGTGCTCCCGACACTGTGAGGACTGTGAGGACTGACAAATGTGTCCTCCTCAAAGCAACACCACGATTTGATGAAAGGTATCCAGCTCTGATGCATTGGCTAGCAGATGCCTGTGCTGGCCAGCATCACACTGAAGAAAGGAAGCCATCCTCCCACCTGTATAAACCAAGGCCAGTTGTGCCCTCTCCATAAAACATACTATACAGCTCAGCAACTGTGACAGCCTACCTGGTGGTAGAGGTTTTCCCAGTAGTCTTGTGTCATGAGTCGGAAGAGAGCCAGGAAGGCCCAGCCAAAACTGTCGAAACTTGTGTAGCCGTAGTTCGGATTTCTCCCCGTCTTCAAACAGTCAAACCCATCAGGACACTTTCTGGATGAGACAAGGATAGCTGCCAGTTACAAACTCTACAAAGTAATATCCTCTATTTTGAATTCAGGAGAAGCCTGATGAGTTCCAAACTGCTTAGTTTCTATATATGGCGATCCATGCATCGTCTGGTGGTTGAATGGTACACTCTGAATCTTTAACAATATTCGCATAGTACCTCAAACCCCACAAAACAAAGTTTGGTTTGAATGGTACACTTGCTTGATATAGGCCAATCACAACCGTGCTTCACATCACAGTATCTTTACACATGTATTGAATACTCTGAGGATGAAACAAAATCCCATTGTTTAATACCATAAAAATAAACACAGGGGCTGCGTTTGTGTGTCATCAAATTAGCAGAGAAAACCTCAAACTAGGCCTCACAAGACATTTTACAATAGCACGTATCGAGGTCCAAAGGGGATTATGATGAGACAGATGGGTATCAAGTTGCAGTTGAATTTTTTTTTCCAACCCATTGCCCTCGGCCCATCCCGTCTCTCCGTTACCCTGGCGGCATTAGGTTGGGAGTGCCAGGCGTTAGTAGAGGACAGAGCTGTGTCAATCTGAAAGAGGGATCATTTAGTAATGGAACTACCAACAGCTGGAGAGAGCACCGCCTCACTTTGAGGACATCTGTAAATCTGTCACAGAGAGAAAGGGGAGGAGGTAAAGGGGAAGGCAGAGACAGAGAGACAGACAGGAGGTAAGGGGAGGAGACGGGGTAAAGTGGAAGAGAGTGAGCACGAGGGGCCGGGCCAGGCAAGTTTATTTATAAAGAAGAATATATATATATATATATATATATATATATATATATATATATATATATGAATACACATTCATTAATGACACTCCATTAATAAAAATGCAGCACACAGACTAACACAGTTACTGAGAGACGTGATCAGAATACTACATCAACATACTACGTCCGTCCGAGTTAAGGAAACAGACGTTGGTGTGGTCAGCTCAGTGAAGATTGGCAGAGAGCAGGGAGATTAAGTATGCAGGTCTAAGTTCCGTGCATTAGCAAAGATCAGATGTGCACAGGGTTGCTATGAGGACACTCAGAGTCTCTATAGTAACAAAGTCCTGGAGGCAGTTGCCAGTGGAGACCATGGTAAGAGTGTCTCTTGGGTTCAGCCTCTCCAGAGTAGTGTGTGTGTCTGCGTGTTTATGTGTGTGTATGTGTTTGTAGTGTTTGTGTATGTACTGTATGTGTAATGTATTTGCTCACTTTTTTTAAATAAACTCTTTCCAGCCTCATTGAGTCCTAATCGTGTTCACCTGTTTTTATTGTGTATAAACACGTGTTTGTCTGTCAACCGCGTACTATTGACCAAATGTCTTCAGAGTAAAGCATATATATATCAGATGAATATATAAACAGAACGAAAGAAGTGTGGGTTATGTATGGAGACATAAATAGAAATTAACATATGAGCAATTGTAAGTTGCTAAAGTCACTGGAAAGAATGCAATAAAAATACACTTCAGTAATCAATAAATAAAAAATTAGATGCTACATTATTAACTGTTTCAATATTAAGCAGGCATATTCATCATTTGAAATGTATTACTTTATTACTGAACTTTATTAAATGAATACAGAATCCTTAAAATAAACAGTCAGTGGCAAAATTGTTTGCATTTACAACATGAGAGTTTTAAAAGGTTTAGTTTCTAAAACGATTGTCGATTAAAGTTACATAAACTCAGCGTGATTCCAGCAGTCAGTGAAGCACATGTCCTGCTGAGGAAAAGGGCATCCAGCTGGGAGACAGTAACAGCACATGCTGCTCTCCGCAGACAGGCCTTATCCTGTCTCTGATCATCAGCCAGATCACACATACACACGCAAACAGACACTACACGCACCATCAATTGTGTTGCGTCTTGTTACATCTTAGGGTCAGATGGCTATATCTGGACAGCGGGGGAATTTTATTAGCGAGGCAGGTAAAGGAGAAAAGATCTCTTATGCAAAAGAGCATGGAGCCACAGCTATGTGAACTGATATGAAGAGTAGAGTCGTAAAACCCTTTAACTTGGTTTATATGCTGAGTTTTAAATTAAACTGTATGAATGTATTATTCAGTCAATAATATAAAGTATTCAGTAAATGCTATGGAACTAGTGTGTAACTTGCGGTATGTCATTCAAGGACTAGAAATTAAAGTATGGGCCTACTTTTTAAATCTGTTTAAACATATTTCTCCCCTCTCACTGCAAACAAAGAGGACCTAATCTAGTGAGAGTTGGATACAGTGTGGCCTACCGCATCACCTGCAAATGCAGAAGAGCTTGTTTCACTCATTTCTCTCAGGGTCACTCACACTGTTGGATTAGGTCATCTAGGAGTGTTGCACCGAGGGCGCTCAATCAACCATGCTTATTAGAATATTAAGACCAAACCCAAACTGTTCAACATGAATCATGAGCAGAGTTACGTTCTGAGCAGTGATGTTTGATATTCTTTTCTTGTTTGCTTGTTTTTTTAGCCTGAACTTGAAAATGCTCAATATGCAAGTTCAACCATGGCGTGACGTGGTAATGTGGGAGATGACAATTACAAAGTCAGGACTCTCTGAGAACAACTGAGGTGAAGTTGTGGGGGATTTTACTTTGCATTACACGGCCAGACACCCCTCTGGTAAGTGGAGCTAGAAACAAGACATATGACTGAGTTAAAGGGAGTTGAACATGTGAAGAAGGGGGCTTTCAGCATGTGCCTTCTGCCAAAATGTAGTTATTTAATAACTCCACTGTTTGTATTGTGCAAACATTTTGAACATGATGCCTTTAATTCACAGAATTGAAGAACACAGGTTTGCAACTGCTAGTTGTTCTGTGGATTTTCATAGGTTAATTTTGCAGCACAATTATTATTAAGTTAATTATTATTAATTATAATTATCATTATAATTAAGTTATTGTTAACACTACATGAGCATGGAGGGATTGTACTGTATATTTCCACCGAAATAAGCTAAGAAATTCTGTAAGAAGTGAGAAACGAGTGAGAAAAATGTTAACTCAAGGTGTTCAAAGTAAATGTTCGCTAACTATTGCAATTATTTTAAGATTTAATTCAGTTTAATTGGTGTTGAGATATTTTATCACAAGTCAGGTTTGAAAAGGCTTGCTTTGAAAAAAGGGAAAACCTTTTTTACATATTTGTTAATGTTTGACATAAAAATGACTTGGAAAAATTATAACTCAAACCTGTTGTAATTAAGGATGTCTTTAATATATTTACATTTAAATAGAACAACACTAATAACTCTAGACTTCTAGGGAGATATATTTGTTGTATCGCCTTTGCTAGTATGAGTGCAATTTCATAAAATGTGGTCCAATCTACAGCTCCTGCAGGATGCATTTACTGCCATCCAAACATTTTACCTCGGCTTTAATTCTATGTTTTTATGTGTATGTGTATGCCATTTTCACACCCTGAGATTCAGAGCCAGATAGAGAGAGGATGAGGGCAGCTGAAAGGGAGATACAGAAAGAAAATGGTGGAAATGTATGTGAGTGTGTGTGAAAGAGAGCTAGAGAGCTAGAAAAGAACAGCAGCCGTAATCCCCAATGTTCTGTTATGGTAGAAACAGCCATTAACGAACCAACAAAAGGGCTTAGGCAGGATCAGATGTGAATTTAGAGGGGAAATCCTCCACAGCGGGTGTGTGTATGAGCCGCAAGCAGAGCAGGACAGAGCGCTCGCTCACACAAAGTGTTAATACTGATATCAACGAATTAGAACTAGGCATCACAAGTGTGCTCAAACTGCTGTATGTCATTTCTACAGTCACAACACTGCAAAAATATCACATATTTTGTTTTCATACTGTAGGATTCTGTATTTATGTTAATCCCCTTTACCCTCCATCGTTCAAAAACACAGATTTTTTGGAGATGCCCTTGTAAAGATTGAGCCTTTATATTCCGGGATACTGAGAGAGATTAGGGACTGCAGAGCTGTCACTGTTATTGAGTGCACACAGTAGGTTAAACAGTATGCCACCAGCATTAGCTTACACAACAGTCTCACACATCTTATAGTTTAACATGGACAAAAAGGACAACATGATAATAATGGCCTACGACAACCAAAGCATGAACCTCCCTCTACTTATGAGCTTCACCCTTTTTAAATTGAAATGTACACCTATTTAGCCAAAAATACTGTAGCCCAGCTATTGAGCCAAGTTTCCATTTATACATTTGTACAAGTTTTTGTACATCTCACTCATTTCTGCCATCAGTTATGTTTCAGATCTCACTCAGATTCGTAATAGCATATAGTCTAACCGGCCCAAAACAGCAGAGGATTTAAAATTAACACAGATGGGTATTTAGTTCAATAAAATCCTTGAACTAGCCCTGGCAACATAAACATCATCCCGTGGCACTTGTTTGAAAGGCACTAGGATTTATGGGATTACAGAATGGGCAGTGCAGGGCTGGCCAGTTGCTTCAGGGGGGAGACATTTGGATGTGCAGAGCTGCAGCCAGGACTCCTGATTCAGTACGAGCTAGGCCGATGCTACTGTCTCAATATAGAGACATGGAAGTCATTGGAGTGCAGCAATTTTAACAATAAAATAGCCAAAGACAATATGAGATAATATTTGGATGGCAGTTTTAAAAATGTGAACTCAAGGTGAAGTAAAAGTTAGCTCGCTGGGGCAAACAGGGACAAATGAGAATAAGCTTAAAAGTAACGTCTAAGAATTTGTGTGGATAAAAAAAATAGTGGGGTGGGAAACAGGGTGAACAGTTATCCTTTGAAGGACCAGGCTCTCAAATCAGCCATTCTGAACAATATCTAATGGTACGTGTACACATTTTGACTGCCAGTGTAATCAGCACTGGATTATGCGGGTTGTGGGGGTTAATTTATAGATGACAGCAAAGCCAGATTATTGTGTACTAGGTGGTATAAACTAGCTACATTAAAACATCAGATTTTACATCAGAACATTTGACCACATTAAGTAGCTACTTTTTTGGTATGTTATTATCATGTGTAATTTATATTATTTTCTGAATTTATAATGTCACAAACCTTTTACTTTTTATGTAGTCAGGGACAGATACTACACTTACCATGAAAAAATAGTAAAATTCGTTTAGATTGTACATAAAAAAAAAACATTAATTCCCTTATAAATCCCCTCAGTGTTTCCAGAATCGTCTTATGTCAGGGTTACGGAAACAATATCTGCAACGGATTTGAGAAAAGGCTACATGCTCTCTCAATGTGATGTTAATGACCATGTGAGACTGAGCTGATCGACAGAAAGAGTGAAATCATGCGAAACAATAAATTGTAATCCAGGTAGACACATGTTGTAACATTAGACAGATTACTAGAACAGAGGAGACCGGCAACGATCAGTGCCAGCAGGCTTCCCTGAAGGCACTATGGCATAACAATTGCTTTCGTCCCTTTTCACAGAGCTCCAAAAATACACTTGTATATACTTATATTTTGTACGGATTTTTAAACAGCAGGATTTTTGAACATTTGAACAGCAGGAGGGAAGAGTTTCATACCACCTGAACACAACAGTCAGAAAGTTCTTACATACCCAGCATCACTGCTGTATCCACATATTAAGGCATCCTTGGCTCCTTCGATTTTGTAGTAGTTTTCTGAGGAGTAAGAGGAGACTGCAGTTTAATGACAGGAGAAACATTTATGAACTAATATAACATGATCATAATGACACAAATTTATATGTATTGATGTATTTGAGGGAGTACATTTCATAACAGGCCAAATTATGAAATGGTAATGGTAATTATACACACATATATTCATGACACATCATTAATACAATAAGCAATACACACTGTAAGGCCAAAATTAAGCACATCCGCACAATATGCATAGACAAACACTGGTAGTAGAATGGATCCCACTTAAGATGAGTCTGTTAGTGAAATTATTGCCCTGCTAGGTCTACCCCAGTCAACTGTAAGTGCTACTGTTGTGAAATGGAAACATGGTCCAGTGTCCATATGTTTTAGATGCTATCAGCGTTTTTTAATGCACCTTCGCTTGTGATGAAGTCTTTCATGGACTGCCAGGTTTTGTTATTGCAGACGAAGCTTCCATTTGCTGGGAACGTAGAGTTCACACAGTGTGCAGCACTGCGGACACACTTCTGCCGCAGGACACCCATGAAGAGCTGGAGGCCAATCAGAGCAAAGACGCTGAGGCAGAAGACGGTCAGGATCATCACATCTGCTAGCTTCTTCACTGACTGGATCAGAGCGCCCACAATGGTCTTTAAACCTGCCCAGTAAGTGGGAAGAGTGTGTTAGAACTGCTTCTACACTAGCCATTTGTACATACTACAGTTTACAGAATGTTAATAATATATACACGTGACCGTAACTATGTAAGTAAGTAGAATAGCAAACAGACAACACCTGACAGTTCTGAAGCGTAAAGTGACCTACAACTTACACAGCTGTGTACATAACATCCGATTACAATGTGTGTATACTCAGCTTGAGCAGAACTGGCATTCATGCACCTTGTTTCTAATAATGGATGTTTTTGTATTTAGTGGAAAATCTTTGTCAATAAAGTCAACATCAACAACTAGTGCTACACAATATTTACACCAGATTTCACAAGTGATACATGTAACTGATATGTCATGATATCAATAATGTACTCTGTGTATCCAACATTGGAGAGAAACAAATGCAAATGCAGATATGTCATGGAAAATGAGAACAGTGGGAATTTTGAATTATTAATCCGCAAAAAAAGTTGTATTTGGGTTTTATTACATTTTGGACTGGGTCATTGCCATTTCTGACATTTCTGGGTGCTACTACATTACTGGGACAGTGTAACGATATTACATGATTTCAAATATCTGTTACGGGTGTGTGGTATTTATGTAATTGAATTAATGTAATATAAAGTATAGACTTCTGTCTTTTAACATTGTTCTTACCTGGGATGACAGATATTGTTTTCAGGGCTCGTAGGACTCTGAATGTTCGTAATGCCGAGACATTGCCAAGGTCCACAAACTCTGTGACATACCTAGAGTTCAGAATGAGAGTCAGAAAGAGTTTAGTCCTAGCTGCCCTTAACCCCTTAACACTCCAAGGCTTATTATAAACCAAGGTGTATTACTCAGTAACTACAGGGACTTTTGTGGGGCTATTCTCTGATAATAGAAGTTTGTAATAAGACTTTTGGTCAAAGTTATAATAAGAAACAAATCATTTTCTAATCACTATTTCCGTATGTTGGTCAATATGCAAATAAAGCCTTTATTATGAATACTGTGAGCATCATGAACAAAGTCAATGAATAAAAATGTTCCAGATGAGCTTTTGCAGATAGTCTGATGAATAAAAGTATTCACATTATCCAACAATGTAACTTTAGTTAAAATTATGCAGGACAGGTCTTTAACCATGTCATATCATTTGAACATACTGTAACCTTAATATGTACCAATATAATTGTAACATGGTATGTTGTCCATATTATGTAGCCCTATTTCAAAAGAACAAAGTGGGACAGGAAACGAAGAATGGTTGCAGGAGGCTGGAGGCTACAACCTGAGAGAGAGCTCCAGAGAGAGCTGCTTTATATTTACAAATTATGGGGATTACAACAAGGGAGCAATTTCATACCATTGTACTTTACTCTTTGTAAATCATACTCAAAATACAGGGTTACTACACATGCAAAGATAAACACTTGTGCAAGCTTTTTCTGGACCTATCTATAATACTGAAATGGACAGGAGGAAGGGCATCATCATATATTTTACAACAACTGCATGAATCATAGAAAAACTGTAAACAGTCATTTCTTGATGTTGATGTGTTGAAAGCAGTAAAAAATGTGCAAGCATAAGGATCTGAGACATTACGGCAAGGGCCAAACTGTGCTGACTAGATGTCTGGGTCAGAGCATCTTCAAAACGGCAGTGCTCACTACTATGAAGTAGATAGTGCTTGAAATAAGGACAGTTGGTGAAGTGGTGACAGGATCATGGGCACCCAAAGCTTACTAATGTAATCCATCCATGCTCCACCTAACAATGTTCAGGACTTGAGATCTGCTGCTGTCTTGGGTCTTGGTGCCAGGTATCACAGCAAACCTTTTTGAGGAGGAGGTTCAAATCCCAGAACTGACTGTGTACACCTGATTGTGCCCTTATGCAAACTCCTCGCTGCTGGTACTGCTCCCAGACTGGACAAGGTCAGGTGGCAAAATGATCACTTACATATTTTTATTCATTTGTAAACTTCTCTCTTCTCATCTCAGCTTTTCTGGTAACTAATCTGCACGTCTGGTCAATCTTCTGAATATTTAGGTCATCTAAAAAAAAAGCCTCATTAAATACCTGTACCCCCTTCCTCCTCATGACTCAGTCCATCTTTCACTCTTGTTTTTTATGTCCATATTTCACTCTTTTGCTCATAATCACACACAAATCACCACTTGCTCTGTCTCCCACTATGGTCATTCCTCCGTCTCCATTATCCACCTACATACCTCTTAGTTAACATCACTCACTCTTTCACTTCAGCTTTTTTTAGTCTTTAAGAGCTTTTTCCTCCAAAGACAAAGCAGCTGCCTCTCTTTCGCATCTATCAAACAGACGCTCCCACTCAGGTGCTCCCATTGTGAGGAGGTCACCTGTTCAGCACCACGGACAGCAAAGTGACTCATTTACCTCTTACAAAACGTCAGCTGACTGTTTTATCACCAGCTTCTCACAAGCTACTCAGATGGAATGGTGCAATGTGTGGTTATATTGGCATGGCTGGCTAATACATCAGTACCAATAATAAACAACTGTAGACAGTCTGTCAATAACAACAACTAGTGTACAGTAACTGCATAAGCTGCATAATAACAAACAGCTGACTGAATGTGACCATTATGTCTTTGTCTTGTTTGGTTTCTCTGTTTTACATAACAGAAAAACACTGCAACAGTACCTACAGTCCCACCACAAGGTAAAGTGGCCCTAATCTGAATTTTCACACCAACTCCAATGTTTTTTTAGGTTGTTCATACTTCAAGTGACCTATTTCCAACATTCATCTGAACACTTCAAGCTCATAAACTGACGTGCACAAGAGCAGTGCATTGCATGAAGTTTCGGTTTCATCTTCAGCATCACAGGAGCTATCAAGGAGTTCCAGTGCGCTGGGTTTTTCACTGAGACTGTGTTTGAGCTCACTGCAAAATGGGCATGTGTATTCGGCCATGACAACGTCTTTGGTTTGTACTTTGTTCTACTAAAGTTTTATACTTTTATTTGAAGCTGCAGCAGCGTAAATTCTTCAAAAATGTCTTCAAACACAGAGCAGTGGCAATATGTGCCTTCCAATTTAGTTGGAACAGAGACTCCAAATACCTCACTAGCACAACACTGAAAACCTCCATTAATGCTGTCGTCCCTTTTCCTTTCTCCTTAGCGAATGTTGAGTTGGACTGATGTAAAAATTACGTTTTACATACACATACTTAATCAGCAAGGACTTTAACATTAACACTGAGCATATGTCCAGCACCTACTCACACTCATACTTCATAACCTGTTCCTACATTAGCTGTAGCTCTTTATTATCTATCTGTCTAGTTCTTTGTGGATTGTTATTTGTTTGTTTGTTTGTTTGTGCTATGCGGGTCGACCTAAGGCAGATGGGTTGAGTCTTGGTTTCTCCCAAGGTGTCTTCCTCTTAGTATGAGAGAGTTTTTCCTTGCCACCACCTTCACTGTGGTGTTTGCTCATAAGAGGCATGGACCTGGATCTCTGTAAAGTGCTTTGTCTCTGTAAACATTTGCTGTGAAAGGCGCTGTATAAATAAACACTGAATTGAATTGAATTAGAAAATCACATGAATTCCGATTAGTCTGTTCAGACTAAGCCGCACTGATGCATATCGGATATGTCTCAGATTCCAAACCGGATCTGAAAATGCCAGATTCACTGTGTCTTCTCCTGTTCACACTGCCACACAGATAACACATTTATGTCACATATGCCATATGATCAGACTGGGGCCACTTGAACCCTACCTGCTTAGCCAGAATGATTCCAGATACAATCTCCAATCATACGAAGATCTGATGGCCACTTACAGCAAGTAACTAGAAGAGACATACTTACGCCATAACAATGACGCTGAAGTCTAGCCAGTTCCATGGGTCTCTGAGAAAAGTGAAGGGCCCAACGCAGAATCCTCTTGCCAAGATCTTAATGAGCGACTCAAATGTATAAATACCAGTGAATGTGTATCTGAACAAGCACAAGGAAGATAAGACAGAGCAAAGCATGAGACGTACGTCTATACCAGAATATTATATACTGATAAAGGGAAAATTTTTTAAGTAACCCTATTTAAGTGGACTCAAACTCAAATTCAACCCTAAAATAAGTTTTTTTTATTGTGAGTATAAATCTCCCTAAGCATGCATTAAATCTCTCAGTTATTGGCTACTTGGAATCAGGAAGGTGTGAGGAGAGGTGTTGTGTGTTAGCAAATCAGCATGCTGCATGCCCAGTCACATTCTCTTCCAAATCATCTCCATGCACACATTCATTAAAGGTCTATGTATGTTGGGCTCTGATGCCAAATTTGCAGGGTATAATCAGTGAACAAGACACATGAGGTGATTCACCCTAAAACAATGCAAGGACCTGTGCACAATAGGCCCATAATACGCTGATTTAGCCTGGATTTTATGTAATCAGGTTCACATTCCAGTGAGCGATGTGAGACAGAGGACAGGCTGAATAATCCGCTACAGAGGAAGCACATCAAGGATTTAACTACTTTGTGCAAATTGTGTCAGGAGGTCATTTATTGATTCATTTGTTCAGCTGGCAGTGTAAGCCTTTAATGAGCAGTTGTTAAAAGGTATAAAAAGAAGTGACCTCAACCCTTAAAGAAATAATGGGAAGAGACGAAAGTTATGGATAGTCAGCGTCTCAGAACGATAGTTCAGCAAAAAATAAAATGTTTTCCCCAATGCTTGCTTCTTTAGTTTTGTACTCAAGAAGTTTGATGTTTAAAAGATAATTGGACCGAATTCAGTACGGGCCAATTCCAAGCTTCTCCTACTGTTCATGGACATGCAAAACACTAGTAGTTCTGGTGCAAAAGTGAAGAAGCTCTAGACACCCAACATCTTGTCTGCATTAAGCAGAAACAATAAGGGGGAAACTGAAATTGTCTATTTTTCACAGGACTATCAATTTAAAGGAATGTCAGAAAGTGACTAAGCAAACATTTCATTCAAGGAAGGCATTCCAGTTGCAGTAAACCATGCGGTCACACAAAGTCTGTTAAATTCCAGTATCTTACCCAGCCCTTTAGCCCTTTAAAGACCAAGCTGGATCATCCTAGCAGAGCACCACATTGATGAAAATTTCAGTTCAGTGACATTTTTCTGAGAATACACAATTCTACCATTTCTGACTACAATCAAGCGTTGCCTGAGACTTATTCTTGTTCGTGTACTGATTAATATATATAACCATACACTGTATGGATAAAAATATTGGGACTCCTGTTCATTCGTTGTTTCTTCTGAAATCAAGGGTATTAAAAAGAGTTTATCCTGCTTTTGTTGGAGTAACTGTCTCTACTGTCCAGGGAAAACAGTTTTCTACTAGATTTTGGGGCATTGCTGGGAGGATCTGATTACATTCAGTGGTGAGATTGATAGTGAGGTCAGGATGTTGGATTATCACCATCTCACCACATCCGCAACTCCCCAACTCATCCTCAACAGCTCCACTGTTCCACAACCCAATGCTGGGGGCTTTATACCCCTCTAGTCCATAACTGGCATTAGGCATGGAGCCTATAGATTCATGTGTATCTACTCCAGAGAGATCTATTATATTGGCAATACCTGTCAATTTGGCAATACCTCCAGTTTATGTCAGCACTGGGTGCAACTTAAATGAGTAAAGGGGTGTCCACAAACATTTGGACATATAATGTGTTTATCAAGTGAATAAATAAAGTCTAATCATTTGGTGCATGTTGTAAAAAGACGTAGCTGTTATGTTAAGTTATTAAGGATTTCACTTCTCCTACATTTGAAGATCTGAAGAATCTGAGAAATTTGTTAAAAACGCTTAAAAAAATGATACTTACTCCAGGTATTTCGTCCAATGCGCTGGGTCTGACATTGCCATGACACAACAGTTGGTCAAAATTGTGCACATTATAAACAAGCTGAATAATGTAGACAACAGTTAAGGAAACTCACAGAAACTGACAGACAACATGACATTTTTACATCCTTCAAAACCTACAGCCAAAGTCGATGTACTGTAATTTCCCCATTATACTTTAAAATGTCAGTAAGGTAATCGCCTTGACATTATAATAGCGCCAGGACGTGATGTCATTTCCTGACACTAGCGCATCATTTTTGGGGATAAAAACCTGACCTTATTTCGAGCCTGTAGGGTGATCCTTTATCCATTTTCAGCATTACAGATTCAGGCAGCAATGAATTTTTAGTATTGACCTGGACTCAGGGGGGATTTGAGCGAGTGGTATTTGAGGACTGTGTGAGATAACTCTGGCCCTGTTTGATCCGTCTGTATGTTTTTTCACCAAAGTGCAAAGCTGTAAAGCCCCTGTCTGCATAGACAGCTACAAATGTATATTAGGGCAGGCTGGTTAGGAGGCAGAATCAGACTTAGTAAGATCATTTGGACTGTGAATCAATAGCTTTGTTGTGAAGCGGAGCCAGCATTGAGTGCCTTTCTCAAAAATACTAATAACGTTTGCCAAATAATGTTATTCTGATGTTTAAGGCTATGCCGTGAAATCCCCTGTGGGCATAATGCAGCTAGTTCAGTTCCAAGAGCCAATATGGCAAGTATGGGAGAAACAAATGCTCCACTAAATAAGGTCAGTAGGTTCAAAACCCAATAAATTGGTCAAATCTTGCATTTTATAAATAAAATTAAGCTGGAATAAACTATGGTGTGCAATAGTTTTGGATTATAATATAATATTATATACAGTATATTCCTTAACTGTGTAGTAATTATTTCCTCCAGTCACATTTGTGTACACAGTGCACATGTTGTAAGGTTGTTGCAGAGAACCATCACTAGTTGTAGGTTGTAGCTTCTGTCTTTTACAGGATTCACATCCCAAAAAGGCTTAAAGCTGAAGGCCGGTATAGCGTGTGAACAAGCTGAAGCGAGCGGCTGGGCCTCTGACACCGGCACGCATTAAAGCCATGGCTGCATGTAAAGGCCCAGCGGTGAGCGTGTGGCTCTGCTCCGCTCAGTCTGAGGCCTGATGTGCTGCTGTCACATGATGCCAAATCTCCTTGCTCTTATTTCATTTGGAGGATTAGATGAGGGATATCAGAGGATTTGGTTTGCGATGCCAGGGAGGAACATTACAAAGCTGTTTCAAAAATGGGACTGAAAATACAAAAAAATCCAATAGAATAGAGGGGAAATGTTAAATATGTGCGATTGGCTTAGTGGATGGTATAGGCCGCAGGCTGCAAACGATGATTTAAGATCTTTCAAGAGCCTTAGGATTATCATATGATATTATTTCACTTGAGCCGTCTATAAAGATGTCTTCATCACAATGTATAGGAGCCACTTTTGATAAAAGAAGAAAGGAAGTTAAGACATCGACAAACATAGACAGACACACTTATGCAAACATAGTTCAAATGCCAGTAAAAGGATATGAGTGGACTAGTATTCGTATGGAGATTCTTCTGATAAGGTGCAATGGGCTAAATATGTACAGGGCTGATGTGGCACTGAAGCGGAAGATAGCCTTCCCCTTGTTTAGCACTATAAAGGTCTAGCAGAGAAAGCAAATACACACATTTTAGCCATTTGAGCAACAAGTTATAAAAAAACTGTATAAGAAAAATCACAGTCTGAAGTCTATGATATTGGTAATGCTGCATGTTTGGACACTGTAAAGTGCATATCTGAAGTGTAATGACATGATATCAGTATACTGCACCATTGAGTAGGACCTATTGTAGCTTGGGGTACCCCAGAAAACAACCAGGGAAACTGGCATGGCATACTGACTCAGCGGTTAGAGCGCCGGGATATCGATAACAAGGTTGTGGGTTCGATTCCCGGCTCGGCAAGCTGCCACTGTTGGGTCCTTGAGCAAGGCCCTTTACCCTCTCTGCTCCCTGCTCCCTGGGCGCTGGAGTTGGCTGCCCACCGCTCTGTGTGTGTGTACTCACTGCCCCTAACACACAGGTGTGTGTGTTCACTACCAGATTGGTTTAATGTGGAGGACACATTTCGCTGTACAGTGACAAATATATGCACCTTTGCCTTTTTTCATCCGTAATCCATAACCCATTATCAGTATCTACTATACTATACTATCAGGCTCCCATGTGTCCTGGCAAATCTAGAAAACCTGGACATTTAGAGACTCCAGGAAACTCCTGGTTTGTATAAAAAGTTGAGCTGCTGAGTCACTGTATTAATGTTTAAATGTGTGGAAGTCATTGAAAATGTCATGGACATGTCCTGAAAAACATTTTTCAACAGCTTATTTGCACACTTGCCCCTATTTCACCTCAATAACAACATCATTAGTGAGAATTAATGAATGAATATATGAGATTAGTCACGGCGCATTGGTGCTAATCCCATCACTGCCTTTTTAGGTCATGAAAATAGCATTGATATAGCAGTGCCAGGTGTATAATTCCAATTTGTGTGTTCAACAGGACTTACTAAACGAGCCAACAGAACTTGCCTTACTGAACAAGAACAGGTCTTCTCTGCATTTCACAGGGTGTAGTGTCTTGCAGACATAGTAGAACATATCAGTCAGTAAAAGTAAATGACTAATATGTAAATCAGCCTAGTATAGTTGGTTCAACCTGCAACTTGAAGCTATAAGCATAGGTGACTCAAAATGCAGCTAGAAGCTAGTAGTGTACAGTATACAGTCCAGTGTCCAGTCTATAAAATTGAGACACAACCCTAAATGCACTGCTTAAGCACCATATGCATTTGAGCAACTACTAAAAACATTGAATTTTCTCTACCTTTTCTCTAAAATGGTCTTGCCTTAACAATGCCAATTGCCAATATAGTGACTAGATGTAGGCATAGCTACAAAGAATGTCCACCGATGAACACTATTTAAATTCTCAGGGCCAGATAGGCCAAATTATACAATAAGGAAACAGCGCAAAATAACGGCGTAACTAACTGTTACAATTTCCCTTCTATACCAGAAGTGCACCCATGTAAAATGTTTATGAAGATTGTCTGGAACTTGCTTGAGCTTGCTTCACTACACCCTTTAAAGCTCAACCTTATCTTTTTGCTCTATAGTCTTTACTATTGAATTTTAATGTTTGTCACATTGTGAGGGCACATTGCAGCTGCACCAAGGCAGATTTTGTGCTGTGCAGGCTTCAAGCACTGCAGCTGACTGCTTCCTTTCCCCACTGATAGCAACTGTTGGCCATTCAAGATGGCTGAAATACCATTTTAGATAATTGCAGTTCTGAAGCAATCTCAACTCACCTTTTGATTCTTAAAGTAAAATGGGTCAATGTCCTCCAGCGGGACTCCAACCAGTCCTGCGGGGATGTCGCCGAAGATGCGAGGAAGCACCTTGCCGGCCTCCAGGTCTGGCTTTGGCTCCTCTGTATTCCCCTTATTCGGCGGAGAATCCTTGGCTTTCTTGGCCTGCTCATCAGCAATCCTTTGCTCGATGGCCGCCAGGGACTCGCGAGTGAACCGCCGCAAGGCGTCTGGACCCGCTGGTAGCAGCATGGTCGCCATCTTTTCATCCTGATCGTCCTGTAGAATTTACTCACAGCTGAGAGCACATGCCAGAGAGAGGAGAGAAGATAGGATCAATCAAGGTGATGTTATAAAATGACAACAATTTGGGAGAAGGCAGACCTGGAGCCTCTGCTCCTAATCTAACTTCCTATAAATACCATCTGTACCATACCATTTGACAAGTCTTCGCAACCCTCACCCCAATACCATTTGACAAGTCTTCGCAACCCTCACCCCAACCCACCATCCCCCTTTTTAGCTCTGTAATGTTTGTCCACTTACTATAGAGGGAGGAGTTCTCACTCCTTTCTTTAGTCTCCTCACAAATCATTACATGCTGATGGCATGGTCCGAACTGGCAAACTACCATTAAACAGAAGTAGGTAGCTGAAGTAGGTAGTTTGTGGGAGAGGCCAATATTATATAATATAAAAATTTATATAATCAGTGGTTAGTATGTGTGGATAATCTAGCCAAACCATCATGGCTATCATACAAGTTAGATGGGACAAAGTGCACCAGCACAAACACTACAGTGTGCTCTAAAGTGCTACAATGGAAAAGGCTAAGGAAAACTAGAATTTTTGTTTTCCTACTGTTTTGAATAAGACAATATCTGAGAATAAACAGAAGGAAATTCACTTCAAATACATGGAGAAGTATTTACCACTTAGTAAAGGTATTGAAATTGGCAACAACAACCATAATACTAATAGACCCCTGAACAAACCTGAAGAAATATATTCTATGTAAAACAACTCCACTGCAATGTCATTAGCATTTTAGATCACCAGATTAACCTCAGAAATGATTTACTTAAAAAAACATCTATCTATCTTTTGTAAGTCATTTATCAAATTATTTAGTTATGTATTTATCACATAAAACAACATCTAATAACAGTCGTGCTGTCTTTATTTCTTTAATTAGAAACATACTGCAGGCATTTGAAGATAACTGAGGTCCTGGACCTTGTTACAATTATTGAAAGATGATTAATCCAATACATTAGCATGTGACACAAGACCAGGTGAATCATAACCTCGAATAGGTAACGCATGAGTACACATCACCATGAGCGAATTATAATAATTACTCTTGAAACACACTATTCTCCAAACAACAACTGTTAATAACAACTTTCCGTAAGTGGGATTCCTTCTTTCACAGATATCACAGAAGTGTGGGATGCAGATGAGTCTCTAAACAGTCAAATGAGGCAGGGATGTATTAAGGGATTTAAAGGATCTAACCAGTGCTGCTGTTTTAGGGACAATAATGTACATAAAGCCACAAAAATGTTATTAAACTAAATGTTATTATCCACAAATAATTTCCACAAATCATGTTGCTGAATTAAAGGTATAACTGAATACAAGTTTTAAACTATTTACATTTACAATATTTATCCAGAGCGACTTACAAAAGTGCTCCGCTATTAACTCAAGAATAACCTCAGCTAGACTAAAATTCTATATTAAAATCCGAAAATTAAAAAGATACCTCTAAGCTTAGACACCACTAAACACAAGTCAATACGGAGATCATAATTCTCAACTCTTCGCCCAAGTACTCTCGGAAAAGGAGGGTCTGTGACTCTGCCGTTCAAACATCCAGGGGAAGTTCGTTCTACCACTTCAGTGCCAGGACAGAAAAAAGCCTGGGCGCTTGTCTTCCGTGGATTTTAAGAGATGGCGGGTCAAGCTGAGCCATACTTAAAGCTCAAAGGGCTCTTGGAGCAGATTGGCTTTTGACCTTATTTACTAATGTATCTGTATATTGCCTTTCCTTAATAGCCAATCTTTTTCACAACTTAGGAAGATTCCTGTTGTGTTTTTTTTTTATTCTAAAAGAAATCCAAACTTGTTTTTAAAACTACATTTGACTAAGATCAGCCCTAAATCTAACATAACTATAACTATACTACACCAAGGTTCAATAATGAATTTAAAGGTATATTGCAGTATGCAGCAATATGACCACACTTTTTTATTTGTTTGTTTATATTGTTTAACTCTAAACACAATATTTTACTGCTGCGTTAATTTGCCCCCTAAACACACCCTTTCTATTGTTTAAGTATATATAGGTATATAATAGTATGTAATAGGTCTTCACTGGGTAAATAATGTCTCAATAGTAGTTACAGTATTACATTATCAATATCACAGTACAATGATACATACCATGAGTGACTAATTAAGGAACACTGAAATGAGCTGTTTGTTGAAGCTCAAGTCAGGTGGTCGGAAGCTGGCTTGAAGTGGATTCAGCAACTGGCACAGAGGCGAACGTCCCTGTCTATTTCCAGCCAGACATGTTTTAAAGCCCTTACCCAGAGACCAGTGCCAACCACCATTACCCAACCGTCTCAAACAAAGTAGGCCAGGCAAGAGCCTTGGTCAAGAGATTTAAAAACGACAGCCTTCTTTGAGTCACAGTGCCCAACCAAACTGCTTTTAGAAGCACAAGCTTCAACATTCCTTTTTAGGCATTTAAGCGTTTTGGTGTACACTTTTAATAATAAAGGTGATTGCTTTGAGTGATGCTTAGAATAACTACTTTTGGTTCACAGGTTTTGGTGTGAAGAACTTTTAAATTGATGAAGATTATTTATCAAGTACATCATGTGCTCATGGTTCTTTGTACTCACACATCTCTATTTTATACATACACAAGGCTCGCCAATGTTTTGGATTTGTCAATTTTATGAGGACAATGGTATTTGGTAATTAACAATTGGTAATTAATTGGTAACAATTGGTAACAATTGGTAATTAGCAATTCTGTGTTTTAGAAACACATCATTCATCTGACTTTTAGTTTGGACTTTAAATTGGAGGCCACAAAGTGGTTCTTCTATGGCCTCCCTCAAAGAGAGCGTAGACAGTCGTTTTAAACTGTGCAGCAGTTTAGATTCTCATGTGAGTTAAGTCCTTTGACATTTTTTATTGATATCAATGTGTACAACAGTGTCAGGAACCACATAAGCCCATTTGAGATTGCCCAACAGCTAGACACTTGTTAAGGAAAGTGTGATGATTTAGCCTGGCTGTTTGTGTGATGCTAGCTGGTTGGAAATTAGCTTCAACTTTGTTAAGTACACAGTGCATGCAGATGGGTCAATTAAATTATTGCTTTAAAAAGGACTCAGTAACTATAAGCCCCAATAACCATTTCAATGACCTTAGAATAGACAGATAATAGAAAGTCTATTAAACTGTACTGGAGAGAATAAAAATTCAGGCCTATTCTTACATTCTACAGTACATGTGAGAATGTGGTGAAGAATGACTCATCTGACCACTTCATTTTTTCCACATCTCTATAAATCAGTGCTTGTGGATTTTACACCACTGAGCAGGTGTCCGAATGTCTCAAATGTGGGTTCTTCTTTTTAATGAGGGGTTTTTGCTTCATGCCAGCCCTACTATAATATCCTTCTTTATGTAGGTATGGACGGACTGTTCTTGCTGACAGTTTCATCACATCCTGTGCTGACATTATCAGCATTAACAGCTGCACTTCTGTCTTACATACTGCACTAATGTATGAGCATCATGTGAACTAAACGCTTTTAACAGTTTCAACAATATACACTATATGAACAAAAGTATTCGGACACCTGCTCATTCGTTGTTTCTTCTGAAATCAAGGGTCTGAAGAAAAACTTCTTCTACTTTCCACGGAAGGCTTTCTACTAGATTTTGGAGCACTGCTATGAAGATTTGATTGCATTCAGAAACAAGAGCGTTACTGAGGTCAGGATGTTGGATGGTCATCACCCTACCTCATCTCCAACTCACCAACTCATCTCAAAACTATGACATGGAGCACCAACCAACACTGCAGAGAACACAATTCCACTGCTCCACAGCTCAATACTGGGGGGCTTTATACCCCTCTAGTAGCTGAGAAGAAACTGGGCCAGATGGTCAAGAACAACCCAAGGAACGCCACAGCACAGGCCTGCCATGAACTGAAATCTGCAGGAACAGACACTGTCCATAGTCAAGCATGTTTCACATCACCATGGACTAAAAGGCTGCCATCCAAAAAAGAAGCTCCTGTTCCATAAACAACACATCTAAGCTCAACTACAGTTTGTTACCAACCACATGAACAAAGAAAAAGACTGAAGGAAACTGTTATGCTCAGATGAGACAAAGATTCAGTTGTTTGGCCACCATGCCCAGACGTATCTTTGGAGAAGTAAAGGTGAAGCATTTAACCGCATGTTAAACATGGTGATGGTAGCATCTGCCTCTGAAGTCTTCAGCATAACCTCAAACCATTATCTAAAAACGTTTCAACTAGACACAATTGAGTGGACGATGTATAATGGATACATCAGGCTAACATTAAGCTTTTGGACTGGTCTTACCAAAGTCCAGACCTCAACTCTATAGAAAGCCAACAATTTTAACTGAATCCTGCCAAGAACAGTGCTTAAATATGTAAGCAGATTTCTTTTAGAAATTTCTTTTAGAAGCTTGTTGATGGCTATTAAAACTTGTTGTTCACTTGTTGTTAAAACTTATTGTTCACTGGTTCTGCCCCAGACAAAAAAGAGCAAATAAGTAATTTCCAACCCCATTCGTTGTCATGGCTGGTTGACTACACTGACCCATGAACCCTGTAATCATTTTATTTTTCACCAAACTCTTTTTTTACATAGAATGAACAACTACCTGAAAAAGTCTCTCAATGAGGTCTGTGTCCCCTGCTTTCTCCAGGGTGGATAAAGTGCTTTCTGATTCAACATTCACCAGGCAAACATTTTCCATTACAGCCCATGTCAACTCTCAGGAGTCCAAATTCAAATGGATTTTAAAGAGGATTATATTCGCACCATGTCAGTGGTCTACCGGGGCCCACTTCAGTACAAAACTGACCTTGTCGCAGTGCTAGGCACTGTGCCCAGTGATTTCCCCACTCTTTATTCCTGAAATACATGAAGCTCTGATGTGACACAATGACAAAGCAAGGCTGTGATGTGTTTGATTGACCATCAATTTGAACTGTGTTCCCTAATTTATATTATAAAGCACTAGACTTCCAAGAGGGCAATATGGCGATATGTTATCAGTATCATAATAAATGATATCATAATACACTTACCAACTTACATACTAGTTTTGCTCGTCGGCGGGCCAAAAATGTTATTACATACTTTCTATTACAAAGAATAACCCACCAGTCTGTCCAGAAGTCCCTGTATTGAATAATACACCTTAGTGTGTAATAAGTCTTTCTGTGTTAAAGGATGAAAAAAAATGTAGAACCGGTTGTGCTCCAGCTTAATTGGACTGAAGACCTGCATCCGCACTGGCAATTCTGGATATGACTGGTGAGCCCATGCTCTACAATAGGATATTCCTGGCGATCTTACCAAGAATATTGATAACAGATTATTGTTCCATATTAAGAATATGTCAATATTTTAATACTATTTTATAAAAGACCTAAAAATGACCATATTCAATTGTTTTGTGTTTGTCCTTACAAAACAAAAGATGAACAGACCAATAGAAATGCTCTAAATTACTTGAAATAAACTCTTATTTTACATTGACTTAAATTCAAGGTTAAGAACATTTTTGAGGCACATGGTTTTTATTAGACAGCGATATATACATATACTGTTAGATTTTAACTATGTGCATATATACTATATATATATGTACACTATATATATATATATATATATATATATATATATATATATATATATATATATATATGGCATGCTGTTTTTTGCAATAAATTAATAAATACTAAAGTGCTAAAATAATAAAGTTGCAAATAAGTACTAATAATTGTATATTATACAGCGATTTTCATCCCATCGTATTGTATATCGCCATTACTCTTAAGCATATCAAAAGTTGCTTAGTTTTTTAGTCATATCACTCATGGAAGGAAACGTAGAATTTTTTTTCCATTCACTTATTTGACACCTTATTTGTATTTGGTATTTAGTATACAAATGCTAAGATCATTATGAATATCCATACATGTCCCTCCAGGTTTTTTCAGACCTCTGGGAAACACTGCTCTCTTTAAATCGAAATTCACTGACCTTTGATCAGCGTTTTTCATGCTAGACCTGCTTTACCGTGCATGTGGACTAAGTGTGCTGACGTCAACAGGTTTATGTAACTTAGTTGTAAAAGATTCTAAATGTGGTTTTAGGCAGTCATGTTGAAACAATGTCTTCTCTACAACTGAGGGGTTACAAAACCCATCATTCAAATTAAATCCAAGTACTTTTAAGTTCCATTTCCAAATGAGATTTCTATGATAAGTAAATACCACAGAGTACGGCATCTAGGGTGCATAAAAGAAACTGAAGTGGTTCTTTCATTTCATATCCTACATCTTAGGGAGTGTAATTATAAACTCAGCCCACAGTTTGATTTGATTCATGATACTGTCTACACAATTCAGTAATCTTCTGCACATCTATTGCACCGTGGAGCATAGTTATATGCACCTATTACTTATTAGAGTGTCCACCTTATCCTCTCACGTTATATCCCTCTCAGAACTGCTGAAATTACAAAACTGCACTCTATAGTGCAACTGCTAAAAAGGACCTTAACATAATTCATTAACAAAACACATTGACATGACTCAATGAATCACTGACTCTTACATTATTTGGAATCCTTGGTAAGCTCCAGCTTCTCATCATTTCTCAACACATCAGTACTTATGGCATTTATTAAAAAGAATGCCATAGATTTTTCACATTTTCTGCACGATCACTCATATACTATACATCCAAATGTTTATCAACACTCCTGCATCCACTGCTGACACAGCTTCTTTAGTCCTGTAGAGAAGTACTGTCAACAGAATAGGTCTCTTGAGCAGATAAACATGAACCTATAGCCTCAGAAGGCCTTCTCTAGTGGGCTGGGTGTATGTTCATTTTGTGGCATAATTAAAATGCGTCAAGACTGTGTGAAATAGTAAGGACACACTGCAAAATATTATATTGGTTACTATATTTATAATATATTTATATGTATGGACATTTGGATCTTCCCTTGACCAATATTGGGAGGTAATCTAACTAAACACATAAAAGTGATGACATGTCTGTAAGTAAGGACACCGCCACATGTATTACTATTTCAAATAGCCTAAAACTAGAATCAGGTGCAGCATTTTAGCTACTTATGATTAAAACATAATTGTAGAGGATGTTGGAGGAGCCTGTCTAATGTAAACCTCTGACATTTAGTTTGATTTGCTCTTGATTGGTAAAGTGAGTTTTATTACCATGGTGAGATCCAAAGAGCCTTCTGAGCCCTTAAAAAAAAGAAGGTTATAGATGCAGATGAGGGATTTAAAAAGATCTCATTCCACTCTCTGATAAATAATTTACAAGTGCAACAACTGGTAAAGCCATCCTAGAAAGGTCAGTCCAAAAGCAGACCACAAAATGCATAAAGACATACCCAAGAATCCTAAAATGTCATCACGGGACGTACAGATACCTGCCAGGTCCTGCCACAGCTGAAATACAGCATCTACCATCAGAAAGGGACCACATACATTTAATTTTCATGAGAAGTGTGCAAGAGAGCACAAAGACCAGGACATCTGGAACAATGTGTTTTGGACAAATGAATCTAATGTTGAATTATTTGGACACAGCAGCCTGAGGGCCTAAGCAAAACTCTCCAACATACAATACACTAGGAATTCTTCATTGTATCAGAGGGCGCATGAAGAAAATGTGAGACCATCTGTCTAAAAACTAAAGCTGAAAAGCTGAACACAGCTGAAATAATTCTACATGAATTCTGCATGGAGGAGTGGGAAACACTTTCCCCCTGCTGATGTCAGAGACTCTCGATCATTATAGGAAATGTCAAACTGAAGTTATTTCGGCCAAGAGGGAAATACCAGCTATTAATGCATAGGGTATTCTAACTTAATGATTATTAAAACATTTAAGATAAGACATTACTATAGTTGTGTTTAGTTATATGACTTTCATCTGTCTGTATTGTTTGACAGTGTTTGAGGTTCACGGTTTGTCACTTCCATGCAGTGAACTCTCATTATTCAATTATGCTAAAGAAAATACAATTCCTTAATATTCAAGGCAAGTTAAGCAGCTCAAAACTTTGTTTTCAGTAAATCAGGTCCTAAAGGTCACAATTTCATAACCTTTAATCAAACTGATGTCATGAATGTCATACTTTGAAGTTCTTCATTAATCCCTGTGTTTTCATGCTACATCTATCCTGTGGCTAATAATGTACAAGATTAATCTGTATGTGTGTGTGTGTGTGTGTGTGTGTGTGTGTGTGTGTGTGTGTGTGTCCATCATTAGGGCTTTCTATCCACCACTGTCAGCCCAAATGACTGCCGCATTCTCTCAAATGTAATTCAAAGTAGTCAGGATTCTGTTAATCGTCTTAACTAACACTGTAGTCGTTAACACACACACACACACACACACACACACACACACATACACACACACACACATAGATGCACTCAAATACAAAATCTAAAACAGCACACACAATCAACCATTGAATCTTTTAAGCTGTTTCAGTTCCCATGTGCAGCATTTTGACATTAACAGAAATCAAATGAGCTCTTCTGTCATATACCATTGCTGTCATATCAAACTTTTTATTAATCCATTGTTTGGAATTAGTTAATGATAATTGAGGCCAATAGAAATGGCCCAAAATGCCTTTAGTACTATTAGTTTCTCATTTTGCTATAAATGTTCCATTCTGGTTGACAGCAATTGTATATATGTCCTTTAATACGTGCACCTTTATTCGGTTAGCTTGTGTGTGATTTTTAATATAACATATCAAAATACAAAAAAACAACCAATATTATACATCAGCTATGTTAAATAGTCTGTATGTGGGCCCACACTTTAGCTGTTAACAAAATGTACATGTAAATCATAGTTATTAAAGGAATAAGCTTAGCACTCAATGGGTTAATAAGGCTTTTAAAGAACGTTACAGACTAATTTTGGTCCAATTTCATGACATCACGAGCGTGAGCTCATACAAATAAGATCAATGTCAGCTGTGTGCAGCGACCATTTGCAATAACTGTTAAAACGTTTAAGTTCCCCAAATCCATTCCATTCTGAGAGAAGTGCCTGCCGAGTTCTGGGAATTTTGTGTGTTCGTTTGTTTGTTTATCTCTATCTCCAGTTACCGATCTCTTTCCGGTTTTACGGAGAGCGCAGTATGTGACGTTTGCCCTACTTCCCTTAATCTGTTTCAACTTTCTGTTCAGCTGTAATTTCTTTCTCTCTCCAATGCGGATTTCATGAAACATATTGCTTGTGCAACAGTAATAAATTATACTGCACTAAATAAAGCGCAGCAAACAGGTGCACACACACACACACACTGCAGACACCAGACTCAACTCAACATGACCACTTTGGCAGCTTACAGATTGGCATTAACGGCTTTTGATTTGTCTATGACAGAGGAAGAAGGCCTGGGTTTGTTAGGCAGACTTATCTAGCAGCAGTGTCTGACTTACTTCTCTACTTCTCTTATTACCGTCTTACTTAGGTCATTTTATTAGTCAGAAAGGATTCAGGAAAGGGTTCAGTCAACGTTTCCCAACATCTTCTGAAACAGGTCTCTCTTAGCAGGTCTCTAGCTCTCTCTTAGATATGCTGCTCTATATGATTGATTAAAAACCTAAGGAACAGATATTACGTCACTTCATTTTATGTTCTTCAAGGCGCAGAAGTGGGGAACACTGTTTGTGAGTGTTTATATAATCTTGTAATCTTGTAATATCTGTCTGTGTGGGAAACAATTTGATTCATCTACTGCTGCCTAACTTTGCAAGGATGCTCCAGTAAAAAAGTTCTCATTGAGATTATAAGGTGAAATAACACTCTTTGTGTATAAGCGCACTGATATGAGAATATGGTGATATCCAATACTTTTGATGTACATATCTGCTGGTGCTGAAGCTAAAACATGACATTCATATCATCAAAGTCACACAAAAACTTCTAAAATGCCAATTTTACAGGAAAAGGAAAAAAAATCATTTCAGAGCATTTCTGTTGTCATGATCATGATATTTTCTCAATGTCAATGTGACAAAGACAATATTTAAACATGACTTCATCAGAACAGACATACATACAAACCATACATTTTAGAACATTGCATATTCAGTAAAATTAATAAAATGCAGATATTTTAGTGTAGCAGCCGAGCACTGCCTAGATGTTATGCGCTTATGGAGTTCAATAAATACATCATCAAATATCAGTTCAAAATACTGGTCAAACGGAAATATATGGTGTATGTCAATAATGTGTTGAAGTAAAAATATCATTATGATTCTGATATTATTACGCATTACTCATTGTAACTCTTCAACTGTTGAACGGTTGTAATTTCAGCTACGATGCAGATATATTACATTCCTAGTGGACATCCTCAGTGCTTAAAGTCCATGTTTAATTACAGACAACCTAACTAGCCTTGTTAAATTACATTCACCGAATATAATACAAATCTGAAAATACTAATGTGAAAATATTGAAATACATGTTGTGAAAATGATCAGAAGTAGCGTTAGCGATACTGCTCACCCTTACTCGTTTGCTACATCGTGGGTGCAAAATTTAAAAAACAGCAAACTCTGGATACCAAACACATCTTGGTTTATGAACTACATCTGATGAAAAGGGAAAACTTGTCTAAATTGTATTTTTCCACACACTACTGCTTTAGGCCTCAGCTTCAATTTGTAAAAATAAAATATGATCATAGAAGAAAACCAGCACAAAGTAATTACTACTCAATATGGTGATATTTAATCATAATCATGGTCAATATTATTATTGTGATAAACAATATGCATTTCTGAGTATATTTTGGATATCTCAAGACTCTGCGAGTTTCATTATGGGGGTGTAATTAGTCCTATCACAATACTGCACTTAAATAAAATAATATATATATATGGCTTTACAGCCAACATTGGAATTAAGCTGTGAGGATCTGATTGCATTCAGCCCACAGGAACATTAGTGAAGTCAGGTACTGATGCTGCATGATAAGTGATAAGTTCTGCCACTCCAGCTCAGCCCAAAGAAATTGGATGGAGCTCCATCACTCCAGAGAACGCTGTCGTACAGCTTCACAGCCTAATGCTGCGGGGCTTTATACCCCTCTATACCATGATTAGACATTAGGCTCATGTGCAGCTGCTCCAAAGCTTCTGTGTGGAGATTAGTGCTGCCATTTAAAATGCATCCTGTGGTTTAGCATCACCGGCATCACAAACAGCACAAATGCTGAGCGCTCATGCATTGCTAGCGACAGCAGACTAGCACGCACACCACCCATCCCAAAAGGACCCCCAGGCAGTTTTTCGTGTCTGCCTGATTTAAAATAAACCTGCTCGTTACTCAGTAAACCCGCAGTTTTGGAGGAGACTGACTCCCCGCTACTTGCGATTACAGTCTGTAGAGGTGAGTTCTCAACCAGCGACTCTGTGAGAGCCCTGCCGAACACAAGCAGAGCTTTTCTAACAAGTTCCACTCTGGGTTTTTTGTTTGTTTTTTTGTTTTTTTGCAGTCATGCATAAATTTAAAAAATAGATACATAACTCCTTTTTTACAATGATGCACATTTTCGGTCATACCGCCCAGCCCTAGTGGAGATTATACATACTGTGTGCGCAGCTAAATACATTGATCAGCAATGGGTTACAGTGGCTGAACTGAATTCACTAAAAAGCAGTGGTGTCTGGATACTTTTGGACACATTGTGTAGACGTTTGGAAGGTCTTTTTTTGTTTTTGTTTTTTTTACCTTGCTGTATCACTTCAATACCAAAGTTAGTTTAGAAGAAGTCCTCAACTGCTTTCCATATTCCTACTATCTGCCCTTCTGCTGAGTTCCTCCAATCGTCCATATAATACTGGCAATAAGAGACAGCCTCGTTTTATCTACATGTAGGTCCACGGTAATCCACAGGCATTGGGGGGGGGGGGGGGGTCGTATAAGTGAATTACGCTAGCTACATAGTAACAGTGGTGTAGAGGTAGATTTGAACTAAATAATTAAATAATTAAATACACGTATATTACTAGAGTTTGTGCTCTAAAAAGGAAAGTACTGATTATAAAATGTATTTAATTTTATTTCTATCCATTTTTCTGGTGTTTTTTTTTTAGTGAAGTTGGAAAAGCTGTTGTGCTTAGCTTTACACACGAAATTTCTTGGAGGCTGAAGGATCAATTCACACCACAAAAAATGTCTCTAGGGTGTGTTATATATATTATATTAGCTTTATTGTTATACTAAATATATTTTTATTCAACTTAAATAAACCCACGTCTCATTAAAGACATTTATTTGAGGTAGCTATCGAGCTAAATAAAACCAATTCAACAGTAGCTACCATACTAGGACAGTTTATGGCTACTAGGACATAAATAAACCTTTTTTATTGCGGAAAAAAGTGCTGGTTATGTTTAATATAATAGTTTAGTCACATGTTTACCCCAGGAGAGCCCGGCTGAGCTGTCTAACTTTGGGAAATAAGAAAAGTGGAGCTTGTTTCACTCACGCCTGAACTCTGCTAATCACTGCATGGCGTCCACAGCTTCTTCCCCCGGGTTCTGCCTCTTTTCTCCTCGTCTTCAGTTCGCAGAAGCAACTCGTTCAAACTCCAGCATCCAAAATAGCTCCATTGTGGACAGTGGTTTCGCCGAGGACCTCAGCTAAACTAAAAAAAAAAGCTCCGTGTGAAGACCTGACGAAAGGCTGACTCTCCTCTCCTCTCAGCCTCCGGACTCTCCTCTCAGCCCCAGACGCTCCCACTCAGAGAAGCCCGCGCGCCGCTCTCTGTACGCATGCTTCACTGTATTTCTAAGCTCTGTGAAGTTGTTCCAGCTTTTTACGCACATTAACGACGATCTGCGACCACGACGGTTCGACCACGACCGCTTTCCTGCAGCTCACACACATTATTACAGAAAACACACACACGCGCGCGCGCGCGCACACGTCCCCTCCCGCGCGCAGCTGAGCTGGAGGGGGGATTACGCAGCGAGAACCGCGCTGCTGTTTTAATTATTGTGATTATTCATCACTCTTAATCACACATGAATGAATGAATAAATACATGCCAGGTGAAGAGGTAGTTATGCTTGAGCATGTGGAGTATTTTGGTAGGGGTGACTTCAGGTAAAGTGTTTTTTTGTTTGTTTGTTTTTTTTTGTGAATTGGTTGATTTTAACACATAACAGTTAAAGGTTACTGTACAAAAAAGCTCCATTTCTGCCGTTTTCACTCGTTCAGAAGAGGTTGGATCCTTTTCTGCGGGGTGCCAGCGGACATTTCACCCGGCACTTCATAAAGCCGCCAATACCGGCACACATCCCGGCAGCTAGATGTTGGCCAGCACTTCAAAGCCAGCATCCAGCACATTAGAAAGCATCCAGTACCTCAACTGGTACGTCTTTAAGTGCCGGCACACTGAAAGTAGCTGGCTTTACCAATCGGCACAGCCAGCACCCAGCACCAGCACCCCATCCAACACATTTTAAAGCTGCCGGCACACCATCTGGCACATTCTAAAGCAGCTGACACGCCATCAGGCACACCAACCAGCACATCCTAAAGCTGCCAGCACACCATCCGACACACTCTACAGCTGCTGGCACATCAGCAAGGACATCAACTGCTATTCGGCACATCTTGAAGCACCTGGCACAATCCGGCACAAAACCTAGCACACCAAGCGGCACACAATCGTGCACATCTTGAAGCACCTGGCACACTCACCAGCACATCTTAAAGGAGTCGGCACATCATCTGGCACACTCTTCACCAGCCAGGACACCAACTGGCACACCAACCAACACAACCTAAAGCAACATCCAGCACACCAAACGGCACACCATCCGGCACATTGTAAAGCACCTGGCACACCAAACGGCACATCCTAAATTTGCTATCAAACCATCTGGAACACCAATTGGCACATCCTAAAGGTGCTGGCACACCAATTGGCACATCCTATAGATGCTGGCACATCATCTGGCACACCAACTAGCATTCCAACCGGCACATCATGAAGGTGCAGGCACAACATCTGGCACACTATTCAGCACATCTTGAAGCACTTGGCACAATCCGGCACAAAACCTGGCAAACCAAGCGGCACACAATCCTACACATCTTAAAGCACCTGGCACACCAATCAGTACATCTTAAAGGAGCTGCCACATCGTCTGCCACACCAACGGGCATTCCAACCGGCACATCATGAAGGTACAGGCACAACATCTGGTACACTATATTTCGCATACCAACTGGAACACCAGGCGGCACACCATTCAACACATCTTGAAGCACCTGGCACAGGAATTGGCATATCCTAAATTTGCCGGCACACCATCTGGCACATCTATCGGCACATCTTAAAGGTGAAGGCAAACCATCTGGCACAGCAATGGTCCTTCCAACAGGAACATCCTGAAGGTACCAGCACAACATCTGGCACACTATTCGGCACACCAACTGGCAGACCAAGCAGCACACCATCCAACACACCTTGAAGCACCTGGCACAGCAATTGGCACATCCTAAATGTGCCGGCACACAATCCAACACAAAACTTGGCACACCAACTGGTAAACCAATTGGCACATCCTAAATGTGCCAGCACACCAACCAGCACACCATCCGGCACACCAAAGGTCACTCCAACAGGAACATCCGAAAGGTCTCAGCACAATATCTGGCACATCCTAAATGTGTCGGCACACCATCCAGCACACCAACTGGCACACCAATTGGTACATCTTAAAGGTGAAGGCAAACCATCTGGCACTCCATTGGGAACATCCTAAAGGTCCCGGCACAGCATCCGGCACACCAATCAGCACACCATCTGGCACACCAACTTGCACATTTTAACACCATCTGGTATGTTTTAAGCAGTCAGCACACCATGCAGCATGTAATAAAGGAAACAGCATATCATACGGCACATTGTAAAGCATTCACCACATAACCTGGCACATATCAAAGCAGTCAGTACTTCATCTGGCACACCCTAGGGCAGTCAGCACTTCAACCAGCTCATTCTAAAGCAGCCAGCACAACATTCAACAGCAGACAGGACATAAACTGCCACATCCTACAGTTGCTGGCACCTTAAAGCAGCCAAAAGTGAAAAAAGGGGGAAAAATTAGATACAAGGTTTGGATATGAGGGATTTATGCACAGAGCTGAGTTGCAAATGTACTAACATTTAAACAAACTACATCGCGTAAAACCCTGTTTTTAGAGTGCTTTTTGTTTAACGTTACCATCTCAAGGGTGCAATGATGACACCGTCTCTAACAGTAGTGTGTGTCAGTAAGGTAGGGAACCTTGTGTGATCTGCAGCCTGAAGTGTTTTGTTTTTAGATTTAAGACACTGTACTTTTTTGGATGCTTGCCTATCCAGGGTCTGGATCCATTAATCTTATTACTATGCTGCATTTAATCTACACTTGAGACGTTTTTGCCACGTGCTTGTTTTTTTTCTGCAGCCAGTCCGAGCGCTCTCCTGGGTATTTACGCAGTGCGCGCGTTTTTATGTGCTTCGTACGTTTTTACTCATTTTGTGCGCTTTTACGCATTTTGTGCGCTTTTACGCGTGTGGTGCGCTTTTACGCGTCTGGTGCGCTTTTACGCGTCTGGTGCGCTTTTACGCATTTTGTGCGCTTTTACGCGTCTGGTGCGCTTTTACGCATTTTGTGCGCTTTTACGCATTTTGTGCGCTTTTACGCGTCTGGTGCGCTTTTACGCGTCTGGTGCGCTTTTACGCATTTTGTGCGCTTTTACGCGTCTGGTGCGCTTTTACGCGTCTGGTGCGCTTTTACGCATTTTGTGCGCTTTTACGCATTTTGTGCGCTTTTACGCGTGTGGTGCGCTTTTACGCATTTTGTGCGCTTTTACGCGTCTGGTGCGCTTTTACGCGTCTGGTGCGCTTTTACGCGTCTGGTGCGCTTTTACGCGTATGGTGCGCTTTTACGCACAGTGTGCAAGACAAGAAAGAAACTCAACGGTAACTGCTCTTTTGGCCTCTTTGTGCTGTAGATACATGCTTCACCAACAAGCAGCGCTACAAATGTGGAGAATGTGTCTTATTACTTCAGCTCCCCTAAAACGCATAGATGCATCAGTTTTAATGATGGTGAATTTAACTGTGTCGATAGTTGGAACATTATATTCGATTATATTAATATTTCATTGGAATTTGCACTCATTGTCTGCACACAGTAACGTTCTTATAGTTTTTTTTCGATGTATAAACAAACATTTTTGTGTGTTTTTTTTGTGTTTTCAGTGTATTGGCTAAGCAAAACGATCATATTCTATTTATAGACATAGACAAACCAAAATAAGCTGTAAATTTAACCCCAAACCAGGTATCTCAGGTCTGTTGACTCATATACAATTAACCCAATTCGATGTAAAGTATTTCAATCCAGATTATTTTGTATTTCTATTGGTCTTTTAATCAAGAAATTGTTGAACTGACACAATGTAAAGAACAATGGTCAGATTCACATTGTGTCACAACGTAAAAACCGGCAAAAATGGGAGATTGGAGAAAAATGGAGATACAGGAATACACGATTCGAATATGAGCGATTTACGCGTGGAGCTGGGCTGAGAACCAAACAAGCAGTCAGTTATAACTAAACTCCCTCGCGCTAAAAAAACTCCTGTCACACATTTTCAGCGCACCATTTGTCATAAGAGTGTGCCTGAGTCCTGACAGCTCTCACTGTCTCTGTCCTCCCTGTCCTCAGCTGTTGTCTTAGATGCTTAGATGTTACTGTATGTGTGCTAAATGTAAACATTAATTAAATGTTACTGTTTGTGTGCTGTATATGAAAGTTAGTTAGATGTTACTGTATGTGTGCTAAATGTAAACATTAATTAAATGTTATTGTATGTGTGCTGTATATGAACGTTAGATGTTATTGTATGTGTGCTAAATGTGAACATTAATTAAATGTTACTGTTTGTGTGCTGTATATGAAAGTTAGTTAGATGTTACTGTATGTGTGCTAAATGTAAACATTAATTAAATGTTACTGTATGTGTGCTGTATATGAACGTTTGTTAGATGTTATTGTATGTGTGCTAAATGTAAACATTAATTAAATGTTTCTATATGTGTGCTAATGTGAACATTAATTAGACGTTTTTGTAGGTGTGATGTATATGAATGTTAATTAGATGTTACTGTATATGTGATAAATGTGAACATTAATTAGATGTTACTGTATGTGTGCTGTATATGAATGTTAGTTAGATGTTTCTGTATGTGTGCTAAATGTAAACATTAATTAGATGTTACTGTATATGTGCTGTATATGAACGTTAGTTAAATGTTACTGTATGTGTGCTAAATGTAAACATTAATTAGATGTTACTGTATGTGTGCTGTATATGAACGTTTGTTAGATGTTATTGTATGTGTGCTAAATGTGAACATTAATTAGATGTTACTGTATATGTGCTGTATATGAACGTTAGTTAAATGTTACTGTATGTGTGCTAAATGTGAACATTAATTAGATGTTACTGTATGTGTGCTAAATGTAAACATTAATTAGATGTCACTGTATGTGTGCTGTATATGAATGTTAGTTAGATGTTACTGTATGTGTGCTGTATATAAATGTTAGTTAGATGTTACTGTATGTGTGCTAAATGTGAACATTAATTAGATGCTACTGTTTGTGTGCTGTATATGAACGTTAGGTAAATGTTACTGTATGTGTGCTAATTGTAAACATTAATTAAATGTTACTGTATGTGTGCTGTATATGAAAGTTAGTTAGATGTTACTGTATGTGTGCTAAATGTAAACATTAATTAAATGTTATTGTATGTGTGCTGTATATGAACGTTAGATGTTATTGTATGTGTGCTAAATGTAAACATTAATTAAATGTTTCTGTATGTGTGCTGTATATGAAAGTTAGTTAGATGTTATTGTATGTGTGCTAAATGTAAACATTAATTAAATGTTACTGTATGTGTGCTGTATATGAACGTTAGTTAGATGTTATTGTATGTGTGCTAAATGTAAACATTAATTAAATGTTTCTGTATGTGTGCTGTATATGAAAGTTAGTTAGATGTTATTGTATGTGTGCTAAATGTAAACATTAATTAAGTGTTACTGTATGTGTGCTGTATATGAACGTTAGTTAGATGTTATTGTATGTGTGCTAAATGTAAACATTAATTAAATGTTTCTGTATGTGTGCTAAATGTGAACATTAATTAGATGTTTTTGTAGGTGTGCTGTATATGAATGTTAATTAGATGTTACTGTATATGTGATAAATGTGAAAATTAATGAGATGTTACTGTATGTGTGCTGTAAATGAAAGTTAATTAGATGTGCTGAATAGGAATGTTACTTAGATCCCAGCTGGCACCTCAGTACCTCCCAGACTACATGTGGCATTCACCACATTCGGCCCACATACTGCAAGGAATGGCGGCCCAGAAGTGGGTCACATACAGTTGCAGGAATCCATATTGCACTTCCTCTAAACCATAGAAACAATAATTTAATCATTTATGTGTTTGACAAAAGCATTTAGCACAACAATTAAATAAGTAGTATGATATGAACAATTATAATAATCAGTATTATAATTAAATGAATATGAATGCATGTTAATTAGACATTGCTGTACATTCTGGGTTTTTCTTTGTTTGTAAATGATAAATATGAATAAATGTTCTGACGTCTGACTTTAGGCATGGCTGCATTAAAGAACAATTGAGGGTCTCAGTTGACCAAAAAGGGTCAGCGAGGGTCCTCTATATATCTGTCTATTCTGGGTTCTACCTGAGATTTCTGCAGAGAAAGAAAAGTAAAGTACACAGGGCAACTGATCCTCTGTGGTGCTGAGCCTGGACAGATTAGGGAGAGGAGCATTAGCTCTGATGCAGTTCCGCCCTCTTCTGCCTCTTAACTGCACTAACAGCACAGAGGGTCGTTGCAGCTCCCCCACGATGTCAATAGGAGGCAGTAAAGAGCCCGACTGACTGGTTTGCAAATTACGCTTGTGATCGAGTAAGACTGAAGAGGAAGGTCTGTGTTTCAGGGAGTGTTTTTGTTAATCAGGAGCAGAAATGTCGGAAAGAAAGGTTTTAAATGTAAGTGTGTTGAATAATCCTTCATTTCTTGTTCTGATGAAGTGAATCTGCGTGGCTGACAAACGTAAAAGGAGGCGTTAGTGTTCATATGAAGCGCTGATATGCTAGCCTGTTAGCTAGCTAGCACACGGGTGTAAAAACAGACACCAACAAATACATTAACATTAATACATTAACTAACTAACTAACTAACTAACTGACTAACTGGTGTTTAAACTCTTTACTGTGTAACACTAATACTAGTCTGAGGGATGCACCGATAGATGGCTGTGAATCCTGATATTTGTAGTGTTTCACTTTTTTTTTATATAGGTTGCACTTCTTATTTATGATCCCAAATAAGAAATAATAAGCTTGAACCAACAGCATTTATGGTCGAGAATCTGCACTCAGAGTTCAGAGCTATGAAAAAAATGCCACAATGCAGAAACACGTGTAAGTAAGAGAGCATAATCCAACCAACTTTTAATCTGTGTTTAAAATTCATATGAAAAAAGCCCAGTTTAGATATAAAAAGTGCTTGTGCAGCAGCTTTATATTTAGGTAGCTACTAAACTTCATTGTAAAACTCAACCTTTGCGTTTAGAACCAGAGAAACACACAGTAACTGGTTATGACTCCGCTTAGATCAGCTTAGACCCTCAAGGTCTATACCTCAATTCCTCCCCCTCAAACAACATAACTTACATTTTAGTTCCATATCAGGTACACAATAATTCATAGTATTACGGATTAATGAATTGTACTACCAGTATTACGGAATAATACGTTGTGATTGCTGAAAAAATCCTGGTTATGTTATAAGTCATAGTAGGAGTTATTCATTGTAGGGCTGGACAGTATATCATCTCCGCATAGACATCACGATGTGTGAATATGCTGTAGTCACATCGCAGGATGTGCAGTGTCACGTTAGGCAACTTGCATTAAGCACCTCATGCAACTATTTGTTTGATACAAAAGGGAAATTCACACTGTAGATTAAGTAGGTTATATCTTCTCGATATTGTTTATTTACGTCGGTCTTGGTTACACAGGGTGCGTTGTTATGACGTGGAAATCTGGTGGTTTTTTTTTTGTTTTTTTTAACAACATATTGTGATGTCAGTTTTTTCTAATATTGTGCATCCCTAATTCATAGTGGTTATGGATTAGTTCACTGTAGTTATAGAATAATTCACAGTGGTTACTGAATAATTCTTAGTAGTTAGAGAGTTCAGTCATAGTGGATACTGATTAATTCAGGGGTTTTGGAATAAATCCGGGGTTTCATGTTCGTTCACGGTAGTTACTGAGTCATAGGTCTTAAATAACACATCTTAAAATAAAATAAAAAATAGTCCTACAGTTCAGGGGTTACTGTGGGCTGCACCTCACAGTAGCTTGAATAGAGGCTCTTACTACAGCAAAGGGTTAAAAAATCTACATTCTGGACATATGGTGTATGTTTTTTGAGATGGGCCATTTATCCACACTTTACTAATGTTTACTTATTTTTATTGCTATATCTATGTTTTTCTGCTTTTGTAGAAATACTACCCCCCAGATTTCGATCCATCTAAAATCCCCAAACTCAAACTCCCCAAAGACCGGCAGTATGTGGTCCGATTGATGGCTCCGTTCAACATGAGGTAAGAGACTTGGACGGAACTGCGTGAACATGAGTGTGTAAGTTGTGTTGTTCATGTTTAAATGCTTCCCATCTCAAATGACTCTTCATTTAGGTGTAAAACGTGTGGAGAGTACATTTACAAAGGGAAGAAGTTCAACGCAAGGAAGGAGACAGTACAGAATGAGCTGTATATGGGGCTGCCCATCTTCCGCTTCTATATTAAATGCACAAGATGTCTGGCGGAAATCACATTTAAGGTAAGAGAATAAAGCAGTAATTTCAAAATCATTGTTATCAAAATTGTTATGGTGAATGTTTATTTTATAGCCTTTGCTTAATTTGTACATTTTGCTTAGTAAATTACCCCATGACGGGAATAATTTACATTAGCATTTCTATTTACCTTCCAGTGTTTTGTTAGCACAAAGCTATGCTGTTTGAATTCGCACTAAGACAGAATCTCACACACCAGATGCGTTATAAAATGGAGAAATATTGTCTGATATTACTGATATTAATATATGTAGCCTTTCACACCAGTCAAGCACAAAAAAATAGCTTCAGCTCTCAGGATTGATGAGAAATTTCAATTCTAATGGTTGTACACACTGTTCTTCTTACATCTAAAGTGTGTTCTAGTGTAAATATCTTTAGTGTTCACTGAATTAATTGTTCTCTGTTTTGTGCTTCCAAATAGACAGACCCAGAGAACACAGACTATGCTATGGAGCATGGTGCAACGCGAAACTTTCAGGCCGAGAAGCTAATAGAGGAAGAAGAGAAGAAAATCCAAAGGGAACGAGAAGAGGAGGAGCTAAATAATCCCATGAAGGTATTGTTGAACAGCTTGTTGTTTTTATCTGTAGCATACAGAACTTCAGCAGTCCTTCATGTTCACAGAAGGTTGAGTACTTTCTGTTTAACCGATAGATCTTTCTCAACTGCATCAGAATGCTGTTCAGTAGACTACATGATCCGGTGTTTTCCCAAGGTTTTAGAGAACCGTACACGGGATTCGAAGATGGAGATGGAGGTTCTGGAAAACCTGCAGGAGCTGAAGGAGCTGAACCAGCGGCAAGCTCAGGTGGACTTTGAGTCCATGCTGGACCAGTACAAAGAGCTGGAGAAGAGACAGAAAGAGAAGGAGCAGGAGGAGGATGAACAAGAGACCAAGTATGTGCAGATTATAAAGAACTGTTCAGTCTGTTATTTATTTATTTATTTGCAAATTGCAAACAATGAAATATGGTCCCAATGCAACCTTTCTATTTATGTAATATGACTATTTCATGGAAAACCAAACTTCCTCACTGTTAAGAAGTAAGGGTGTGCTGTAGTGTACAGTTCATTCCCTAGTCCATATATGGACACTAGGCTGTCAAAACAGCCCGTTGTGAAGTGATGATCTCTTGACGACAAACCCTTTTACAGCTTACTGCAGTTCAGCACTCTGTATTCAAGTTATAAGGCGTGTTTCGGCCCTGACTGCTTGTAAAAAATACAATACAGAGTACTCAGCTCTACGTCAGTCTGTTTAGTGGACAAAGGGAGGTTGTGAAATGTAAAAAATAAATGTACACCAAAAAAAACAAAAACAAATGTATGGTAAAGTCTTTAAGCCTATATGAATAATGCAAACAGTATTTGGAGGAAATGTCCAACTTTTGATGGTATTCTATTTGTTTGATAAAGTGTGTATGTGTTAAGTATCTTACTGTCTGTTGTCTCTAGCGATATGTTCATGATTGTTAAATTCCCTTTGAAAATCTCAAAAATGTCCATCCATTCTCTTTCTCCCTCTCCCTTCCTTACTTCCCTCCTTCCAGAGAGATGCTGGAGAGAGCTTTGATAAAGAGGCTGAGGGACTCCGACTCAGACTCTGATCATGAGGAAGAAAAGCAGAGCAAACCCGCTGCTCAGAAACCCACCGACTTCCTGACCACAGACAGAACCACAGAGACACAGGTATTGAACACTGACACCTACTACTGCCTTATGAAGGGATGCATGATAACACCTGAATAATGGTGGAATCAGAAGGGTTTTTTACTTCTTTTATTTAAGAAAAGGAAAGGTATAACCCCTTAAACCTTTTTCTCAGTCATTTATCATGTTTCGAATGTTGGGAATTCTTTAACAGTTTGATTTAGCATATCTTTAACATCCCACATGGTTCTATATTAGGCCCTATGAAAGTGATGTTAAATATGACTGGAATGTGGTTATGAATGTGAACATGTGTGGGCTACAGGGTCTAGGGGGTTAAGGTCACCAATATCGCCTGTGTTAAATTGACTAGGACTGGTGTAAATTATACATGAATTCTGATCTGACTATTTAGGCAGATGTTGCATTATTATTATTATTATTATTATTATTGTAATAATTTATAGTACATGCATTTTGATTGATTGCTTCATTCAGACTGTATCTGAATTATACTTATACATTATATGTCACTCCAGTCTTGGATACACAGAGTGCATTATTAACGTCGTGCGGTGTTGGATAATTATCTTCTGGTGATAATTTAGAATATTGCAATATATATTGCAGAAAAAATAAGCATTACAGTGTCAGCAGCCCTGCTTCATGTTCTTTTCCTCCACCTTCACAGGGCCCCTGCACTGGGGTGAAGCGTCAGAAAGTTGAGAGCTGGGAGAGAAGTGTCGGGGGCTTGGGAGGAAAAAGTGCACTGGGGTCACTGGTAGTGAGGAAGAAGCCTGCAGCTGGAAGTCAGACAGGTACAGACGCCGGGTCCTACACTGCCACTTTTTTCATGCAACTTGATTTCTTTTTTCCAACAAAGTATTTATTTTAGAGTTGGTCATGTGTGATATGTTATTGTTCATTTTAACTATCTGATCTTATTAAAAAAAAAAAAAAAAAAAAAAAAAAATATATATATATATATATATATATATATATATATATATATATATATATATATATATATATATATATATATATAAATAAAACTAGTTTAATATCAAACCTGTCTTAACTGATCATATAATTGATCGGGGCAGCCAAGATAGTAATGATGAAATGTTTATAAATTCCTATATAATATTTGGTTAACTACACCAACCGGCCACTTCTTTAAAACAACCTCCTTATTTCTATAGTTATTTTTCATTATATAAACTCGTACTCACCATAAAGGAACACTTTGTAGTTCTGTAATTATAGACTGTAAACAGAAGCTCATTTGTTGCTGCACAGTTTGTGTTGGTCGTCCTCTAGTTCTTCATCAGTGATCACAGGACGCTGTCCACAGGAAGCTGTTGGCTGTATATTTCTGGTGGGTGGACTATTCTTAGTCCAGCAGCACTGCTGTTTCTGATCCACTCGTACCAGCGCAACACACACTAACAGAGTGTGTGCAGAGTCAGTGTTCCTGCAGTACTGAAAATGACCCACCACCCAGATACTACCTGCTCTGTGGAGTCCTGACCATTAAAGAGGGTGAAAGGAGGCTAACACAGTATGCAGAGAAACAGATGGACTACAGTCTGTAATTTTAATAAAATGGACAATAAGTGTGGAAACAAGGAGGTGGTTTTAGTGAAGTTGCTCAGCCTCCCAGTGGCCCTCATAGCCTACAGGTTGAAAACCACTCTGTTAACCTATGCCTTTCCTTACTTCCACGGCACAAGGTGTAGTACACGCAACATACATTTCTAAATGTCCAATTTATGCCTTTAAGAAGAATGGCAAACTATTACTTTGACTTAAGTTGTCCAATTACTCTAGAGCTCCTGTTTTGTGAATGATTCCGTTGTTGTGATGGACTTGTATTGAAGTCGAGTTTCCTCTGCTGTCTTATTTAGATGCCGCTGCTTCTAAGACTGCAGAGACGTGTGCTACAGCTGCTGCCTGCAGCAACAAAACAGCGCCGGCTAAGAACGGTTCCTCTCTCAGCCTGCTGGGGGCGTACTCGGACAGTGATGACAGCAATTCTGATTAAGCCTCCAGCACATTAGTGCTGATGGAGACCATGTTTGATGTTTAAAACACACAGAGGAGAAGAAACACTTGTGTCCCCCAATTGTAAGCTTACAGGACTACCAGGATATTTTAAAGGAACACAGTGTTTAATAATACTTTTAGTTTTAGATCTTTTCAAGCTTGTTGATTTATTGTTATTAAAGTAAAGCTAGGTTTCCTGAGTCATGTTTATCCTATTTCTCATTTTTTTTATTAAAAATCTTGTATTTTTCCTGAGCGCTTGTAACATTCACCTTCATGAACCATCACTCTGCACACCTCACACATCTCCTTCACAAAGATATGCCCGTTGTTTAAAGCTGTCTTGGTGTTCGTGATGCATCATACAGCTCACACACATCCCCTATCTTTGGTGTGTCATTTTACTGCTTTTCTTTCTCTAAGCTAGATTGATAAGCCTTTTATTGTAGTGCAAACATCTCTAATCCACCCTGACTCATATTGAGCTTATCTGACCTTATCTGTCAAGGGGGAGGTGTCACCCAAGCACAGCAGATGGAACATGCATTTGGCTATGTTTATAATAGCCTGAGGTTCATTTTAGACTTTCATTTTTTTTTTTTTCATCCAGACATCAAGACTAGTCCTTCAGTATTGCTGGTAACCACACTTCATCTGTACTGAAACCTTATTTTAGTGTGGGACTGATCAACAAGAAAACAGCCATTAAATTACTATGGCTTTTAAAAAGAAACAAATAAATTCCCCCATTAGTTGCCACTGCGTTACACGAAAGGGGTTTTGTAACATTGTAAGCTTTTTCAGCTTTTAATGCACAATTTTTTGCATCAGAAACTAGAAATTAAACAAGAAATTAAATTTTAGCATGGACGAGAACTAGCTTTTTGTGAATTTTGTGAATTATATTTTAACATGGGATGATTCTATTTTTGTGAGTAAAATCAAATTGTGAGTAATTAATTAAAAATCTTTGGAATACATTGGAATATTTATTAGATTTTTCCTTATATTTTATCACATCTTATTTTGCGCTGGCCATTTTCTATTGCACATTTTCAGTGGCATTGTCTTTTTTTTCTTTTAGATATTATTGCAGTAAATGACTATCTGTGGGTAATCATTACTGTAACACTAACACTTCAATGATGGCAGTAACTTCATTTTCAGTGAATTTGCAAAATTTCTATTAGTCTATTCTTCAAATATAAGGCAATATAAAGTGGGCCTGTAAATGTTAAAAAAAGAAGTTGCACATCTTGTTAAAACTAGAGCTCATCACAAATTGCTCCCCCATTACAAAAAGTAATGCTGATACCTGAAATCTTACATACTAAAATATCATCCTTACCAGTAGAAGTTGGCATATTGAGAATGTAGTGTTTAAATGTTTAAGAGTTTTATTTCTGTGCTCGTTTTAAAAACATTGTAACTTTTACATTTTACACTACAGTGTTGTTCCTCATGAACCCGCATCCTTAATATGAGCTAGAAGTGCGAGCTGAAGGAAACTGGGGCGATGTGTTGCGCTGGATGACATTTCCATGCAGAACAAAGGAGAGAGAAGAAGCCTGTGGGCTTTCTCCTACAACTCACTGCTGATTGTGTTTTTAACCAGCTGGCTGCCATATCGGCTCCCACATTTGGATTAGGCAGCTCTCTGCTCCGGAGAGAGAGATGGGCTCCAGAGTTCATTCACAAGTGTCTTATTTTTAGCCTTTCCTCGGCGAGGCGTTTGGAGGTGAGTGGAGCGACAGGAGGATCTGCAGGTTATGGTAGCTAGATGAGATGTGGGTCTGCTTTGTGGGATAAGGAACAGCGATTTGGGAATTTGGTGATGGGGGTTATGTGGGTTGCCACAATGGCTGAGAGTAGTTCGGTTTCGAAAATTGAAATAATTTTTTTAAATACATATTTAGGCACGAAGATAGGTTTTGGCATCAGCCTTTAACAGTTTAAAATGCATTTTTCCTCTTGTCGCTTTTTTGTTTTGTTTAATTCGAGCGAGAACTACCTTGGTTAGCTTGTTGCTAGCTAGCGCGGTCCGTCTGAATACTACAGCACTACTTATACCAACAGCCGAGCTAGCCTCACACCGTGCGCTGAAGGTAGATATAGCTATAGCTAGGTTAAGTTAAGTTTTGCTGTAATATGAAGTAAAGCAGAAGCCCAAACTGACTGAAGATGAATTTTAGTTTTTATTAGTCAGAGAAATCTTGCTGTGGAGGCTCATGCTATACAAAGTGGCTAGCTAGCGACCATAAAAGTAAATAAGTTGTCTAGCTAGCCTAGCTGCTTTTAGCAGTAGTGTTTATTAATGCCGCTGATCACAGAGGAAAGTTTCTGGGAGCTGGGGCACGAATATCAGGGCTTATTTTTTTAAGAGGTAAAATAAGGTAGCTGGCTACATGCTGGTAGTAGAGAGAAAACCGCGGACGGCGACATGTGAAGCGGTCGTAGATGAAGGAATGCAGAGCGTTTGGGCAGGTCGGGATATGGAGGCGTTGTCCTTTATGGATCCAAGTCCATGGAAGTGAAGTTGGTGTTGGTGTGTTCGCCAACTGGCCTCAAGCTCCTGATGTCTTTCTCCTCTTTTCTTTTCTAGACAATCACAGACGGAAAGAGTTAGATCTTCTAAGGCATCAATGATTCGGGCTTATTAAAGGTATGGAGTATTTTTTTTGGTCAGATTTCACAGAGATGTAGATATAGCCCCATAAAACTGCAGGGTGATCCTCTTCAGTGTGAATGCTTGTGAATCAACCCTGCAGGATCAGATACAGATACACGCCTTAGTCTCAGGGTGCAGATTATTGTGAGGCACAAGATTTGGGGTAAAATGTATGTATGTGTATATATATTTGTAAAAAAAAAAAAAATATATATATATATATATATATATATAATAAATGTTGGATAATGACTTCGGTATATGAAATGTAAAAATAGCTTCTTTAGTTGTAAACTGAAGCGATGAAGCTGACATGTACTGCAAACTCATACACCACCCACTGGTTCCTCTACGCAATCTCTAAAAAATATATATTTAATTAAAATATGTTTGCCTTTTTGTAAGCTGTAAATAATAATCTTCTATTTGTGCAGTGCTTTGGCTATAGAGTGCTTAATAGCATCAAATATACAGGGGAACATAATGATCAAATAAGAATACCATAAAATACACAATAAAATCATATATATATTTTTTAAATATATAAAAAATATATTCTCAGCTACACTAAACTGCATTCTCAGCTGTCTTTTGTTAAACTACTCTCATCTTTCCAATAGAGATGGAGAGATAGTGAAAGCATGTATAGACTTTGTTTGTTTGTTTATATTAATAAAATATATGTAAAATATATATATATGTATAAAATGAAAAAAAAAATTTAAGAAATAATTTCCAAAGACAAAATATTTAGTTGTTTTGAATGAGTAATGGCACACAGTGTCACTGATGCAAAGCATCGTTCCCCTGTCATTTTCATCACTAAAGCCTTCACTTTAGCTCATTCACTGTTCCATTAGTTTATTTTTTCACATCAACAAAACAACAAACAAGTTTTAAAATCCACTTTTTTAGCCCTATTAGAAGGCTTTTAGTAAACACTTGGTGTTGATTGTGAGTTTGGATACCCTCCAGGACCACCCCGAGGGTGCTCCCACAGCTCCCAATCCATTGTTTCATACCTGTTGGAAGCAATACCCATCAATTAGCACCATGCAGGCTGCACGCCTGAGTCATCACGCTTTTGCCTCATAGCATGTTGAGCTGTTAAGTAATCTAAAATAAACAAACGTGGTTCCTGACACTGTATAACGTAATGCTTGGGTGTAAGTGTCTACTTGTTGGCTATTTTAGTCTTGTAGCACTAGTGCAAAACTAAAATGCTTTTTTTATACACTTTTTTTTTTCCATTGTCCTGCAATTTTTCTCATAATCCTGTCCTTTAACAGACCCATGGCAAAGTGGTTGAAAGATTACCTGAGTTTTGGCAGCAGGAAAGGACCTCCGCAGCCACCCAAGCCAGACTACACAGAGAGCGAAATTCTCCGGGCCTACCGTGTCCAAAAAGAACTGGACTTTGAGGACCCGTACGAACCCTCAGAGAACCGGGCGCAGAACGGTCAGGCCACAGCTGATCCGTTTCCTGCTTTTGGAACGGTTCTGCCCAACGGCGTGGAGGTCAAGATCGTGTCTCCTAAACACAGACTGATAAAAGTGGAATCTCAAGAATTTGGACGCTGCAAGATCCCTTTAAGCATTGTGTCCTTTGAGGAGCCCCATGCCCCTGTAAGTCCTCCATTCACTTCATTAAACTCCTTGCTGATGCAGTCCTTGTACAGGCTAATAGGCTGGAAAATACATGGATTTGCTCTGAACAGTTCATAAATGAATCAAACACTGGGTCCAGTGTACATCAGCCTAATGGTAACACAATAGTATTACTAAGGTCAAAACATCTTGGTGTGGTCTATAAATTGCATTACTGCAAAGCAGGCACTTACAGCTGCTGTAACAGACTCTGTATAAATGGGTTTGGAGCACCAATGCATGTCTGCCTTGCTACTATACACTGCCATTGATCTGTATAGTCAAATCTGTATCTAAGTCTGTGTCGTGGCTTTGTTGGGCTGAAGACTACTGCTTGTGAAGAGCTCTTTGTTTTTCTGTCTAAGCCGCTTTCCTTTGAATGTTGTGAATAGAGATTTTCTGGCTTGGAGAGCTACTGCTTTGCTTGTCTCGTTATTGTCGCATCACAAAACAGCGTAGGTTCTCATGGCATGCACACACAAAATGTGCTAAGGAATGTCATAGCTTTCACTTGTTTAGGCAGCGTTCTGGTATCCATCAACGAACGTCTCTTTCCATTGATCTCAATGAGAACAGTGTGCTGACTGCATGCACTACAAGTAGGCTGTGTGTTAGGTTGGTGGGATAGTGGGGCACAGCTTTTTGGGTTTGGCTAAATAATTTTTCTGAGCCTGAATAATAGTGATTAATACCAGCATCTCTGGTACAAATAGAAATGTAAACTTTGCTTCCAGCACAGTTTGGGGATATGGATATGTCCTGTTCTTTCTCTGGGGAGGCTTAATTGTGACATTGTGTTATAACGAACTCCTGTGTTAAAACTTCCCACTCCTGAAGTCAGAATTGGAAGCATGTCACGTTAAAGTGCTTTATTATCGAAGCGACAGGAAATATTGCGGCTAATGTAGCTTTAATAACTTGCACTTGTTAAAAGAATGTGCACAAACAACCATTAACAGCAGAGGCACTGTTAAAAATAAGGAATTATGTACTGTCCAATGCTGATTCTTTACGCCATGTTAAAAGGTTGAAGGTTACCTCAACTCTGGAACTCTCTGGAGTATTAAAGTGATCTCAGAATGTCTCACTAGAAATTACGACAAGGGGGTGTTCATGTGCACCTTTTAAGTCGGGAAACTCTTAATGGAATTTATTTACTTATTTACTTTCTAATCAGCATAGACTAGAATAGATTTTTTAAATACTTTAATGAGTGGAAGTGACAAATCGTTCCAAAGAAAATCCGGAATAACCAGAGCTGGAAAACGACTAATTTCGAAACCCCAAAACTGTTATGTACCTGTATGCTCATTATATTGACACTCCCAAACTCTGTCCTTTTCCCATCTCTTCTCTCCATCGTCCGATCCCTTAAAAATAAACTGTACTACCTCAAACTGGACCTTAGTTTTATCTTAGTTGGACCAAACGGGAGCCAAACACACCTCAGACCTTTTTTTAAAGCTAAGATTAGAGAAAGGCAAACCTTGGGAATTGAGTGGATACAAGGCAGAAAGATTTTCCCGGCTACAATCTCTTCAGCTTGCTAACAGCACAGTGGACAACAAACACTATCCAGTAAGGTTCAGGAATAATTGCAGTGTATTTGTTACAGTAAGGCTATGCTATGCGTCTTCTGTGAGCCCGTAACAGGGTTGTATATAGAAAATATATAGAAAATTGCTGCTTTGTTAGGGGCTATGTTGGATTAGTGCAGGTGCTTCTTTTGGCATGTTTGTTTATTTCAATTTCTGGATTAAATATCTAGATTTGTTTTTGAATTGATTTAGACTCATATGTGTGACCCATGAAAGAAAAAAATAGCTTCTTAGTCTTTCTCTTTAAAGATTACACACACCCTCATGCTTTATTTGAAGAGCATGACACGATGGCAGTTAACCATCATGGTGCATTACTTTGTAATTACCCTTTTGGAGGCAATGCAATATTGAAGCGACAGGGAGGGAGATTTATATTCATTAACCCAGGGGCAGAGCGTAATCCGTGTGCCTGCTGGAACGGCAATGATTTTAGACACACAGCTTTCTCATGCTTAAGCAGCCACCATTTGATTAGAGAGTATTAACATCCCTTCATGAACCTAAGGCCATGGAGCTCTCAAGCGCCTAACCTAGTTAGTAGACAGGATAATTGTCAAATAATGATGACTTGACTGTCTCCAACAGTGCTCAAGCTTACAAACACCCAAACGGTAATATATAGAATTCTAAACAGTGAAGTAGGAGGGTCTAAGCATTAGACAGATCTTTGGGTTTGACTAATATTTCAAGCTGAAATCTTTGTGATGCTCGATTACTGCACTGAAATAGCTGCATTTAATTCATTTCGTAATGCGAATCTACATCAGTATGCTCCTAGCTACATGGGTTCTATCTAGTACTGAACAAGGGCTTCCCAGAATCTGATAAATGCTGTATGATGCTGTAGATGGGGCATTTTTAAAAGGTTCTGCACCATATAAACAAAATTATATAGACCTGCTCATTGATTGTCTTCTGAAATCAAGGATATTAAAATAGTTTATAGTGCTTTAGTTCTTTCTGTTGTCTCTACTTTCCAGAAAAAGCTTTCTACTAGAGTTTGGGGCATTGCTGTGAGAATTTGATTGCTTCAAGCTACCAGAGCCTTAGTAAGGTCAGGATGTTTGATGATCTCTACCCCACCTCACCCCCAACTCTGCAACTTGTCCCAAAGTATCAAATGAAGTACCGTCATTCCAGAGAACACAGTTCCACTGCTCCACAGCTCAATGCCGGGGGGTTTATACCCCTCTAGCCCACGCCTAGCATTAGGCATGGTGCCAATACGTGCATGTTTATCTACTCCAGAGTGTCTTATTCTACTGGCAGTACGTATCTACAGGAATTAGACAAGCTGTGTGCGGATGCCTGCATATGCACATCTGTGTCAGCAATGGGTGCAGCTTAAAGTAGCTGAATGCATTCATTAGAAGGGGTGTCCACAAACATTTGGACATATATTGTATATAGGACCTTTGTTGCTCTAACAGGTAAAGAATCTGTATAGGTCGGTTGCCTTTACTAATGACGAGCCGAATTTTGTGATGGCCAGAGGACTGAATTAGAGCATCTCCAAAACATCAGACAGGTCTTGTAGTGTGTTTCTGGTACCAAAAGTGATCCAATGAAGGAACAACCAGTGAACTGGTGACCGGGTCTTTCTCTCTTTTGAGCCGAGACTCATTAATGTGATTAATGGCCCCCTCACAGCTTGCAGGACATAAACGAGCTGCTGCTAAAATAGCACCCCAGAATTCCCACAATATATTCTCATATATTGTTCAGGCCAGAATTGCTCCCTCTCTCCCTCCCCCTCCTGTCAGTTTTCAAAGCTGATTGATGCTAATTAGTGGTCACAGTGAGGTCAGCCAGGCCCTGACCTTTGCTCTGCCTCTGTCCCTCTGCCTCAAACATCAGAATTCATGCATGCATGCTAAACGAGACGTGACTGCTAGAACAGAAACGGTCCTCACTGAGCAGCAGCAGCATCAGCAGCAGGGGAAAAGCAAACAAACATGGTACTTAACTTAAAAAGTGGGTTAAAACTGGCCATGAACTCAGCCGACCTCAGTTGAAGCAGCATTGCCCACGTTATAGCAGACTGCTGTGGACTGTGTGGTGCTGGTAAAGCCCTAATAGTCTCCCTCAGGCAAGCAGAGCATTGAACAGCTCTTTTTCCTGACTCGCATGTGCCTTCTGCAATCTTTATTTCCCTCTGATCTTTATTCGTGAGCTGTGGTAAAGTGGTCCTTTGGGGGGAAATCACATTTACACAATTTCTCCAGAAAATTATTCATTTCAAGTATTTCCTTCCCTTAGCCACTAATTTAGCACTGTGGAAGCTGCTTGCATAAATCGTCAAAACTGCATCAAACCATGACAGATTAGCTAATCTCAAATACTTGTTTTTGTGGTTTGTAACACTGTATGAAACTAGATGACTATATGAGAAATACGACTGGCATCATCTGCATTAAAAGGTAGCATATAGAAGCACCTTAGCAAAGTGTCCCAAATTGAAAAGGGCCCAGGATGTGTGTCCATATTCAGTCGTTGACAACCAAGGCTCTCGCGCCATGTTGCACACTTTGGAGCCGATATACAGCAGCTTCCTGTCTCTAAGATATTTTACTGACACAGCAATCTCCACACTCTACAACGAGAGCTAGAAAATCAGTGTAGAGTTCATATGAACAGGGATTGGTTAATTGGGCTTTCTAAATAAAGTATTTAAAGATACATCAAAAATTGATCACACCTCGCAACCCTCTGAATCATAGCCGAATCGAATCATGAGCTGTCCAGAGATTCCCACCCCTAGTAAACAGTAGAAACCACATACACTAGCCTATCTGAGATTATCTAAGAATTCCTCACAGTTTCAGGCAGATGTGCACTGATATAGACCTGCTCAACTGGTGTCTCTTAAGCTTCCATTTCTTGTTAGTTATCCTAGTCCTGTCATGCCAGTGCAAGACTAAAGATGTAAACAGTCAACTCTCATGTCTCAGTTGGGCATCTTCATTTAGGGTATTTGAATTGAAATGCGATTTTTGAAATGAAATGAGACTTTGTATAAGTCTCCTGCTCAGTCATTATTTCTTTGTTTCTAGGTCAGTAATAAGCACTAAGACTGCTTGTTTTTTTCTGTTCTGTTACCCCCAGGCAGTGCTTAATCTTCCGCCCACAGCCTCCTCTTCTGCCCATCCATCTTTTGTCCTTAGACAGTCCTTAATCTCTTGCTCTCTTTCTTTCTCCTCTTTCTTTCTCCCCTCCCACCCCTCACCAGGTGGTTCCTTCTGCTCCAGCAGTGGGGGACACAGATTATTCAGACCCATTTGACGCTCGCCCAGACCCGCGGGCCCGTCCAGGCTGGGATCACAGCTCTGTGGAGAACAGCAGCAGCTACATGGAGCCCTTTGAAGCCCAGAGAGTCATTACTGGTGAGGTTCTTTGCACAGCGGCCTTGGGGATGCAAGTAGATGAATGGAGGGCATCAAGAGCTGCATTAGCAAAGCCATTTAAAGAACAGGGATGCATTACTGAGAAGAGCATTCACTCAGGAGGACCTCTGCTGAGACCCATGAAGACAAGTGTAGGTTATTTCAGTGTGAGAGAAAGCCCATACAGAGCATATAATTATATACGAAGAGCTTTTTGCAGCATTAGCGCCAGGTCCATTTCTGAAATAAAAGCCGGAGTGCTGGTATTTGTTGGAGATAGCCATCAGCTTGTTATTTTATCTAAAATGCGAAAATGAACCTTGCACTGCATTTATTTAACGCAGTTGACTATTGGAAAAGCGCTGTCTTGTTTTAATGAAAGCTGTGAACATTTCTAAAGCCTAATATCCTTAGTTTTTTGTTTTTTTTAAGTACATTGTTGTTTAGTTTTTCTTCCACACTGCTTACTTAAGAAACAATGGTCCTGTGGTGTGTTTAACCCGTAGGAGAATATAGTAATTCTGTATCAGATCAATTGGTCAATAAAAAATGTAATCTTTTAGGAAGCTTTGGAGGTGTTTAATTCCTCTCTCATCAGATTTGGGCAGATTAAGCTGAACAGCACCAACTATGATTAGAAAAGCTGAAATCTAGTTCACACAACCTTGTTCAAGCAGTTTGAAGTAAAAAAACAAAAAAAACTGCTGCCAGTTAAAACAATTCTGCATGTTGGCACAGTGTAGCTTCTCACAATGCTCCAGCTCTCAGCAAAGGGTGTGTATTAAGCGAACAATTACTTTAAATAGTGCCCTTCAGTTCTTGGAAGCTTTAGTAGGTCTTTATAACAACTTAATAAAGCACTTAATCTTTCCCTGATTATACTCCTTCGGCTGCAAATGGACAGTTTACTGCCTATTATTCTACCCCTGCCAATAAGATATAAACGGGGCCAGACTGCTTAATCTAAAATCCTGTTGTTGTTGTTGTTTTGTTTTTTTTATTATTTCCTACTGTAGAGCTGCAGCACAGTTCAGAGCGCAGCCGCTCTGGCTCCCGGGGCAGCCCCCAGCTGTATGATAGTCCATATGAGGAGCGAAGCCGCCGCTGGGCCGCCCCAGCAGATGATGAGCGAGAGAGCCGCTTGCCACAGGATGACGAGAGGCCTGCAGATGAGTACGACCAGCCCTGGGAGTGGAAGAAGGAGAACATCTCCAAAGCCTTTGCTGGTGAGCTGTGGATGGATGCCTCTGACTTGATCAGAGTGTATTAATACTTGTTTCTGTAGTCTCATGTTGTGTGTGTGTGTGTGTGTGTGTGTGTGTGTGTGTGTGTGTGTAATTTTATTATTTTATTTTATTTGTATTGTTTGTAGAGGGGATCTGTAGCCCACGTGCTAAGCTAGCCTTTGTTTAGTTAGCTTGGCTGTAGATACACAGAATATCAGACAACCCAGAGCAGGTGCTGCTGACTGTCTGCTGAGCTACTGACACAAGTGTTGCTGATAACAATTAGTGTCTGCCAGAGCGTAAAAGGACCCGAGACTGCCGTGTTTGGACTCACAGCTGGCTATCTAGGCTTAGAGCTGCAAGCTGCAAAAAAGCAGGAGCAAGAAGGTAAACAAAGGAAGAAGGTTCTGTGTTATGGACTAGTGCAGATTCTCTGTGCAGTTTAATATGGAGCAACAGCAGAAATGGCATTTGTTCATAGCTGCAGTAATTATCGAGGCAGTAAACCAGGTTAACACCCAATAGTTACCCAATACGTTCTCACCACAAACAAACCGAGTTCATTTTGGACCAGGCTGAGACCACGTCCTCGCAAGGGTCTTGGTGCGGTTGGTTTTTGGTTCGCATCCAGGTGTGATTACTGTATTCATACCTGCCCATAGTCTCAGAGTTTCTACTAGAAACGAAAGAGGTTTAGTTGGTGAATATATATATATTTTTTTTTCACATTTTTAACTGCTTGCCAGAGTCTCAGTAATAAGAATTTGCTGAATTATCGTCCAATCCTGGATAGGTATACAGTCTCAGTCAGTAGCCCCCAGAGTTATACTATATATGGACATTTGTTGTAAACAAGCTTGACATGACTGCTGACTGCAACATATTTCACATGGCCAGGCAGCCCATGCTAACCTGTTTGTTTAGCCAGGACATTGGAGCTGAACTGTGGTGTAACCATGTCTGTTTAAATGGGGCAGTCGGGGCTCATACTTGGCTGGGTGGGAGAGAATGGTCTGGCTGTGCTGCAGTTTTCTGCTCCCTTTTAGATGGTATCTTAGCGAAGATTATAGGAGGGTTAGAGTGTCCCTGCTGGGAATTGTGGGAGATGAGATGAACTGTCAGGATGGGGGGTGGGGGTGTGGATGTGTGGATTCAAGATGGAGGATAAGGGAACAAAATAGAGGTGACTGGAAGGATGTGCAATTTGAGAGGGAAAGAAAAACCCCATGCAGGACTTAAAGTGGATTAACCCTGTAATTTTACTTTTCTTTGTTAGTTTTTTTACATAACAGTGCAGTGTCATATTTAATTACCTATAATTTTGTCTTTTAATTTTTTTTCATGCTCCCAGCAAGTTTCATGTATGTATGATAAATTATAAATAGGGCTGAAACAGCTAAGCAATGTCAGACATTTACAGAACTTCACTGAAAGAGGAAAATACAGATGCTAAAAGTTGAGCACACCTCAACTCAAAGTCCTCGGGTGCTTGTGAGGCTCTTGGGTAGGTATATTGGCTCATAGGCTAACCTCTTAACTCTTAAGCCTCACAAGCATCCGATGCACCCACTTCACCAGAGGTTCATAACACAGTTTATCCACTCCACAAAATGGTTAGGGCAGATGGATGGATGTTTTGGTGGTTTTGTTTTTGTTGTTTTGTTTTTTGGGTTAGTACAGGTAGCCACTTTATGATCGTCCACTGTAGTAGCCTACGTCAGGCGGCATTCACTTTGAACACAGTACAACCATAAACCATTTGAAATGAAATGATCAAAAATCTAACACAAACATGGACTCTTGAAAGTGGGAGTGGTGGAATGAGGTGGATCCAGTGTCATCTCTTAGTTCTACCTTTGTCAGCCTAGTGGAGTCTGGCCTTCTGGTTCAAAGTGGAAGCTGACAAGGTCTCCAGTGCATGCTCTCAAAGTTCCCACCCTTTCTGCAGGCAAACAGTCTCTATCTTAGTACAACCATACGTTAAAGACCTATCAATAGGGCTCCCAGTGCATTCTAGTATATTCCAGTAAGTTACATTACCAAGGCTGGCTATGGTCACACTAAGATGTAATTTTGACAATATCAAGTGTGTTCAAAAAAATCTGATCACATACATGTGTTTCAGTGCTTGCTAATGACCAAGCTCCATATGTGCTGGTACAAATGTCTGCTACTCCTGGTCAGTTCATGCATTAGGATTAAGGCCAAGTCACATAAAAGTGGTATGAAACGCTTGTGAGCCATGTTAGAGCAGTGTAAACACCTCTGCCTCTCCAAGATACAACACACACAGCACAATGGATTTCAGTCTGACTTACCAGAGATGCATTTAATTACCAAGAGTAAATGCATGTGGCTAAAGTCTTAGCAGGATACAATCCACATACTAAGCACATGAAGTGACCTGATGCAAATGGGGTCTTGGAGTAGGGGGAATAACATGATATGCAGAGCATGGGGTCTCTAAAACCATCCAGAACCCATCAGATCCCTGTCCTAGTAAAGCGGTACAAAGGAAGGAGAAAGGGGGAGTGGCCATGCTGCAGTCGGTCGTGCTGTGGGAAACCTACATTCTCTGTACTGTGCATCTGTCTCTGTCTTTCTCGCTGTGTATTTGCCGAGTGGTCTGTCTGAACATGCATACACCTCATCCATTAGAGAATGCCAAATGACAGTAAAGCACGCAGCCTCAGCACCAGCCCTGACATGAACAAACACACACACACACTCGCAGGCAATGTGTTAGTGCCAGGGGTCACGTTGTTCTCACTCTCACTGATTGGCAGGAGTTGTCTTAAAGAGCTCATATCTGTCATGAGTGTCTCTCTCCAGTTTTCCGTTTATGATGAATCTGTGTACATGTAAACAGCAATTTACTGCTTCCTTTCTTGGTCACTGATTTGCCTTTTGAGACTGATATATGTAAATGAACCCTGTTCTGATTGGGTTGCCCTGTATGATCACAAAGCATTGAGGCTTTTAAATACTTCTTATTACTTCATGGGGACACTTCTGCAACACCATAGAAATCACCTAAAAAAAACATAGCAAACACCCTGCAACACTATAGCATCCATCTAGCAACCACCACCTGGGGTATCATGGCAGCTGCCTAGCAACCCTTTGTAATCGTTTTGCAACACTATAGCAACTACTTTGCTTCACCATAGTAACGAACTGGGATACTATACTAACCACTTAGCAACACCATGGCAGCTACCTGGCACACGATAGAAACTGTCTAGCAGCATCCGATCAACCACTAAGCAATCACTTTTTGTAACACAATAGCATCCACCTGGAATACCATAGCAACCACATTTGATTATAGCACCTTGGAACCACTTAGTAACGCTATTGCAATCACCTGGAAGGCCAACCACCTTTAATAAAATATGGGCTAAGCTGTCTGTTTGCAAGATGAAGCAAAACACAAGCCTAGTATGCCAGCAGCCTCTTACCAGTGGGTCTTGTTGGCCACTTAATTTAAAAAAGAACAGTCTTGCCTAATTTACCATTTACAGTAAACCATTTACCAGTAAACCATTTTCATAATTTAATGAGAACTGCTAATCGGGCCCATCAGGCGCTTGGTCATGGTCCTGGTCATCTCCTGCTCCCATGCATGCTCCCCTTTTGTCTAAAGGAGCAGCCTTGGCGCGTCTATCAGATACTAAATTAGTCTGACAGTCCTGCAGGGCGGTGAGTCATGGCGAGAGCTGGAAGGGAACTGTGCAGGGATTGCTTTTAGCTGAGATGTTCAATTCACAGTCTTTAAGTTAAAGGCTGGGTTACTGTAACGTTTGCGCACTCTTTATTTTACAGTTAGTGATTTTTAGTAAAAGCTGTTAATTTTTGTGAGGTTTGTAAATCAGATGTTATGCAGGTGATAGTTCAGTGGGCAACACCACTTCCCTTCATGGAGCAGACTGGGATTTGATTGTCACTTGCCAACAACTCCAAAATCCAACAGTGTTGCATAAACAAAATTCAAGTGGCTGCGTGTCAAATCCACTCATCCTAAGCTCTGTTACACACTTGATTTAGGCAGGATAGCTACTCCTTTTTCTCATTTTTTCTGATTGTGTAAGTTTAAAACTCAACAGCTCAACCCAAAGCCAACATGATCATGTTTAGTTAATTACATTTTAGCGGTATAAAGTCACATTGTGTGCACATGCAAGTGAAACAAACACAGCAAGTAAAAAGGACTGGTAGTTCTTTCGGTAGTTTTCCATCACTGTGTTCTTTAAACCATCTCCAAAGCTCTCCTCATGGGAGTCTAGTAGTGTTTATAGTTATCATCCAACACGTGGTGTGGTAAATCAGTGCTTAATGATGATGAATCAGGTGAGCTTGTGGTGAAATTGAACACACCCACGCAATGGCTGGGGGCATCTAGTAGAAACCTGGAACCTGTTCTTCAAACTTGCTAAAGATCACAACTACTTTCTTTAAAATGAGAAATGATTCATTGTTATTGTATTTATGTATTTATGCATCTGTTTTAATGTGATATGGAGTTTTAAGCACAAGCTCTCTTGTTGCTGAGAAATGCTTTTACATAATGTGCCTAGGTACCTACAACTAGTGCTATTTATCTGTTCTGTAAGGCTTCTAAACACTTCAGAAAATGTCCTTTTGCCACATTCTCCTACCTCATGGAAGTATCCTGTTAAGGTTGTAAATTGGGCAACTGGGCAAAATACAGCTTTAAAAAAAAGAGCATTAAAGTGAAACACTATGGACAAAAGTATTGGGACACCTTTTCATTAAAAAAGAGTTTATCCTGCTTTTGTTGGTGTAACTGTCTCTACTGTGCAAGGAAGGCTTCCTACTAGATTGTGGAGCTATGAGGATTGCATTCAGCAACAAGAGGGTTGGTGAGGTCAGGATGTTGGATAATCCCCACCCCAACTCATTCCAAAAGTACTACATGAACCATCATTCCAGAGAACACAGCTCCACTGCTCCACAGTCCAATGCTAGGGGACTTTATTACCCCTCTATCCCACACCTGGCATTAGGCATCGTGCCAATAGGTTCATGTTTATCTGCTCCAGAGAGTCCTATTCTAATGGCAGTACTTCTCTACAGGCAGTAGGTAAATAAATTAATTAGAAGGGGTGTCCACAAACATTAGGACATTATAGTGTGAGTGCTTTAAATAAAAGCACCATGGTGCAGTAATATGTATGTAACCAGTAACCAGAAGTGGAAGTATAGTAATTTTCTATTAATTGAATTTAACTGAAAAAATAATGCAAACATATGTCTCTATAAAGAGATGGGGAGACAGGAAGGGGGAAGGGAGGATGGGAGACAGGAGACAGGGAGACTGATTTGGTGAAAGAAGCAAAGATAAAGTAAAAAAAAAAACAGACAGCTAGAAGGATACTACAGGGGAAACCAATATATACACTCTAGGGAGAGAATTGGGGGATGGGTGGGCAGTGGGGGCTAGGGAGGAGTTTGAGAAGAAAAAGGCAGATAGGATTTAACTGATAGCCTGCTGTCAGTCTGTATAGATGAATGCCCCCCTGTTGATCCTGTCAGCCGAATGAAGACGTGTAACAATGATGGCCGAGTGTGTGCGATCATCCACTCAAATTAATGCGTTCACAAGCAATGCTAGTCTGGATTGCAGTGATTTGATAACTGCTGTGAGCTGCAGCACAATGAAAGCAGTGCTCACTCTGCAAAAATAATGCAGACTGCCAGTCAGTCATGCTACATGGCTATTTCCATTTCAGGTGTTCTGGACCGCTTTACTTAAATCTGACCTGGTTGAAATGTAGTGGATCTTGTCTTTGTGTTTTAGTTCAGTTTGAGGGGGGTGACTGGGACCGGTCCACATTGCCCCACATGGAGCAGCAGAGGAGAGCCGGAGCCTCTAGAACTAGCCCTCCTTCCAGCAAGGCCACTAGCCTGCGCAAATCCAGCGACCCTCACACCATTCTGGGAGAGAGAGTGGATCCCAACCTACCGTTGGAACAGCAAGTGTATGTATAAATATACAAATATACAAACAAATATTTGTGTGTGTGTATGTGTATGTATGTATGTATGTATGTGTGTGTGTGTGTGTGTGTGTGTGTGTATATATATATATATATATATATATATATATATATATATATATATATATATATATATATATATATATATATATATATGACACAGCTTTTAGGTGATATAACCAAATTGAGGGTTAATGCTATCCTCCAAACGTGTTTAACTGTTAGCAGCAGTACACAGAAAAGTTCAAAAAGCTTCAGAGGAAGCACATGCTAGCCTTCACCCTCCCAAAAGTGGTAGCATTGTACGACACAGGGAGTGCTAACTAGTGGATGGGAATTAGAAATGACTAAGCTGGGGAGATAAATGTAAATGTTGTTAATGTGTGTGTGTGTGTGTGTGTGTGTGTGTGTGTGTGTGTGTGTGTGTGTGTGTGTGTGTGTGTGTGTTAGGTGGTACCATGGTGCACTGACGCGTTCCGAAGCAGAGTCTCTCCTGACATTGTGTAAAGAGTGCAGCTACCTGGTGAGGAACAGTCAGACCAGCAGAAACGACTACTCTCTCTCCCTCAGGTACTACAGTGAGCTTCTCGCAGAACACCTCAGCTACGTACATACATACACACTTACATGCTGCAGTAGTGGTGTGAAAATTCATCAGGACATTATAATGCATTGATCTCCAGACAGTGATTCAGTTGTATTTTTTTAAATGCTAAATGTGGCTGTAATATATAATAATAATAATAATAATAATAATAATAAAAATAATATAATATATGTAATAATAATATGTTATAATTATATATTTTAATGGCCTACTCTGTCACTTTCCCCTCTCCAGTCCTATTCTTAGTTCCCACGAAAGTCTGCTCACATCCTTCAGCAGTCACATTGGCTTACCAGCAACGTGTGTTTTACGAAATTCTGCTGCTAACCTTCAAAGCCCTGCATGTCCTTGCACCTTGCATCTCTCTGAACTACTTCATATATATATGTTATGCACTGATTTTGCTGTTGGTATTTCAGTCACATTTATTGGTTTCAAATGCATGAGGTCAGAGATTAACATCCTGATATTGGACCTGACCCTACAGTGTCTCAGGGCTATAAGAACACACACACAGGTTCTAATACAGTCTTTCAGGTGCTACAGTTACATACTCATATTGCCACTCGCTGAGCAAATGCAATAACGTGTTCCCTCACACTTACTTGGGTACTTTAATAACATCTTTTGTGCTCTCTCTCTTGCTCGCTCTCGCGCGTGCTCTCTCTCCCTCTTATTGATCCACTCGCACAGCTCTTGAGCCCCCGACCCCTGTGGGTAATGCTTGTTAATCACGGTATCTCAGCTAAATCTCTGGTTAAGCCTGCTCAGACAGTCACGGAACAGTAAGACTCCTACATCTGGAGACTTTTCAGACTGGCTTTGTTCTTTGTTGTGCACCATGACTGTGTGTTTGGCATTTGAAGTCTTTTATTAGATGTGGTTATATTGATGGTGTGGGTTTCTAAGGGTTGGTGCATGACTTCAAATGTGTGTAGATATTATTTTTTATTACTTTTGTTGAATTTTTTTTTTCTTTACTCATACATTGGTTTTGGTACTGATACAAAACGCAATATAGTTAAATGGATCAGATATTGACTTTCAGACATGACTGATTCACTTTTCTACCCGTGCAGAAGGCTCGACAATACTCTCGCATTTATGCGCTATGAAACACAGGTGGCATAATGCTCAGCCATATAGGAAGCAGCACATTTTAGATACATTTATAGTTGGTGTCTGGATTGGTTTTCAATTTTTTTTTTATTGGATTGGATTTTGCAATTGAAGCCCAGACTTGGGAAATATGACCTGCAGTGAAAAGTAAACTTAACACAGACAAAAGTATTCACCTACCATTCAAATTCTTCAATACATTAACCTCACTCACCCACACGCCCAGAATCTTAACCCCTAGGCCTCTAATAAAGGGGGCTCGTGGCTATAATGCATTTTTTGTGAAAAACTAGAATACATACATGTATTGTTGACAGACTTGTTAAGCAGAATCACTCGTCTTGCCAAAAAAAGTGCTGAAAGCAATAACATGCTGTTCCTTCGTGGGCAGTCTGAGCTTAAAAATGTACAAGGCTTGGCATGACCAGAACATGTGATGATTGTTTGTGGGGCATTGTTTGCAACGAGTCGTTCCTGTTTGGGAAGACCATGTCTTGCACGAAAGCAGCCCACTCCTCATCTGAAATAGTAGCCCCTAACTCCTGCTTCCGGCACGAATGCGGGAATGTCTAATGCCCCTAGAGTCTATGGTGCTTTTAAATGCGAGTATTTAGGTGTAGGATTTCATCCATCATGTCTGCAGTAAAGATTTACACCGCTTCTCACTCTGTACGTAATAATAGAGCTGATTTTTCATTCCTGCACACAGATTATGCTTCTTATGACTGCTTTTAATTATACTGTATTGATCTACATTATTCTTCTCAGTAGACCTGAGACAGTGTGCAGTGTCTTTATCATTTATCAGCCATGCCTGTTGATAACTGGTCTTTAAGTATTATATACACATACTAGGTCTGGACTGTTTACATTGAGACTGTTTACTCAGTGAACCTACTCTCTAACTTCAAATGGTCTGCAACTTTGTGGCTGTGGTTCCTAAATGCTCCCACTTTGTAGAACCACTTACAGTTGATGGTAGAATTTCTAGAAGGGAAGACATTTTACAATCTGACTTGTTGCAACGGTGGCTCCTATTACAGAACCACTCTGGAAATTAAGTGAGCTCTTTAGAACCACCCGTTCTTTCGCTAATGTGTGTAAAGGCAGACTGCATGACTAGGTGCTTGACTTTATACACCTGTGGCAGTAGGACTAGGAGGCAATAACCTAGACAAGTGCAGCAGCCCACTCCTCATCCTAAATGGTAGCCTATACCTCCTGAGGGTCTCATACAGTGCAAAGAACCATTACACTAACTCAAAATTGTACATTTTTGGGCTCAGATTGCCCACAGAGGTACAGCATGTTATAGCTTTCTTTTCCTATTGCCACAGTAGTATAAAAGCGAGCACCTACATTTACATTCACATTTATGGCATTTAGCAGACGCTCTTATCCAGAGCGACTTACAAGGTTACTGGTATTACAGAGGTGGGCCAGTGTAGTGTTAGGAGTCTTGCCCAAGGACTCTTATTGGTGTAGCGCAGCACAGTCACCCAGACCGGGAATCAAACCCTGGTCTCCCACATGGTGTTGTTGTAACACAATGGTAGGTGGTGGTGTTATCTGTTGCACCACACCAACCACCTAGCCATGTAGTGTGTCTTTACACACACACACAAAAATGGATTTTATACTCCTGTGGAATTAGGACTGAAAGAAACTCTTAAATTTAATGGTTGAGGTGTGTCCCAATACTTTTGTCCAAACGTGTCATCATTGCTGCGGTTTAATCACACTCTGAAACAAGTAGGATAGTGACATAGTAATAGCAACTACAACAAACATGGTGGTTGTTGGTTATTGTGGTGATGTCCTAAGTATTAGTACATGCCAGCCCATGAGCTAAACTCAATAAAATCCTCAGTGATTAAATCCATCCAGTTTTCTACCACCACCCCCCATCTTTGACCTTCCTCTCTCCTCTTCTTCCTCTATTCTGCACTACCATGCTCATTCTCTGTGTCCACGCCACTAGCACTCTATGAAAAGACTAATCCTGCACAGCTGTTCCTCTGTGTGTTTGCATGGAGACTGACTAGCTCAGTCGATCCAGCGTTCAGAGATGAGGAACAATATCGAAAGCATTCACTTTTATCATTTCCTTTTTCCCTTGGGTGCATAAGCGCTACACTGGTTATTTCTAAGCCTGCACATAATTGAACTGATTTCTCATAACTGTGCACAGATTATGCTTGCATAATTGGACTGAATTAAATATATTGTTCTTTTGAGGAGACCTAAGGCAGTGTGTAATGTCTTTATTATTTAACAGACATGCCTGACGCTTGTTCTTATGTTTTCCAAACAGTGTATTTATCTGCTGTGATTAGTCACCATAGTTGATGACATTGGCGCTGAAGATGCGTGTACATCAATATTTTAAAATGTTTCTATTATTAATGACATGGCTCCACAAGGTTACTCATTTCTGGTCTCCAGTCCGATCGGCTTTATTCAAAGCTACAGTTTTAAAAAACAATCGGGGCTGTAGCAGAGTCTGACTCAGAACCACGGCATTGAAAGTATGAGAGAATCTGAAATTAGCACAACACAAAAAGGTGGTTCGAAAGCAGCATTCGCATGATGCATGAGCAGCTGAAGAGTTAACACACAGGTGCCGTTCTAGATGATGGGCCACATGAAACGGCAAAGCGACTGTAACTGTTGTCTATTCATGTTTAAGGCTGGTTTATACCTAGTGCTTGATGTTAATACCTCACATTCCACCGACCCTGGCGATCATGTACGCCAGAGTTGTTCAAACACAAAGCAGGAAGCTGCTCTTTTATCGCACAGTAGAAACGAGGAACAAAGGAAACCGGCACCAGTATTTTGGAATTGCATAAATAACTGGGTGGAGGTGAAGTGACAAGGTGGCCTCCTTTTCTCAGGGGATCACATTATATTTGATATTTGCATAAATGTATGTGAATTCTATTTTATTATTTTTTTTTGATGACCCATAACGCTTTATTTCTTAATCATATTTTAAAAAGTCAGCTCCAGTTGTTGTTTTTTGAAACTGTAGTTTTGAATGGAGACTGAACTGGAGCCAGAACGATTGACCTCAGTAGCAGTTATTTAGTGTTAATGAGGAAAAGCATTTGTTGAACTGAAGTGTTTTAGAGTCCTTGAAAAAAAGGAATTAAAATCCATGGTAAAATGATGTGTCTGATTTCAAATATTGATGTCTACACATTTTCAGCATCCCCACAACCACAGCAGACCCCAATATCAACACCCTCTAAACGAAAACACAATCAAACACCATTTAGCTGGTTACTGTTGCCAGTGTGTTCTGCACTATTTATGCACTTTGGGCTTGATGATACAAACCCTATCTAATTACATTATTCAGCCATAATTTTGAGCACATTTCTTTGTGTAGGGAATAGCATACATACAGTAGACCACGTACACTTTGATAAGGGGTATAAATACCCCACTGCACTTCTGACTGTAATGCTGAAGTTCTTGTTTTAAACCTGCAGGTTTAATAGGATAATATGTAAACCTTTTATGTACAGTTTTGCCAAAAATGTAATTAATTTTAAATGTTCAATTGAACTTTTTGGAGGACAAAAAATTAATTAATTAAATTAATTAAATCCACTATTAAAATACTTCAGTACACAAAAAGTGTTTTTGATTGGCTCACATGGTTCCTGGACTTCCCTTCAAAGCTGTGAGTATATCATAAACACAGTCCATATATATTACAGAACATGAACATCTCTAGAACTAAAATTTAAAGACTCCAAGCTGCCTACAGAAAGTGTTTACGAACTGTGAGATCTGCCAAAAGGGGAAGTTACCAAGTATGGGTTAGTAAGGTGTTCAAGCATTTGATGATTGAAGTGATCAATACTGTAGGCTAATAGTTGCTACTCTTTGACCCTCTGTCTCTGCAGGAGCTGCCACGGCTTCATGCATATGAAGTTTTCTCTGTCTCGTGACGGAAAATACATCCTTGGTGAGAACAGCCCTCCCTTCGACACCATACCAGAAGTCATCCACTACTACACCACCCACAAGCTGCCCATCCGTGGTGCAGAACACCTCTCCCTGCTCTTTCCTGTGGTGGTCCAGACACTCTGAGAACACACTGGCCTACGCATGCACACACACACAGGCCTGGACTTCTGCTTGCTTACACACACAGATATAGATATATATATATATATGCACACTCAGGGCCTGGTTTTGATCAACTCTCAGTAGCGCTTTGTATTTGATCAGAAGTGTAGAACTTTGTGTGGGTTTGTAGAAATAGCCACCACTGATCTTTCAGTATTTGATTCCGTTCTGAATGGCAGTTTGCTGTGAGGTTTAGTATTTACGTGATTACGGATGTGAGGGCTTGAAGGTGTTGGACTGTTTTGAAGTTTACAACTGTATGACACCTGTGACGCAACGTGAGTCGGGCGAGTGCTCTCCTCCTTTTTACTTGCCCACAATATTCAGTTGAACTAATGGATCTTTGGAACACAGGTTAGGCTAACCTGACGGAGGCTGCCACTTACTCCCTGCTGTTCTGTCATACAAATAATACACTGATTTCTGCAATGTTGAAAATGCCTAATGTATCGTTTAGCTGTAGCTCTTTGTACTGTACCTTTAGGATCTATAATTTAGTCGAAAAGGACCTGCCAAAGTATGAATAGGCTCACAAATTAGAAAGGACAAATGTACACTCACTGAGCACTTCATAAGGAACACCTGTAAACCTACTCATTCATTTAATCATCTAATCAGCCAATCGTGTGGCAGCAGTGTAGTGCATAAAATCATGCAGATACAGGCCAGCAGCTTCAGATAATATTCACATCAAATTTTGAGCTTGACATGATTGTTGGTGCCAGATGGGCTGGTTTGAGTATTTGTAGAACTGCCGATCTTCTGGGATTCTCTTGGGAGTACAGCAGTCTCTAGAGTTCACTCAATATGGTGTAATAAAGAAAACGCATCCAGTGAGCGTCAGTTCTGCAGCCAGAAAGGCCTTCCTGTTGAGAGAGGTTGACGAAGAGTGGCCAGAGTGATTCAAGCTGACGGGAAGTCTACAGTAACTTGTGATAAGCAGAAAAGCATCTCGGGATGCACACCATGTCCAACCAGAGATGGCCTGCAACAGCAGAATACCATGTCGGGAAAAGCTGAGGCTGCAGTGAGCCCCGGCTCAGCAAAACTAGACTAATGAGGATTTGGCACAAACAGCATGAATCCATGGACCTGACCTGTGTTGTCAATCCTTGCTACAACTAATTGAGTCTTATAAGGTGCTTGGTGAGTGTACATTGTCAGAAAGGACAAGCATGGTCAAATCTACTCGCTTAATAATGAGGTATGCCTTTTTTTTCCCCCATCAGTCACAGTTAGCTTGGAGTTTTTGTAGCCATTGTGGCTACTGATAATGTCTTGATATGAAGGAATGCTCTTGTGTTTTTCAGTCTAATCTCTTATCTGATCCATCTGTTGTTGTCTGTAGTCAATTACCACACATTCTTTCTTTTTTTTTTTTCTAAATAACTGCCTTTTTCTATTTTAACTGCTTTGAGGCATTTGTCAGAGATCCTCAGCAGTACAATGTAGATGCAGCAGATTGAGATTAGGCTGAACAGCAGTGGACTGTCTTAAGGAAATTGGGCAGCAGCGATGGAATGTGCAGAATGTCTTCCCCTGAAGCAGCTGACCAGCCGAAAGCAGCACCGATTGTGCCGGAGCCAGTGACTCAGACATGAGTGTGGTGAGAGAGAGGTGAAAACAGGAAGAGAAAGCCCCCTTGCCTCTCCACAGCCAAGCTCTTTCCACTTGGCCGCCCGTGTCCTCTCTGCCCCAGCAACTTCGATTCTTTCTGGCAGGAGAGAGGAAGCCGCCCTTTCCACAGGGCTGCACTTCATCGGAGGTGACTGCGGCAATGTCGGGAGACCAGTCACTTTTCGCAGCTGAAAACAAGACAAAAAGTGCACTGCTTTGTTCGAAACTACTGAACTGTCAAGCACACTTTCACACTTTTCTCTTCTCTGTTCGTGATTGTAGGGTTTCCATGAGTTAGTTGGATTTCTTTGTAAATAGAAGCAATAGAGACTTTTTGGGGGGGTGAGGATGGGAATAAAGAAATATACTAATGCTTTATATCTTTATTACAAGAACGAACAAACAAACAACTATGATTGACTTCCTGCTACGTCGACCTGTTTTCTGATCCCTGCTGTCAATTTTGTGTTGATCGGAAATTTGATTGTATTATTTAGATTTGAAGCCCCCAAGTCAGGAACAGCCTGAAGGGCTTCTCTAATACAGAGTGTAGTAAACTTGTGGTTACAGCAGGCCTTCAAACAGCATGGCACCCAAAACACAAGTTTACTACACTCTGCAGAGAGTTTATTGGAACAAGAAAGATAAGAGACCCCCCCCCCCTCCCCAAAACAAATAGGGTTGCTACAAAGGGTTCTTTTAGTGATGCCGTAGGAGACCCCCTTTTGGCTTTAAAAAAGGCCCATGTTTGCAGTAGAGGTTCTTTGCCACTTTTAAGGTTTTTCACACTCACGCTTTTTCTAGTGTGTCTCCGTGACTGCCGCTTCTCCCTATGTGTTCTGCTTGTGTACTCTGTGTCATGCAATTTCCTGTAATTTTCACCTGACTGCTGTGCTCCCACACCTGTCCTGTTTCAGCTCTGCTTAGCCTAGCTGCTAGCATCACGGCTAACCCGCTGGTGACCTGCTCCAAACTTTCAAAACAGTGCATTATATCAGCATATAGTTTCTGTGAAGGAATATCTGGACGCTCCCTTTCACCTGAACGCTTCATACTGCACTCTGCCATCTTGCATATACAATGCTGTGTCGGACGGTCACTGTCTTGTCTCATGGGGAGGGCCAATGTTTCCACATGGTGAGACTAACATGCACATGTGGCCTGACCAACTACAAACACAGCACATAGAGGACGTGTGGCTTCATTCTCTGCTCAGAATGTCGTTACTCCACTACAGTATCTTTACATAGAAATGAGTTGTTTGTGGCTATATTCATGTATATTCAAAATATCACCATATATATCACCTTTAAAAACACGGTTTATGCAAACAAATCTTAAATTATGTAACCAAAAGTGGTTCTTATGTGGCATTGTTCAAACAACCCTTGTAGCACCTTCATTTTTAAGAGGGTACACTGTTTTCCAAGCACATTCTATGGTCTACAGTAAAGTAAAACAGACCCAGACAGGCTTATCCCAGTCTATTAGAAATAACAGGCTTTATATCAGGCAAGGAGGACACAGTTTACTGCACGCTTCTGAAGATATGGCTGACCTGAGAGACCTTCAGTTAACAGATCTGCTTGCCATGTGAGATTGCATCATTGAAATGCTTCTGACAGAGCCCCACAAGTCCTCACCGCTTCTAAGTAAAGCTATTAGGCCCATAGTGCACACTAGCAGCATAGCAAGCCCCAGCCAACTCTGTCGCAGAGTGTAACGTTAGACAACTACACTGTAGTCTTTGAGGATGACGACTGGTTATTGGTAATAACTAATTTGACTGACTTTCTGTACTGTTGTTTTTAAATGTTTTATTTCCTTTGAATAAAATTTGTTCTTTTCTATAAAATAGAAATAAAGCCAGCGCCGATCATTCTTCTGCTATGCAGGGTGGGTGTGAATGTCACCCAGAGCTTATAGAGTAAATACATTCTCGGGGGGGGAAGCGAAGCATGAAGCAGACGGGGCAAATGCAGCTAGCTCTCTGCCTTTTTTTCCCCCTCTCTCTCTTTAGCTCAGCGAAAAGCAGAGACAGTTCCTTCAAGCCTCCAAACAAAACGCCCGAAAAAATAGGTCACGGCTCCCACATGCCACTGAGCCAATATGTGGTATGATGTATATGGGAGCTAATGGGGTTTGTGTGTGTGTGTGTGTGTTGGAGAGAGAAATAGAGGTGTATTATTTTTTTCTCACTTAGAAATTTGCTACCAATTTGCATATTACAAACAGTAAGCTGACAGTAAGCATACTATTGGAAAAGCTGAATATCAAACCTATTAGGATGATACTGTAATGAGTTAATTTAATACAATAATAAAAAATGTCTAACCGTGGATTAGTCATCAAGGCCCTGTCCCATTACCATTACTCGTACTTGTACCCTGCTAGTTATGCTAGTAGGCTTATGGTGTCCCATTTCTTTCAATTTCCTCAGCAAGGCTGTTCACAAGCTCCCCCTACGAGCAAGTGATTCCTCCAAAATCTCCAAAATGTCAGTTTAACAGGTGAAGGGGGAAAAAAACAGAACTTTCATAGAAAGTCAGTGAAAAAAGATTTATTTCCAAGTCAGTCTGGAGCATTTCTGTTGCCTTAGTCTGAACAGGCCGTCCTGAGAGGGTGTGTTCATGGTTGTGACATCTGAATCGTGATGAATTAAAAATGGGGGTCCTTTAATTATTTGGTCTGCTACATCAAGCTAGATATGATGCTAGGCTAATAGCTAACCAAGCTTCAATCTCAGTTCTACCCCACACCATGCAGAGACAAGGACACCAACACTATGATAAGACTTGGGGAATTATCCCCCCAAAAAAAGAACAGTGTTATTGTTACAACGTTAAAAACAAAGCTGTATGAGCGATAAAAAGTGGCTTTTTGTTAAATACTACGCTTCACTTCCGGTGTGCCTCCCAACAAACACTGAGCAAAATGACAATGGACCGTCAGCATTGCAGTCAGTAGGCCTCTTGCTATCAGAGATGTAAATTTGGCTGGGGCGAAAAATGCTCAGATGCAGTTTTACAAGCCTTTGGTACCAAAATGAAACTCTTTCTTTTACAGAGGGTTTGTGGAAAAATAAACAATAAGCTCTGCTTTTATTGTCTGGTTTACAGCACTGTAACCGCTCACAGACGCTGCATATTATATCATAGCATTAACATTGTCATTATTACTGGCTCTTACTGGATAGTGTTACTGTCCACCGTTACGCTCACTGTGTCCTCTCAGCACAATGTGCTGTAAGCAAGCTGACGAGGAGCCAGGAAGCTTTTAGCCTTGCTCTCACTCGCTTCCCCAGGCTTGGTTTTCTCAAGTCTTACCTGTAACAAAAAATAGGCCGTACTTTCTCTTATGATGTTTCTTTAGCTGTAGTTTGGTTCAGCTGAGGTAGTCCAGTTTATTTTTTAAGGGAGAGGACGATGATGAGAAGAAATAGGAAGGCCACTTGGCTAGCATTTGCTTTTAGCCTAACACTGATCCCAGTTTGGTGTTCTTTTGAAGAACGTAGGAAGAACAACAGTGTTTGAGGTTCCATGTCTGGAAATCTATTTAATCAACTATGCCAAGATAAATATAGTTCATCCAGTTTGTCTATACTAGAACCCCTTTAACATGCTATCTTTATTTTATTTCTTTTTAAACATTTTTAATGTTCCCTTGGTTTCTGTCATATCAATGTTGTGTCTAAAGGGGTTTCTGTGAACAGTTGGTGTATAGAGCTGTAGAAAAACGTGCCTGCTTTCTCTCCTCTCTTCCAAACAGGCCACCTAAAGCTAACATCTGGCAGCACCGCTCTGTCTGAGTGCTCATATAAATTGTTGATGTGCGACGCATCCTCGTATTGTGTGATCGTAAATGTGTCCTGGACTCTGTTCACATCTCTGCTGTTGAGACGGAACATAAAGGCCAAGACAAAGTAGATCCTAATCCCAGCGTACGGTTGTGCAGTTCTGCTGAGCTTTAGGGAGACGGACGCTGAAGCATGGGGGGTGCATGTTTCTGTGTACTGTATGTGCGTGAGAGTGTGCGCGCACACTTTGGCGGCTTGCCGCGCAAGAGCAGGTGTGAGGGGTGGAGAGCACTGAAGCAGAAAGAGCTGGAACATTTCATCAGTGACGGGTCACAGAAAACTCCAAAATAACCACGGGAGCGGCAGCAGTTGCCACGGCAACAGCAGCATCTCAACAGGATCCAGCCCCCCTACACTCACCCTCCCAAACATAACCATCAATCTTCGCATACAGTGGAGTTCTTCATGTCTTAGAGGAACATGTAAACAGCAGCTTACAAGTGCAGTACTTTTTTTTATGGCCACTGTCGGGGAATAAGAGGAAAAACGTGGTTCGAGGAAGGTCAAGTCATTGGGCCGTTTGTATTGGTCCTTTTATATCCACTTTATTTCGCCGTGCCCACTTTCAAGAGTTTGTTTTTTCAGCTTTTGTGTCGATGGTCGATGGTCATAATGCATTCAAAGTGAATGCAGTCTACTGCTGTGGACACTGATCATAAAGTGACCGGCCAACAGGCCGCTTAACGCTATGTAGAGCAGAGTTAACTACCTTTCCAACACAACACGAAAAGATCAGAGTTTTGTGAGTTAGTGCTATCATATCCAAAGAAGAAGTGGACATGCGTATGTGGTGGAAGACATCTGTCTTACCGTGTTGTAGAGGAGGAACCAGCACCAGAACATCCTTGCCCAGAGAAATGGCTTGGTTATGAAGCTTCTGTGAAGTGGACGTGTCGGGTGTTTCATAACCGAGCCATTTCTCTGGGTAAGGATGTTCTGGTGCTGGTTCCTCCTCTATAAAATGATAACAACAGAATGTACCTTAAGGTGGGTGTTTTAAATTTAGTGCCTTCAACCACAGAAGGAAGGAAGGCGGTGGATTGAAGTTATATGGTGCCTCACAGCACTCTTCTCTTCTTCCAGTTATTGTAACACCTTCTAACTGAGCATATTATACGTTTACCATCGACCTGCTGTCACACCCGAGGTGTTTTGGACAGACATCGAAAGAGGTTCAGATATCGAGCATGTATTCATGAAGATGAGGATGGTGGCTTTTCTAACATCTCCTGTTGTAAAGTAAAGAAGTGAACTTTAGAGCCCAAACATTTAGTATTTGTAAGGGCTGAATCATGTTAAAGTTTAATTTGAGAGTGCAGGTTTAGACTAGCCTTCAGCTATCAGCTTACTGAATAAAACTGATGTCCATCTTACATTTTACCCCATGAGTTTGTGTTCTAATCAGTTAAAATACCCTTAAACCTCCAACTCTATAATCTATTAAGATCTAAAAAAGTTACCTTATGAATTATGTAGGTTACCAGAGCTCCTGACAGCCAAACGTGAGGTTTTCCAGGCCCATCACATAGTCTGTATGACATGTCCTATCTTGTAAGATGATTAAAGTGCAATTGCTTTTCTTGTGGCAAGAAATTATGGCATCTGTTATAGAGTGAAAGTATGCTTTATCTGACTGTGGCAGATAATATTTGTTAGAAAGCAATTATAGAGCGCTTTTGATTTTATTTAGCTCATCTAGCATGGACAACCGCTGATGTTTGGATTAGCAATTGCTAGAACCCAGAAAATGAAGTGTTATACGTTTATATGGTATAAATGTATAATATGCTCTCTTCTGGGTGGTCTCCCTCTGAGCACCATCAGGCCCCTGCAACTTATCCAGAATGCAGCGGCACGGGTCGTCTTCAATGTTTCTAAATTCAGCCATGTCACTCCCCTGCTGCATTCTCTCTTCACTGGCTTCCTGTAGCTGCTGCCCGCATCAGATTCAGAACCCTGACTCTGGCCTACAAAACCAAGACTGGACCAGCCAGCCCCTCCGTACTTGATGGCAATGGTCAAAAGCCAATCTGCACCAAGAGCCCTTCCAGCTTCAAGTACGGCTCGGCTCAACCCGCCATCCCTCAAAATCCAAAGAAGACGAGCATCCAGGCTTTTTTCTGTCCTGCACCAAAGTGGTGGAATGAACTTCCCCTGGCTGTCCGAACAGCAGAGTCCAGCGCTCGCTGTCTTTAAACCCAGACTGAAGACCCTCCTCTTCAGAGAGTCCTTGGGCGAATAGCAGAGTGGCCTCCTTATGACTTGTGTCTAAACTAAGAGGTAACTAGGTGAATTTTTAGTCTATTCAAACTAGCTGAGATTTTTCTTGACTAAATATCAAAGCACTTTTGTAAGTTGCTCTGGATAACAGCGTCTGCTACTGTAAATGTTATACTAACTCCATTGACTATATTTATTCTCAGGGTTGGGCTTTTTCTTGGTTCAAATACTGTGGAAATGGAGAACATTCATATATAAGAAGTGTGTCTCTTCAACACACAACCTTATTTGATCTAAATTTGGATTCTGGGTATTGTAACATCTCTCCTGAATACTGCTTACTACTTGGGCCCAGTCTGTGTGTGAGCAGTATGTAGGCTAGTCTATTTCAAACAGAGCCTGCGTTTTTGTAGCTAACTAAAAATGCCAACATGCTAACGTCAGCTAGATCAGCCAACAAAACTACACTTGTGTGTCTTAACTCACTTCTCTCTTCACACACTTAAAAGCCAGCAGTGTGAATCTATTGCTGCGTTCCAGTAGAGCTCCTAACTTTCTACATTTCTGATCGGAAAGTCAGGATAGTGTTTTGAGCTTTGAGTGTATGATGTCAAATGGTGGTAATGGACCACTTCTCCACTTTTAAATGAGATTATAGTTATATATATATATATATATATATATATATATATATATATATATATATATATATATATATATATATCTTTTATTTTATTTTTTTGGTGCACAATATGTTTATTGTTTTATATGTCTATTCATATGTCTGTAAGTTTTCTTGCTTAGACAAAGCAAACACAATAGCCATATTTTCCTCATCCTTCTCAAATGTGCATATTAAATAATGTCATTCTGAACTCCAAGCCAATTCCCAGTTCTGAGCCAAAATAAATGCAGAAAAAAAATCGAAGATCCATTTCTGAAGACCCTTACAATAAAAACTCTATGAAAACTTGTCCTTTTCTGTGCAGAACCATCTGGATAAACATCAGCATGATCCTGATGCTCCTTTTGAAGCCATATGTTTTGGACTCGCTCGGCAGCGCCCTCTAGCGCCTCAACAAATCAGAGGATATTACCAAGCAGTGCAGGTCATTTGAGCAAGTTCTCGGGTGATGAAATCTCCACACTGACTGGGGAGATCCAAGCAGCCACAAACCAGTCAAGACAATTCCCATCACCCCATCAACCGCAGGGTCCAGTGGAGACAGTGACTCAGTGCCCGTAGCAGCTGGTGTGGATCTGCCCCGCTATCTCAGTTCAGTCAGTGTGGGTTGCAGTCATTGACTAACCTTCCCCTGAGCTTGTTTTAACTGTCTCACTTTTGCCCTTTGGCCTGTAATATCATTATAGAGGCCCAGCCCCGGTCTCCATCTGCCGCTGTGTCCTGTTGCCGCGGGTGCGTGTGTGTGTGTGTGTGTGTGTGTGTGTTCTCAGAGCAGCACGACTGATGGATAGGGGAAGGACAGACTGACCCGCGTTCACGTTTCATCTCGGTACAGTCACCTCTAGTGGACGTGACTGGCATGGCTTGCGTGGATGGCGCAAAGACGTTTCAATGGGCTTGTCTGCGTTTGGATGGAAGAATGGTTATAATATTAATATTAATATCAAAGCCCGATTTTTAATCATAATAATAATAAATAATAAAATTATTATTATTATTATTATTATTATTATTATTATTATCTCTTTTCGTGTATATACTTTCAGACTAATAAATCTAATAAATAAATAAAATAATAAATCGCAAAAGAGTGTGAAAGAACAGACATAAATAAAAAATATATATATAAAGTTATTTTTAGAACTGTCAGCAGAAGCCTGGCGGATCTCAGCAGACAAAGAAATCCCAAACTCCAGAGCCTAAAAACAGAAATATTCCTACTACTGTATTATTTTGCTATTCAATAAAATAACACAGGGAGCCAGAACTTAAATCGTGGCTTCATCTCAAATCGTCTTATAGTGCACAGAGTGTACTAGACAGACCTGGAAATAAGGACCCCTACACCACATCAGTGGTGTTATGATACTGTCTTCTCGTTGATGGCTGAACATTGCATGGCGCGATATTGAATATATATAGTCCAGCATTTGGCTGTTGCAGCTTTTATGGCCTACCTTTATAGTGCACTATGTAGGAAGTAGGGGCTCGTTTGAGACGGAACCATCGTCGACCCCACGATGGAACGCGCCGCGTCTCTTGTTGCCATGGTAACGAGTGACCGTACCCCCACTCGCCTTAGCAGGCAGGCTAACAATACAACATGGCTAGCTAGCACTAACTACTGTTTACAGAGAAATATGGAGAAGTGATTCGGTTTCCGAAGAAGTTTAAAACGTAGCTAGTTTATACTATATTACTTGTTTACATGCGAAGACTTAATTTTATTTAGGCTAGCCAGATACTTGTTAGCTAAATAGCTAGCACTAGCTAGCTACATATTTACCTGTGACCCTCTGCGGACTGACACTCTAGCTAAAGAAGCTAGCTAGCTAGCTAACTAGTAATATAGCTAGCCTACTTCCACTAAGGTAAGGTAATATTATAAACTAGTTTATAGCCATTTAGCTAGATTTACTTTGTGTGATTCTTGTGCTCATTCAATTATTGTGATTTGTACAGAGTAAGTATGTGTAGCTAAGTAGCTATGTAACCCATAAAACGTCTGTTTGTTCAACCTAAAATCATTATTTAGCTCAAATTTGCTTTGTATGAGACAGTATTTTAGTCTACACAAACAAAAGCAGCAGTTCACATCAGTTCAGACCTCAAAAACACGCCAAATCAACATCAGGCCTGTTCCTGTGTAATATTTGTACAATGTAATATTGAGGAAACTACCACTATTTAGTCAGTGTTTAATGAACTAACTTAACCCACACATTTATTTGCACAGATCAATTCCAAATCAATTCAAACTCCACCTCCAGTTTTCGACAAAACGGACCACCTTTAATAATGCACATTGATTTGCTGTGCACCTCCTCCATTACAGGGCAATTATTGCAGAACATTGTGTCTGAAAGCTCAGAGGGCTCCTGATTAAACCACTGGGCCGTCCAGAGTACATGTTTCAGGGTTCATTTGCTTTGATTAGTCTTAGTGGTAAGGCATACAGCTTAATTCAGTGTGTGTTCCTCTCAGGTGTCTGGCCCTACTGCAGGCCTCTGCTCTTCCATGGCAACCCGCATTGACCGACTCGCCCAGCCTAAACCCAACCTGCTCAAGTTCCCTGACAGGTTAGCCTCCAGTCGTCGCTGTAGTTGTTTTTTTAACCACTCCCCGTTTAAGAAAATGTCAACCATCTTCCTTCAGGTTTTATGAGGGGGTATGGACCCTTTTCAGATTTCCGGGTTCTCACTTATGTTGGTTTCTTTTGGTAATTTCGTTTTCAGCCTAACCAAAACAAATGGCACAGTCCAGCTGTAAGGTGTTTTACTGTCTTCCTCAGTGCCACAACTCAACACAAGCAGCCTTGCACTTGCTAAGATCTAAATAGATCCAGGCTGTTTGAAGGGTGGAGGTTTCCAGTGATTGCTGGTGTTCTGTCAAATTGCTACAGCGAACAATTGATTAATATTTGTATAGAAATAGGACACATTAGAAATGAGATACGAGGAAGGTCCCTAAGACAACATGTGCCTTACGGTCATGTTTGTAAACTCCTGGCAGGCTAACCGAATGTGATTTTACCTGCTTCATTGCTCTTTCTCTTAATGGCTTCGGGTCTGAAAGGGGTCCATTGCTTTGCCTTTCTTATCAGACTACAAGCTGTTCTAAGTGTGTTTTTAGTTGTATAGATATTACATTGATGGCATTGAAAGGCTTGGCAGTGACATGATGTCCAAAAGACGCCCCGAGGCTCATGACCACAGGCCCTGTGCAGTACCTGATAGGGTCAAAAGGGAGTTTGAATGAAATAACATTAGTCTTTAAAGTGGTTCAAATATAGGGTTAACTGCCAATAAATTGATTTTTAGTATAATAAAAAGGTTAAAGTATTGCCTACAGAAATCCACAGTAATGAGTAATTTGTAGAAAGTAGGCATGTAGTAGAAGTAGGAGTACCACATGAAACTCAAAAATGCAAGTTTTACCATTTTAATATTGCATAATTTGACATAAATAGTATGTTTGGTGTGTAATAAAGTCAATAACCTGTCAAACATGACACCATAAAAATTTTAATTTACAGTGAAACTTTAACTTGAAACTTGGTGTAGTGAACACTTCATTTCAATATTTATAGCATCATTTAAAAACTGATGGAGCAACATTTTTGGAGCACAGCTTTGGAATTCTGGAATTCTAAACCCAGTGGTGGTTTAGCGGTTAGAGCTCCGGGCTATTGATGACAGGGATGTGGGTTTGTTAGCCAGGCTCGGCAAGCTGCCACTGTTGGGCCCTTGAGCAAGACCCAACAAGGCCCAAGGCGCCGCAGCAATGACTGCCCACCGCTCCAGGCATGTGTGCTCACTGTCCACTGTGTATGTTTTACTGGTGTGTATGTATGTGTTCACAGCACGGATGGGTTAAAGGCAGAAGCCAAATTCCATCTGTGTCACAAATGGTAAATATGGTTGTCTTGGCTTACTTTAATCAAATTTAATGAAATGTTTTTTTCATGGAAAATAGGCCCTGGGGAGGCCCTGGGCAAGTTGGCATGAGAGAAGCTTTGTTTGCAGACAGCAGGGAGAGTTAGCAGTATAGGCTTGTACCAGCCATTACACTCATCAGAACACAACCGATGTTGTTCTTCTAATTTCCTCAAGGGGACATTTGGCTTCTGCAGTAGCAGGGAACACTGGTCACCAGGTACTCATAAAAATGAGTATACATGCTATACATGCATAATTGTATACATGCTTCAGTGACAATAAACTGGAGCATTTAGCACCCGAGGCAGTGCCTGAAGCACTTAGGTTTGGTTCAGCTGTTCTGATTTATGTTACTCTTTACATTTTGTGTGAGTTTGGGGTCATTTGGTCTTTTATAAATTTGTAAATGAAGGGACAGATTTTGGACTTTATGCACCAGTCAAACCTCTGCAGCAGCCTTTAGAGTGCATCTCTTGGATTCAGTGACTTGTTGGAACAGTATTCGTAAGGAATCTGCCTTCTGGCATGCTTATTATGTGGTTTCTCTCATGTATTTGCAGACGCTCTGTGTACTGGTTGGATCAGCTTCCAGCTAAGTCAAACAGCTCCACCACTGCCTTTGGTAACGTAAAGCATGACACTGTTTTAGCCACACTGAGAATGTATGACTCTTGGTTGTTTTAAGGTACTTTTAAAATGATAACAAATGGCTGATTTACCCTAAAGGATTCTGATCAACAGTGATGTTTAGTCTTAAATTAGTTAATGTCTTTAAAGAACTTAAAGTCTATGTGCTAACTTCAAACTAGATTGATTAAGGAAATTGATTTGACTAGATTGATGTTTTACACATTATCATTTGAATTAAAATTAAATGGAAGATTTACTTAATTTGGGAGTGTGGGACATGTTTATAATTAGAACTGTTTGTGGATTTTATGCAGTTCTAAATCAGAAGTAAAATATATATATTCATATTTTTATTAAATTAAAATTTTAATTACTGAAATTACATATTCTAGAGAAAATCGCTATTATATGTAATTGACCATAACTTAATAAAGTAAGCACAAAAAAATAAAATTAGACTTAATTATTTAATGTAAAATTTAAAGTGAATGTCAGAATCAGGAGGCGAAGATACTTAATAATATTGTGTGGTGGGAGCTCTTTAGTTAATATTGTGTGTATAAATTGTGCCTAAAATATACATCAAGCATTATTAATAGTGAACATTTAATGTCATTAGTATTATTAATCAAAACTGATTCAATAAAGATATTATTATACACAAAAATTATCTGAGAGATGCAAAATTTAACCCCAATTCTAGAATGACCCATATATTAAAAGACGTCTATAAAAGATGTTTTATATGCCGGTTATCTGTGTTTCTCTGCAGATCTGACTCCACAATGGTTCCAGCTTACACAGAGTAAAAAGCTCAGTACTCAGTTGGACAACAGGTAACTGTCCTATAATGCCAGCATTACCAGAGTTTCAGCATCAGATGGATGATTAGATTTGGCCAATTTGATATATTCTATCAGTTTATTCATTTAAATAATTTAGATTAATAAACATAAATGCATGTAGAAAACAAACCCGCATAGCTGAGTTGTAGTGGAACTTACATGAGTTGCACTTTTACTGTTGAAACATTCTGCTTACTAGATAAACTGGGAATCCTGGGGTATTTTGTTGCGTCTGCACTGTAAGCTCAGTGAAGGCGGTCTGAGACATGCTTGGTCCAGGAGAAAGGGACGGGCCTACCAAATAAGTAGGCGAGTCTGGCTCAGACTCTGGCCTTTACTGCGCTGACTCTTTTTGACAATTCTGTCTATGTTTTAATAGAATGGAAGGGAATGAAACCCTTCATGTTTTCTACTGTCATTAAAAATTACCTGATTACCTGGGATCTTGGTTTTGATCTAATTTATCGAATTTCCTGGGCTGCCCAACGTTTTGCATGGTGCATGGTGTGATGCTGTGATTTCTTTCCATTACTTGAGGCTATTAAATTCCCACGGATGAATCCTCTAATTACAAAAAGGTCATTTGAGCTTGGGTGCATGCAGAACATAAGCCCCTCCCATTTACCTTCTAACTTCACTCTGATAGGATGCACCCAAATGCCTTGTTTTAATTAGGGGCATTGCTTTCCATTATAGATTGTCATCAACAGACCATTGGCAGAGAGGGAGTAATACCATTCTAAGTGTAATACACACCTCTGAACAGGCTTTTTAATTTGACACACTGTATTGCAATTGTTTTATATATCTCTCTATCTCTCTCTATCTATCTATCTATCCATCCATCCATCCATCTACAGCCGCTCTCCTGAATGGAAAGTGAGTGCAGCAGCATTAAAAGCTTGTCCCTCTGAACGAGTGTGTGCACTTGCTCTACCCCGCATGCCTGCAGATGGCTGGCAGCCTGATCGCCCCCTGCTGCCCATAGTGAGTACTGTTACTGTTTACTGTTACCCTGAGGTGAGTAGTAAAGTAGTAATATTTAATACTAATATTTACTAATATACACTATATGTACAAATATTTGTGGACACCCCTCCTAAGGAGTGCATTCAGCAACTTTAAGCTGGACCCAGATACATATGCAGATACATACGCAGCTTGTTTAGTCCTTGTAGAGAAGTACTGCCAATAGAATAGAACTCTCTGGAGCAGACAAACATGACCCTGTAGTCAGACGTGCCCTAATGGCAGACGTGGACTGGTGGGGCCCCCATATCACTGGAAAATGCTTCACAAAGCAAAAACTAGACCCCAAAACAAGCAGCAGCTGAAGATGGCTGTAGTACCAGATTGCATGCAGACTACACAATGAAGCCATAAAATCCAACCATTGCTGCCCCCATGCGTTTTGTTTGTATGTGGTGTGACGTTCTCTCACAGTCCCGGAGCTTCTGATACCCATACACATATCTGCCTGAAGTGGACGCTGATGAACCCTCTCCTGATAAAACTGTCAGTTTCTCACTATCACTGTCTCTCAGGGTCCTGAAACTGTATCTGTTTCTCAAATTGATTTAAATAATTACTTCTGATCATGTCATAGTATAGGCAGTTTAGTACACCTCTGTCTCAAGCCTTCTCTCTCTCACACACACAGTTAAATAAGACAGTAAAAACAGCTATGGCGAACACCCGGATCTGCCAGTTAGCACAACCCAAGATGTCATGTTCAACTATGACTCAGACATGCAGCAGCTCTGAAATCTCCCTGTCCTCTGCCAAGCCCTCCTCTCGCACGCACATCCTGGCAAGTGAGTTCTTGTCTTTACCCTCAGTTAATTAGAGTAATTTAACAGGCGTGTAAGGCATTGTGCTGTTGCTTAAGATGTGATAGAACTACTCAGACCTGTTTATAAATCTCATGTCACAGTTAAATATGCTACAGTACCTCAATCTAATATTTTTTAAGCTGACTTGACAGCACTTTTGGTAGGTATTGACCACTGCATATGATCTGCCTGTCTAGACAACACAATATTCTTTGTTGATCTTTGCCCATTTTTCCTGCTTCCAACACATCAACTTCAAGAATTAATTGCTCACTTGCTGAATATCACAGAATATCACACTCTTTAAAATGTGCTATAGTGACCAGATAATCAGTGTTATTGACTTCACTTTTTTACCTCTTTTGAATGATATTCTGAAGCCCAGAAGTATGTCTCTTTTCCTCATTTTCTCTTCCTATCCCCCCAATTTTCTATCCCTTTCTAAGAACCTAAACAGCACCATCCACAGTACTCTCCAGACAGGCCTGTTTCATCTCCTGTGACGAGGTGTGTTCTGGAGGCTGTAGCCAGTGAGAGGCTGGAGATGCTAGCTACGCCCAAACCCCGGAAACCTCTGTTTGAGGGATTTGACCCTTACAAAGTGAGTTCAGCTGCTCGTGCTGCTACTGCCTCCCCCAGGCTACAGGAGCTGGCCCTGCCCCCAACACGCAGGTGCAGGACAAAATGAAGAAGGGATGGATTGATGGAATGTATGCAAGCCTGTAGCATGGCTGTTTTTGTTCTGTATACAAGTTCTACAAGTTTGGTTCATTGACAGTAAACTATGACTGCTAAGCTACTACTAAACACTACAGTTAAGGATTAACTCCAAAAACATCCAACAAAATAAACAACCAACCGATTTAGTGGGCCCACCCTGCCAAGAAACACTACAGTCGAAGATTATTGTATTTTAATACTTAACAAATTAAATACAATTGTGTTATATGCATAAACCTACTCAATTAATAGGTTTATGCATAAAACATATTTTACAGCAGCTTCAAATGTGCTCCAGTATCTAAAACTATCAGTTTATAATTGTAAGCTGCCTGGTAGTCATGTGCAAATGCTTATCTTCACTTAAATAGTTCTTAAAGTGACAGTTATCTTATCATTTAATAGTTTTGCACTGCAGCGTCTTTGGAAACTTAAAAACGTGTTCTACTGCCATTGCGATACTTGGAGGAAAGCCGAAACTGAAAATAAAAGCAATTGCCAGTTTCTGATTGTCTCTGCAGGTCGGCCCACTGTTTGGCAATTTGTTAAAAGTCTCTAGAACTTTATTTGTTTTTCTAATATGAGTTAGTAAAGAAAGTTGAGTTGTCATTTGTAAGATATCGGATTCAACCTTTTCACAAGTACAGAAACTTTACTTGATCAGATCTCAAGGCTATCAAGACAGTGCACATTCAAAACATCTGATACTTCTGGACTAAAACTCACAATTGCCGCAGGTGCAGAATTCACAAGGTCTAACTCAAACAAAGCACTAAAACATGGGCAAACAGCTGTAAATGACATAATACTGCACACCTGTGAGAACAAAAATGCCTTATATGAAATCAGGCAACGAAGATGTTGTTAACAGTAGAACAAGGACAAGAACAAGGGCAAGATCTTTTAGACAATCCTTCCTGAGCTGTGGACCAAGATGCAAGGCCAGCTTTATGACTGTAACACTTGTTAGACTGTCAGTAAACTGTCTCTAAACATGTTAGCGTAGGCATATACTATACAGTGAATATGGTAAATGATTCAGGCGCATTAGTAAAATTATAAATTATATTTAAAGTGATGAGCATGAAAATCTGAAGAGTAAATTAATCTGTAAAGTTCCAAAATATATTCTTCTAAAGATACATTTGATTATAAATGTGTATTTTACACTACTACTACACAAGCCAAATGCTACCGTTCCAATAACACTGAATAAAATGTAACTACATGGTTTATGAAGTGAAACGGATTCAAGTAGTTTTTGCCCTGAAGATAAGCACATTCCATAGTTTGAATTATTACCGTATATTGTCACTATGTGAGTAACGTACTCCAGCAGGAGGCAAAGTAAGAATTTACATTCAACATGTGGAGTAAAAATGTACAAAATCCAGGTGATCCAGCCAGATTATAAAAGAATAGGATATAATAGAGTAAGCTAGTAGATAATAAGATACTGTGGACTGGCTCAGTACAGTGTGCGCTCTTTTGCTTTGTGTGAAGAGCATGTAGAATGAATTCAGTGAATCTCAGTGAATCTCTCAGTTGAAATTTGCTACTTGGAACTTGGAAAATCCAAAAACAATGAGTTCAAATTGAAATCAGCATACATCCCTTCATTTGTAAAATGCCTTGTTCCAAACCAGGCATTATTGAACATATATACACACACACACACAAATAACATAAAACATAAATATTGTTAGCTTACCAACACCTCAGTAAAACAACAGTAAACTGAAATATAATTCAGCTAAACAAGTAGCTAGCTACACTATATTGCCAAAAGTATAAACATACAATGCAAAGCGTCGGATGCAGTGGTGTATAGCATGCCGCTACTGGACTCTAGAGCAGTGGAGACGTGTTCTCTGGAGTGACAAATCATGCTTCTCTGTCTGGCAATCTGATGGCCGAGTAGTGATTTGGCGGTTGCCAGGAGAGCAGTACTTGTCTTGACTGCATTGTGCCATGTGTAAAGTTTGGTGGAGGGGGGATTATGGTGTGGGGTTGTTTTTAAGGAGTTGGGTTCAAACCCTTAGTTCCAGTGAAATTAACTCTTAATGCTTCAGCATACCAAGAGATTTTGGTCAATTTCATGCTCCCAACTTTATGGGAACAGTTTGGGGATGGCCCTTTCCTGTTCCAACATGACTGTGCACCAGTGCACAAAGCAAGGTCCATAGAGACATAGATGAGCAAGTTAGGTGTAGAAGAACTTGACTGTTCTGACCTCAACCCAATAGAACATCTTAAGGATGAATTAGAGCGGAGACTGCGAACCAGGCCTTCTCGTCCAACATCAGTGTCTGACCTCACAAATGCGCTTCTGGAAGAATGGTCAAACATTCCCATAAACACACTCCTAAACCTTGTGGAACGCCTTCCCAGTGGAGTTGACGCTGTTATAGCTGCAAAGGGTGGCCTGACATCATACTAAACCATATGGATTAAGAATAAGATGTCACTCAAGTTCATATGCTTGTGAAGGCTGGTGAGTGAATACTTTTGGCAATATAGTGTACGTTGGCTACAGAGTTCAGGAAATTCCCCCCACTCCACAGAGGAAGTCCAAGGTAGTGGACATGAAAAAAATAAAAAAAGGAAAGGGTTTACCTGGATAACATTGGGTAAGTGAGTAAAGGTTCACTTAGCAAGTGCAAGTTAGCACTGCATGATTGTCTAGAACCGGACCAGCTAGCTTTCCCTCATAATTAACAAAGTTGTTGAGCTGTTCCACCAACTATTTATTGGTGCAATGCATACTTTCATTTGTAGTGTTCTGTGCCCTAACACACATTCCAAAAAGCTTGTATGTTCACCTTGTAGTTCTTTGTGGTCTGATCCTGTCACAACATTTTTTTTTTACCTTCAGCCACTTCGCATGCAAACAAAACTATGTTCTAGCTTAAGAAATACTTAGCATTCATGTATATTGTCCATGCCAATACAATTCAAAATACCAGACATTTTACTTGAGCTTGAGGCCACAGCTACATTGTTATAGCTTTTTTAAGAGCCAGTGGTAGCTATCCTGCTACCAAAGCCTACCTTCTTGCAGAGTCTACCTCCAGTTTTAAAACCATCTCTATGACTCTATGACACCTGGTAACTTCATGTGACTAGTATTTGGACTGTATCCTGATGAGATTGTATCCACTTGCATTTTACATACTGTAGTCAAATGTGTCACCAGGTTAGTCTGACTGAAATCTGATATCAATTTCCAGCTCTAATTTGGAAGGGTTTTGGTTATTGAAAAAATTGCATCTTGGAAGGACTCCCACCTCCTGAAGTGATTTGAGTGATCGGATTTGTATGTGGTTTAAATGCGTCTTGGGTGCGATTACATTTGCACTTTTATGCGGTTTGACATTATCTAGATATAATCCTGATACTCAATATGCATGAAGTGACCTAATGTTAATGGGGTCTATGACTTCTCGTGGTCGTAGAAAACCTAGAAAGAAGATCAGGGACAGGGATAATTTTATTTACAAATAATGTTGAATTATTTAATAGTCATTAGGCTATGTGGTACATAAGCACGAATTCTGAAACACACAGCACTGCATATTCTAATTTCCTGGTCACGATGATCATTATAATTTTGCAGTCACTGTCTTGTGTCATGTCAGCAATCTGTAACTTTTTTCTATTTAGTCAGCCTTTTTTAAACTCTAAGGAAAATTAGGTTCTATTTATTGATCTAGGAACTACGATTTTTATGAACTATATACAAATTCTTTATCATGTAAAAGATTTTCTATGTGGTTCAAGTCTGGCAACTGTGATGGCGACTCCAGAGGGTTTCCAGTGCCAGAGGAAGCAAAGCAGCCCTAGACTATCACCAAGTCCTTTTCAGCATATTCATTCAACATCTTCCTTTAGCCACATCGCTGATCTATAGACCTGAAAAGTTCCTTCAGCGTTGGTCTATCTAAAATAGGCAGAGTATAAATAATGTAGTATAATACTAACTCTCAAAAACATAACTTTTATAATAATAACTCTCAAAACAGCTGAAACAGCAAATGCTTTATTATTTAGTCTTCCTTTACCTTTTTTACATACAGCTTACGTTCTTTTAAGGATACTCACTCCAAAATCTGCTGTGAGATTTTTTCCATAACTCTAAAGTTTATTCTAACAGATTTTTTAAGATCTGGACTCTGGGGTGGTCAGCCCATTGTTCTGAGACCACCAGCAGCTTAAGCAGGGTGATTTGTATTTTGAGTAAACCAATTGTTCTCTGTTGTTTAATGAGAAGGTAATGCCACTAGTGTTTATGAGGTGATTGCTAATTGGAACATAATGAGGAACGAGCTGCTTTAACCCCCCACAGCATCAATCTGATAACTTAAACTCTGCTTATGATTAGGTTTAAAGTACAGATGCTACCTCAGGTGGTACATTTGAGCGCTTCATAACCCCTTAAGATCAGCACTTAAAGACCTGACTATATTTTCAGTCCTTTGACTCATGCTGGTAAGGCAGTTTATGAAACAACGCAAAGCTCATAAGCTTCCACCTAGTGATGGAACAAGAATCAAATATATTCAATCAGTAAAGTAAATAACAAGCCGCTTGTGCATAAGAAACTACAGGGTTGAGGGTAAATCAAGTTCTTTTTGAACCTAGTGAAGCACTAGTGAAGCCAAAAAGCACTTCACTGAGGTCTTTATAAGTCAATAAGGCAACTTTAGCTAGCAGGCCTCCTGTGGACCCTTAAGAAGTCTTAGAAATAGTATTTAGAGTAGACCTGGACCACACATCATACAAAGCATAGCTTTTTAGGACAAGGTTTAACCCCTGTGTAGAAACCCTTAAGATCATAAAATATCTAAAAAAAAAAACATGTCAATCCATATCACACAAATATAATATTATTATTAATATTATTTCATTTATTTAATATGTAACATTGTAAACAAGACATTCCTTTTAAAAACCACTAACTTGCATGATCTGTACCATCCATAATTTCCTGTCATTCCATATCAGTCTCTTAGATTGTTGTGAGTTTAAACTGATGGGGTCCCAAGGCTCGTTGACCCTGTTTACATTCCACCTAGTCACAGAACTATTTGCTTAGCACACATTTACATTGTCCACACCAATGCAAATCAAAATGACAGCTTCATTGAGCTTAAAGCCACAGCTACATACTTTAGTAAAAAATAGTGGTGCCAATCCTGCTACTAAAGCCTACCGTCTTGGAGTTCAATTCCGGTCTTAAACCTAACCTATGACTCTATGAACCCGTTTACACCTGATCACTTCATGTGACTAGTATTTGGATTGTATCCTGATGAGACTTTAGCCACATGCATTTACGCTCGGTAGTGAAATGCGTCTCTGGGTTAGTCAGACTGAAATCTGTTGCTGTGTGGGATGTAATGTGCAAATTCACTCATTGCACTGCATTATTATTATGGGTGTTTGGGTTGTAATGGGAGAGTTTTGAACTTTTGGTTGTAGAATGCTTCTTGGAGAAATGGATGTATTTACACTGCCATAATGTGGTTCAAAGGCGTCTCAGACTACCTCCTGGAGTGGACTGGGTGATCAGATTAGCATCTGTTTTAAATGCGCCTTGGGTTTGCTTACACTTATTAATACTTATTATTAATAATAATTATTAGGTGTAAACAGTGTCATTGATGTGCATGGGCAGCAAAGGCTGACCTTTCTGGTCTGATCCCACAGAAGAGCTTCTTAGAGCACACTGCTGATAGTTTTGGCTTGTGGAGTCTAGTATTTATAGATGAAGCTGCCTTAATAAACCAGTGGGTGGGATTTTTCGATTGGCAGAAAACATCATATCAGAAAATGCTCCCATCAGATGTATTGGAAAGATACTTGGATAGCATTAATGACTTTAGCAGGGTAATTATAGGGAAATGAGGTGATAGAAACGTTTTCTGTATGAAAAAATATGTATATTAACAGGAAGCTGAGATTGCGTGGAAAATGGAAAAAAGGAATTACCATGAAAATCACATAAAACATTCAGTATGTTGAGACACATTGATTTACATGTTGCTGTTTTACACTGTTCAAATTATAAGATCCCTGAGCAACCTTTGGGGGTTCTCCAATTTGAAACGGTGGAGGAACCTTTGAGAAAGCTTTTTAAAAGAAAGTGGTTCCTTCAAGGTTCCTCAAAGCACCTTAAGAGGTTCCTCTACAGTTTCAAACTGAAGAACCTTCAAAAGTTCTTCAAGGATCTTATACTTTTAACAGTGTAGGGACACGCTGCCTGCTGGGGAAAGCAGGTTGGATGAACTAGTGGACATATCTAGTGGAACTGAGGTAGGTGACATTTGTAAAGGGTGAAATACTGCTGACTGTTGATTCTTTGGCCGACCTGACCTCAGACTGCCCAAATAAAATCCAACAGAAGAAAACTACAGAAATATAGTTTGTAAAATCTCTCCACAGAAAAGACCAATATCATATTTTTCAGAGTAAATTCATCACAACTATAATCAATAGTTGGACAGAGGCTTTAATTGCAAACCACCCTGAATAACAACACCTAAAAGTTTCCATTAAAAGAATTTCATGTGAAATTGTTTGAAAACATCAGTGAAGTTCCCCTTTAAGGCTTTAGCTTTATTAACAAAGAAGTTTGGACGCTCCACTGTTGTCCCCAACCATGTCCCACACCGTCCTGCCATCTGCTGAGCATACAGAATTAGAAGAAGCTAGGCTAAACCCGGCTAGCCTGGGATCCACGCTCAGTTCTGTGATCATGATGAACCTTCCCAATTCCCAATTCTTCTGGATTAATCGCTGGAAACCTGAAGGAATGTAGGCAAGCAATCCCGCATGATGCCACGAGCTGTTCAGGGAATAATCCGTGCGCCTCCAGGCCACCAGAAACGACGCAGGAAAGTTCAGGCGTCTCCAATTGGGCAGGAGAGTGGCAGCTCTGCGCTCCAGCGCGTTAAAAACGAAAGTCCTTGGCGCAGCCTATCGGATCTGCCCAGAGCTTCACGTGTGCTGTGTTATGAACTGGTTGTAGTAGGAGGGAGGGCTTAAAGGAAGCAGAAGTAGGAGGTGTGCGTGGGATCAGTGGCGTGCAGTCTGATAGCAGAAGCAGTCCACAAGTGCATGTGGATGGTAGCAGCACCAGGCAGACGGGTCACCTGTTGCACTGAATGTATGTGCTGGAGGTTCCTCAAACGTCTACCAAAGCCAGCAAAGCAACCAAGAAGGAGCTTTGGGGAATCAGCCTATTTTCATATGAACTTATCATTTAGGCACTAAAGTGGGTCACACTGAGATTCAGCTCTCTTCCAAGAGAGGCACCAAGATGGACAGGTAGCAACAGGCTAACACAATGAGCTCAAGCAACAGAGGATGAGAACTTCTCAGTGCTGATTTATGGGGTTACTCCAGCCCTCATGGCTCTACAAACCTTTTGAAGAGAGAAGCGATGGAGAACAAGATCCAGACCTTGCCCGGCTTCTTCTCCTGGATGTGTGGGGTCTGCATGATCCTGGGCTCAGGTGAGAGTGAACAGCGGTGTGGATGAATCGTCCACTCAGTAGCTGAAACAGAACTTGTGCTGTCAGAGCGCTCATATGATCTGCTCTTCACTGCAGATTGTTGTGTAACACAGCCCATAGGGCAGAGTTTCATGCACCAGCTTGTGTTCAGAGGTTCAGACAGCTCCCAAATGAAGTGTTAGATCTGGTGGACTTTAGTGTTCTTCTCGGTTGGGTGACTTCACCCAAATCTGAACCTCAGCCTCAGTTCATTGGCTGTGCAAAAGTCTAGTTCTCACCGAGAACCAGCTTAACAAGATGGTTTAATGAATGTACATGTATTTGTAGGAATTCCACATAGTGTAGCCACCCTTTTGTGGAGTGTTATGTCTTGGTTTGGCTTTAAAGCTGTAACGTGTAGCCATGTCTAATGTCTACTTCCTTTGGACCTTTGGAACGCTCTTTATTTGTCTTTTCCAGCCTTGGTGGTTTTGGGCTAAACGTTCATGTGGGTGTACCCACTATATGTGGGTTATGTGTGGTTGCTGTTAATCCAGTTATGTAAAAAAAAAAAAAAAAAGTTAGAACACCCAATGAAACCCTTTGTCTTTTTAACATATTTAACCATAAGGAGAGTTGAACCTTCTTTGAATAGTCTTGAGAGATAGTGGCAATATAACTAAACACATACAGCTGAAAAAATGACTTAATCATTTAATACATAGAAATTCTTAAGAGGAAAAAGTGAGGACACCCCCACATTTGTACTATGTACAGCTGCAGAGGATTAAAACATGGTAAGAGACCCTGTTACAGTATCTGGATATTAGCCAAATGCATTTACACTCAGGAGTCAAACTTGTCTCCGGTTAGTGAGACTGAAACCCGATTGCTGTGTTGGATTATTCAAATGAGCTAATTGCACTGCAGTTATTACTGGTGTTTCGGTTGTACTAGAAAAGGCTTCTATGAGAGCCAGATGTGTTTAAAATGCTATAACATGTGTCTCAAATGTGTCTCAGGCCTGAAGTGATAAGCCTGATTCTCAAGACGCATGAAGTGACCAGGTGTATACGGGGTCCTAGTTTGGTTTTCTATTAATTGTTGAAGTGAGTGGTATCATGATGGCACGATCCATAGCAAGAGCGCTCTAAGGTCATGTTCTCTTTTTCTCTACTCACAATTACTTATGATAAATACAGTTATATCAGTGTATTATGAGCACCCCTGGTTTGGAATGAACTCTGGCCATTATATCAGCTCCACTTACCATCTAGGAGCACTTTGTAGTTCTCTTATTACAGACTGTAGTCCATCTGTTTCTCTGCATACTTTGCTAGCCTCCTTTCTCCCTGTTCTTCAATGGTCAGGGGCCCACAGTACCACCACAGAGCAGGTAGTATTTTGGTGGTGGGTCATTCTTAGCACTGCCGTGACACTGACATGGTGGTACTGGTGTGATAGTGTGCGTTGCGCTGGTTTCATCCCAGTAACTCTATACATTTTATCACATTTTTATAACATTTCATTGTTTTTCAGCCTCATCTTCTGCACCCTCTGTTATGCAGTGTGAACTCCTGGAGCATGCAAACATCACGTGTTACTGGACAGCGGTCAGTTCGGACAGCACCAGCTACACGCTATCGGTCAACATGTAAGAAACAGTCTACAAACATTTTCATAGTTTGCTATGTGTGCATCAAGCTATGTATGCGATGATTACCATGCTTTTTCATAGGCTTACTAATTCTTATCCCCCCCCCCCCTCCAACCTGAAAGTTTCTACCACATCCGGTTAGCATCCACACTTACCTCAAACCATGAGGAGTTGTTGATCTGTTTTCACAGTGCTGATTGATAAGGTATGAGCGTCCGTTATTTCTTAGACATTGTAGTTTCGTAGAGCCAGTACAAAAACTAAACCTCAGACACTAAATATGTTTTGGCTGATTTACCACGTTTGGGTTAAGGAAAGTTTGAGTCAGTTAAATTTGAGTTAGGGGGTCCCGAGTGCCATCACCAGTGGCCGGAGTCCGAGAAAGCACAACTTAAAATAAGTAAATAAACAGAATCAAACTCACCCAGACTATTGCTCTGTTAGCTTACTATAACAGACCAACCAGGTTACTTACTTCTTAACATCAAAACAACAGACATTTATATAATACAGCTAACAAACAAGATGATGAGACATGTTCACGAGTGTTTACTGTTGCTATTTTAAATAAGACATTTACTTAAACACTTTAACACTTCTCATAAGATTATGATGCATTAGTGATAGTAGGTGTCAAAACATAGGATGCTGTGGTTTCACACTTAAAACTCAAAGTATGAAACATCAAGCTGCAGCAAGTATGTTGAACATGCTCTTAGCAAACCCATTTTTACTGAAATCCATAAGTGTTGCTCGAGTGTTATTTTGAGATTTGATTTGATGTTGTACAGTGTAGATATACAGTACAAACAATACAAATATTATCCTTCACATAATATATATAATATGTATATTAAAAGAAGGAAGTTGTAACAGGAAACTTGGAAATGGTCTTCCTGTCTGTGGTTTCTAGTAAGGGTGGGTGATTGAGCCCTAGAGTAAAATAAGAACACTTTACATTTCATGACATTTTCATGTGATGAATTCCGATATAAGTTAGAAAGCACTACATTTACCAGATACAGAGTACTGCCAGAAGCTCTGGGATGCTCTGTCCATTGTCTGAGAACATCACCAGCTTCAACGGTTTTACTTGTAAATGTTCTTCTGTTTGCTTTCCTCAGTAAGGAGGAACTTCTGACTTCTTGGTCAGCTCTATGTCTTTTTTAGACCCAGAGGGTTGAATCATCCTCCCATAGGGAAAAAAATGCACAGAAACAACTAATTACCTCCTCTTTCTTATGAAGAAGTACGTTTGAAGAGCTGTTTAACCGATGTGGCATCTTTTTTTGTTCTACCAGGTATTGTGTTGTTGTTTATCTATTGATTTTAACAATTATTTAAAATCCAGATTATAAACCTCCTGAAAACTGAATAACTTGTGCATAGCTAACTTTTATGACAGGAAATTGACCCTTTAAGGCTTATTACACAATAAGGTGTATTATTCAGGAACTACAGGGACTTCTGTACAGCTGGTGGGGCTATTCTTTGGTAATAGAAGTTTGTAATAACACTTTCTGTCCACTGGTGGGTCATAGGCTCTTTAAGGGGGTAAACAAATAAAAGAAATTTGTATAGAAGTGTAGTTAAAAAAAATAGCATAATGGGCAGCCATCCATTTGTTTGTTACCATGCAGTTTATGCAGTAACCATACACTGGTTACTATCATTACATTAGGCGTCTATTGGGTGTGTGGCCATATGTGTATATGTCCTGAACAGGAAAAATATGCACATTACAGTTCACTGCATGCAGGCGAATATGTGGGAGCATAGATTGTGAAGACTGTGCGAAGTTGCAGAACCAAAATTGAAAAGCTCTACCCAGAAACCTTAAGCAGTAAGCTGTTAGCAAGTTAGTAACATATCATGGGGAGGTGGAGTAATATAATTGTACTATAGGACTATATGTACTTTCTATAAAATTCATGACCTGACAGGGGATAAGAAATCTCGGCATAAATGACCAAGAAGGACGTGGCTACTCAAAAAATGTGATGATAACCAATGACTTTCCTAAAGCTGATAAAAGCTTCGTGCCTCTAAGGAGTCCCTTTGCAGATTTGAGCGACCTGAGGTATGTGTACCTTGCATGATGACACTAAATGCCTCCTGGAGCGCCTCCATACTTGAGAAAAAGGGGGTGGGAAAACTCCTTTGCCACAGGATATGCTGAAATAGTTACCCACATGTCAGTTAGCACAGGATTAATGTATCCTGGGGTAATTTTTACAGCTTGCTTTATAGAAGGTAAAAGGCAGCGTAATTTTTATGGATGTCGGAGTGCGCAGTCCGTTACCTCCCCATGTAACCTGATGCTGTCTAAATAAAGCTTAAATTGCTTTTTTCCTGTTGTACCAAACTCATACCAAAACTGTGAGGTTCAAACAATGGTGTGAACCAAACTGTATCATCTATGTAACATGACACAACTGATGTCCACAATTGGACAGCCTGAAAAATCTGTCTTTACATTTTTAAGATCCATAAAGTTGTTCAGTGCCATAAGTACTTATGATATCTTCAGAAAAGCATAACAGAATATACTTTTTCCCAGCAATGATGCATCTATACAGCATGCCTTTGTCGAACACCTGTAAGGGCATAACAGAGGACGAGCTCCACAACATGCAAATAATTGTTTAGATAAGACGAGGGGGCAGGCAGCAGGATATAAGCAGGGGAACGGCTTCGGAAAACCTGAATCAACTGTTAGATGTCTTAATGTCATGGTAAATCAGCACTCTATGTGTGGCATAACAGTCAAATTATGCAGCTTATTTTGCCATACTGTTGGAGATCAATTGCCGTACCATTTCATCAAGAAGATTAAAAAGGTGTGTGATGTGGACTGAAGATTATGTGTATAGCAATAGCCCCTTCTGTGGTCACAGCCTACAGCAGAGATATGACTCCTTAAGTTGTGGAGGGATGTTTAAGTTCAGTGTTTTATGACAGCTGTGATCTGGTTAAGCAACATTCTACAGCATTCAGGCCTGAGGACAAGGGAGGACTTGCGTATGAACTGGCTTTATCTGAGACTAGAAAAGTGTTTCTATGGTGGCTCAACAGTTAGAACAGCAAGCTACTGATGACAGGGTTGTGGGTTCGATACCCTGGCTCAGCAAGCCACCACTGTTGGGCTCTTGAGCAATCACCCCTAACCGCTTCTGCTCCCAGAGCACTGCAGCGATGGCTGACCACCTCTCCGGGCATGTGTTTACTCTATAGTGTATGTATGTGTTCATTGCATGAATGGGTTAATGTGGAGACACGCAAATGTGATTATGGTTGTCTTGATGAGGTCAGAATACACAACGCACATCAGGATCTATGCACATTTTGAGCAAACTTGTCAAACAGGAAACATGTAGGCCTCCAACCACATCAAAGCCATCAGCAAATAGAACAGAGAGAGGGTGTGCACAGTACTGCACATACTAATTGATGCCTGAGCAGCAGGTGTGAAGAACAAGTGAAGGTGGTTAGTAGGCATGTGATTGTAAACAACATGGGTGGACCAGCATGGAGGACTGAGCGTCCTGCTGAGTTGAGTCCCACCAAAAAAGGTTATTCAGTGAATAGTGTGAATTGTTTAGTAATGTCCATAAAACCAGTATGTCATTTTGAACAGTTAAATAGAGAAGATACAACAGTTTCCATTTTAAAAATTAGATGTTCATTTTGTTGTTTGTTTGTTGGTCTTTAACCTAAGTTCAAACGTAAATGTAAAATAAAACAGATTTATTTCACTCTAAATTAAAACATATAAGTTTGTTTAGAGGTTGATTAATCATATTTTAAGATAAAACAATTACAGTAAATTTTAAAACAGTGATAGTTCACTTTGATGTTGATTGACTTCATTTTAAAATAAAACAGTTACTGTTATTTTCTTTATTTACTTTACTTTGATCTAAGTTAAAAGAGAAAAAGTTAATTTTATGGTTGATTGACCTCAATCCAAAAAGAGATTTACTTCAATAAAGTTTTAAGGTAGATTAAATTTACTTAACTTTTAATGAAAGGCTCTCAAACAACTTTGGTTGATTGACTTGCTTGAGCCTGGACTGCTCAAGACAAAGTCTTCAAAGTAATCAATTCCCATTCTTTGCAGGACAAGCTGTTTGAATTCTACAAACTACAAGTCTGTTGGTTTCTGCACTACAACACATACTCAGTGTTCAGTGAACATTGGATCAGTGTCTCACTGCTTTTGTGTGGATGTGCTGGCATCTTCTCCTTCTGGAACTGTCAGATCAGCTCGTCACTGCCTCATCGGCATCAATGAAGGTACGGGTCCCTCCAAACAACGCCATGCACACTCTAAAAAATATAAATGTGCTAAAAGGGTTCTGTGAGATTACCTAGTTGAGTCTGTTCTGATGTTATACAGTTAAACAGGGGATGATACATAGTTACACAATAGCACATTAGGGTTTGGCCATATCATCAGGAGATGGGTTTATGTCCAAGTGATGTCATGACAACACAAACTTGGTAATTACCAGTAATATTTTTACCAGTATGGATAAATCCATGGTGAATTAGCTTATGGATGTGCAGATGTAGCTCTACTTTATATGGATGGTTATTTAACCTAATCTCTATGTGCAGTGTTAGATGTGTAGATCACCTTGGGCAGTGATTTAGGTTTTCTTACTTGTATGTTGTAAAAGAACAGAAAACCTGCTGATTCCAGTCACAGAAGTTAATGGTCAGCATGTTTTCTCTTCTTTTCTGTGTACAGAGAAATTTATTCATCCTTCAGAAATCAGAAATACATTAAAGGGTTCTTTAAGAAACACTGTGTGTGTAACTAAATTTGTCTAAATGCATGTATTTGCATGTGTTTTCGAACTTCGGTCAGTCAGTGACACTACCAACAACCTTCACAGGACAGGGATGAAGGTATCACTATAAGACAAACCACTCATCAGCAGTAACAATTTAGAAGGCCAGAAGTGAATTTGGAAACATGTATATTATATCTAGATAAAGGTTAAAGTCAAGCCACATCAAAATGTAAACACACTGTAAAGACTCATTTTAAAATGGTTAAAAAGATACAAATCCAATCAGTCAAACCACTTCAGGAGGTGGTCTGAGATGCATTTAAGCCAAATAGTATACCAGTGTAAACACAACCATCTCACCAAGACACATTCCACAACCAAACCCCTCCCAGTACAATCCAAACACCAGTAATAATTCCATGCATCAAGTAAATTTGCATATCCCATCCCACACAGCAATCAGATTTCAGCCTGAATAACCAGAGATGCATTTGACTGCAGAGTCTAAATGCATGTGGCTAAAATGTCATGTACAATCTAGATACTAGTCACATGCAGTGACCAGGTGTGAACAGGGTCATGAACTGATGAGACCCAGAATAAAATCTACCACAGTGATGGAAAGGCCAAAGTGTGGATAAGAAATGATCTGCTCATCTGTCAAGCATGGTGGAGGTAGTGTCACGGCTTGGGCCTGCACGGCTGCTTTTGGAAGACTGAAACAGGACCACTAATATTTATTGATGATGCTACTCATTATGGTAGCAGCAGAATAAAGTCACAAGTCTATAGGAAAATTCTGTCAGTTTACAGAGAGATCGAGAATATTAAATGTTAGATGATGTAAGACTATCTGTTGGTATTTTGCCATCGGTGCTGCCATGTTCTAAGTTGTCTAACACATCTAGATGTAATAATCAGAAAATAAAATCTGAAATTCAGTCTCACAGTACTCCTTTGATCTCAAAGCCAAGTGCCTTCTGTTGAATACAAACTATGGGCCTTTCCACTCCAGCACTTTAGATACTGTACATGCTACAGCTTTGTTTATTGCCCCACTGGCTATGTTTCCATGCGGTTCTTGCACCACATGTATGATCTTGAAGCAGTGGAGAGGACTTGTCTTGTCTTTTATGACCACTAATTAATCTCTCACTGTTTTCATTTTGAGCAGTTAAGATGTACCCTCCGCAGATCACAAAGCTTATCCCGATACCAAGGAAAGCCCACTGTCTGAGGGTGGAGTGGACCGAAGACACGTCGGTCTATTTGCGAACTAAGAAGGAACACAGCGTCCTGCAGATAGAGTGCAGCACTCCTCATCAGGTATGATCCCGCCACAAAAATACCTGCTCACTAAGCACCTAAGCATCTTAGGTAAGGTAAGGTAAGGTGCACGTATTTGTCACTGTACAGTGTGGACTGTACAGCGAAATGTGTCCTCCGCATTTAACCCATCTGGTAGTGAACACACACTCACACACACACATGTGTTAGGGGCAGTGAGTACACACACACACCCAGAGCGGTGGGCAGCCAACTCCAGCGCCCGGGGAGCAGAGAGGGTAAAGGGCCTTGCTCAAGGACCCAACAGTGGCAGCTTGCCGAGCCCGGGAATCGAACCCACAACCCTGTTATCGATATCCCGGCGCTCTAACCGCTGAGCCACCACTGCCCCGTACACACCATACACACCATCTTCTGTGTATTGTCAAAACAGGAGGTGAGCGTCCAAGTATTGCATGACATCTCAGATCATGCTTGCAGACAAGTGGATCAAAGGGTTGTAAATGTAAAGAAATGCAAAGGAAAGTCACAATCTGCCAACTGAAAAGTTCCCAGGGGTTTATTGAACAATTAATTACACTGCCTGCAGAGCAATTATAGGTGCAGTAATGGCTCAAGAATGGCAGGCATTTCTGGCTGCTGTCATGGAAGGTGTGGCTTTTATCAAAACATTGTCATAGGAGCTTTTCAAACTTTTGGGTGAAGAAACGAGATGACATTACAGGCATGTACAGATAGCCTTTCAAGTTAGCGACAGGTTTTTTGTCTTTTAAACTACACCTCTCTTTTAATAATGTGATTGTTCAATGCTGTTGTTGCATTTATTTTGATAAGTGTGGTTTACCAAGGCCAAACGTAAGTCTGAGCTGCAAGCCGATGAGTAGGACTAAACTAAAGTTCACTCTTCCACTACATTTTATTGTTAATCTGATGTAGTAAATCCAACAACAAAGGCAGCATGACCAACATGAACATGCCCGACTACAATACACAGATTTACCAGTTTGATCCAATTTTTGAGCTTTGATTAAATTTCTAAATGCTGTAGATGTTACAAGCATTTTCATTGTACTCAGATTGCAAAGCCATAAACCTGAACTGCACAGACTGGCTCAGTTAAATAAAAGTTCTCAAATAGATCTTTGATCAGCTCACTAAAATCCAAAATATGCAGGAAAAAACAACCGCTGGAATTTATAAGAAACATATCAGTGAGAGCATTCAGAGCATGAGCCGCTCTCTCTTTCCTTAATCCTCGCTCCATCATCTTTTTTTTTTTCCACAAAATATAGTAAATGAGAGACCCATGGAAAAGACGGATGGGCATATGAACAATACAGCACTGTACTATACAAAGCCTTTTCAGTTTTAGGCAATATACTGTTTCCAGTACACTATACAGCTGATGAGATGTAGTTATGGCAGATAATGTTAGCCAACATTGGCTAGTTAACCAGGTCTATCATGTTAAAGAAGTAAAACAAATGTTTTATAAAACAGATCATTTATATGAGAGGGAATCTGCAAAGCAAAGACAAAGAAACACATTTGTGTGTGAATGTGTGTTATCTTCTGTTTAACCTCAGCTATTAATTTTTCCATTTAATTTCCTTATAGAAAGCATGTTTATCAGAATGACCTGTTATACTGTGATGCAAGTAAACCAATGCTAAGCTTAGTAATTCCTAACTAGATTTTCTAGATTATCTGGATTTTTACAAGGTCAACCATGGCTGAGGTTTGGCTGTGTTTTCAGAATATCAGTCCTGAAGTTGCTAATTATGGGCACAATATGAACACTGACACCCACTAAATTAATAATAATAATAATAATAAATAGTAGTAGCCTGCTATAATAGTCCTATTTTGTGGTCATTTTCAGGACCAGGCCTGGACAGTGAGGACTGCCTTTCATGACTGGAAAATGGAGCTTTGTGGGTTATATCCTGGCACCAAACACTATGTGAGGGCCCGAGCACAGGACAGAACAGCCTCCAAGCACTGGAGCTCCTGGAGCAGTGTCAGAGAGGCCACCACAGTGGAGGCTGGTGAGGATGGGCTTGGGAACTGGGGAGAGATAGAGGATGCAATGAAAAAAGAGAAACTATACACACACACATTACACGGTTATATATATACAGACCTTTACATACACTATATATATATAAAAAAAACATCTACATTTTCTCACTGACATGAAATCAGAATGAACTTTTCCTGTTTTAGGTCAATTAGGATTACCAAAATGATTTCTATTTGCTAAATGCCAGAATAATGATTTTTATGGCATTTTTATTACTTTCTTCAAAGTCAAAAGTTTAAACACATTTCATTAGTATTTGGTACCTTTGTTCTTAAACTGTATGACTTTGGTCAAATGTTTTTGATATCCTTCCACAAGCTTTTCACATTAATTGGCAGGAATTTTGGCTCATTTCCTCTGACAGAAGTGGTATAACTGAGCCATGTTTGTAGGCCGCCTTGCGCGCACATGCCTTTTCAGCTTATATTTTCAAGTCAAGTCAAGTCAAGTCAAGTGGGTTTTATTGTCATTTCAACTACATACAGAGTACACAGTGAAACGAAACAACGTTCCTCCAGGACCATGGTGCAACATAGACAGTGCATACAAAACACAAGTGCAACACAATACAAGATAAGATAAGATAAGATAATCCTTTATTAGTCCCGCAGTGGGGAAATTCTCAATAAGTGCGGACAGACAACACAACACAGTACAGACAGAGAATAATAAATAATTGCTGGTAGTGTGCAAATTCTGCAGTGTGTATAAATATTGAGTCCAGTGAGGTAGTAAGGTTATTAGTGCAAATGCTTATGCAAAAAATGCTTCCCATTTTATCTGGGGTAAATGGTTGGAGAGAGTGTGCATGTAGCAGAAAAGACATCAGGTCAGAAGTTGAGTTGAGTTGAGAAGTCTGATGGCTTGGGGGAAGAAGCTATTGCAGAGTCTGGTCGTGTTGCACCGGATGCTGTAGTACCTTCTACCTGATGGCAGGAGGGAGAACAGTCTGTGTGAAGGGTGGGTGGAGTCATCCACAATGCTGGTTGCTTTGCGGATGCAGCGGGCAGTGTAAATGTCCATAACGGAGGGGAGAGAGACTCCGATGATCCTCTCAGCTGTCCTCACAATGCGTTGGAGGGTCTTGTGGTCAGAGGCTGTGCAGGTCCCAAACCAGGCAGTGATGCAGCTGCTTAGGATGCTCTCTATGGTCCCCCTATAAAAGAGGGTGAGAATGGGTGGAGGGAGACGGGCCTTTCTTAGCTTCCAAAGGAAGTAGAGACGCTGCTGGGCTTTCTTGGCTGTTAGGACTGAGATCAGGGCTTTGTCATGGCCACTCCAAAACATTGACTTTGTTCTCCTTAAGCCACTTTGTAACCAGTTTGGCAGTATGCTTCGGGTCATTGTCCATTTGGAAGACCTGTTTGCGCCCAAGCAAAACAGGTTCTTTCCTCATGATGCCATCTATTTTGTGAAGTGCACCAGTCCCTCCTGCAGCACCACAGGTGTGTCTCCAATGAACTCAGATGTTGCAAATAAACTTACCAGAAGCTTCCAAAAACATAACATCATCATATGCATAGTATATAGGTATATAGTATGTAGTAATCTTAGTGTATTTAAACTTTTTGACTTTGAAGAAAGTAATACAAATTGTCTTAAAAATGTCCTCTCATTATTCTGGCATTTAGCAAATATAAATAATTTCATGTCAGACAGTGAGAAAAAAATGCATGTGTCTTTTTATATAGTGTATGTAAACTTCTGGTCTCAACTGTATAAATATAGCCAACAAGCTACAAAGTTTTGGGCTCTCAGTGTTTATTGATGTGCAAGATTTGCTTCGGCAGCAGTTCAAAAAATGAAGGGCTTGCCTGCGCAGTCCAAATTGGGGAGAAAAAGGTGGAAAATCGAATAATAAAAAAAGGTGCCCCATTACGGCACATAAGACCTGTTAAAGTGCCCATGCAAACCCCTGTCCACTGTCGAAAGCACCTAAAATGGACCTGCAAACATCAAAACTGGACTTTAAAGTGCTGAAAGAAGATCCCTTGGTCAAATGACCCCTGTTTCCTTTCACAACATGTGGACAGCTGGGTACACGTGCAGGGTTTACTTTTGGGAAGCTCTGTAACAACAAGTTTGATAGACGGCAGATCCACCTCATAAATTACAGTATGACTTAAAGTATCTGTAAAGTCTTACGTTTACATTTATGGCATTTGGCTGATACTCTGATCTAGAGTGCTATACATTTGACTCATGTTACACAGGTAGTGTTAGGAGTCTAGCCCAAGGACTATTATTGATGTAGCATGGTGTTTGCAACAGGGAAGATGTTGGTGTTATCCACTACACTACATCAGATACCAGATACCACCCTATACCTCAGGGGCAGGGCACCTTCAGAGGTCTTGTTTGGTTTTTTGACACATAGATGACCAGCAGCATATTAGACACACTGTATTAGCTATACTCTTCTGACTTGTCTGTATATCTTGTGTGTTTTTTTTATTCCTCAGCTCCATCGGCTGCCCCAGAGCTATGGCGTCATATCCAGCCATCAGACAAGAGAGGACAGAGGCACATTACGTTGCTCTGGAAGGTAAATCCAAGACCACTGCTCTTGCAACCTTTCACAGCCACAGACCTTTGTTAATTGTGAGACAAGTGTTGACAAGCAAGCTGCTATTAAATAATCCAGCAACAAAAACACACCTGGGGACATGTTTTAAAAGCTTCAAATAAAACGATCAAAAGGGTATTGAAAGCAAGTCATTCACTCCTTATATGTTGTTTGGAGCAGTGTAAAAAAGAACAGCTAACGTCATCTGCAGCTTTTCTCCTCCACAAAATATGAACAAATTAGACCAAATCTGACTGATCCCTGATCACCAAAGTCTTTCAGATCTCAATTACAGTTAAATATAGTCCACTATAATTACCATTACAGATCCAGCTTAAGTTTCTTTTGTTTATATATATATATAGACAAATCTATTAGGACACCTCCTCACTGATTGATTTTCTTCCGAAATCAAGGGTATTAAAAAGAGTTCGATGTCCGGTGCTACCACTGAGACCATCTGATAGTATACATGTTATTGTTTATCATTAGTGGCCTTTAATTTATCTTTCATCATCTGGCATTTATCTTGTTGCCCTAATTGCTGTTTACAGTAATTACATAAGTGTTTCTATGTGTTTGATGAGATATCATCAAACACATACCATAATGTTTATGCCAATCCCAGCAGGTTAGCCTGTTATCCTGATATTAGTATATCCCTAGCCATTCATTGGGTGAAGCTAAGTTAGCTGAGCCCCCTTGGTTATTCATTTTGCCCCCTCATCTAACTCATCTTTTCTGGTTTCAAACTGATGTGTGTCAACCTGGAAGCAGCAATGTGAAAGCAGCTTTGCTTTAGTTGTTCAAGTTGTTACTGTAGGTCTGTGTTGGCTGATGAGATTATTTAGCTTAATGATATAAAAGAAGACTACAAAAGCCTTCAGAGATCCAAAACAAGAGCTGGCACGCAACATGGAGCAGAAATACAGCTAAGGAGGGTTGACTAAACCTGACACTCGAATTTAGGGGAAAGAGGAACTGTGATTTTGGATTTCCTGAGTGTGTTTTAGGTTTAGTACACTTTAGTGTTCTCTTAGTTCTTAGAGATTGTTTTATCATGTAAAACCTGTCTCCAGACCACTTTGTCTTTTTATTTCCTTGGGCAAACCACAGCAGGATGTGGCAATGCTGAGGAAGAGTTTCTTTGTCAGATTGCACCGCATTAGATACGTCCAGGCCATGGCTGAAATCATTTTGGTGGAGGGCCATAGAATTGTGGCTTATTTGTAATACCGTCATACTGTTTCAAAATATTACTGTAAGTTGCGTAAGTAGCACAGATGGTTCTATGTGTATGTGGCTAAGGTTTTTTCCATGGTGTTGGTTCTGTAGCCCCTTTGCTAAGCTATCCTTTGCTTAAGTAGCACGGCTACACATACACAGAGCTCACATCAGATAGCTTAGCTAGCAGGCTGTTAGCAGTCTAAACGCCACGGCACAGGCAATGTACCAACTAACTGAGGCTCAAATCACACACATTTAGAAGATGAAGCCTCAAATCGAGCGAATGGTCATAGGAGTGAATTGGCAGTTCATCCAGGTCTGCTGCTTGGGTTTTTTTCCACACTTGTTTTCATCATGACATTGGTGAGCTCCCCCAGCACCCCACCATGTGGCTCTCTTGAATGCACATGAATGAAGGAGCTATTTGGGTCGTGTACTAGATCCAAATCTGACACATCAGACACGTCTTTTTGAAATAACATCCTCATTTTGAGATACCGTCATCATTTTTAAATACCACAGTAGACAGTATTACCGTTATAACACCCAAACCTACTAAACAGCATAGTGGAACTCTAGTTTGTCAATCTCACAGATGCTTAATCGGATTGAGATCTTGGGGAGATTCCCTTCCCAGGACCTGCAATTTTGGTTGTCTAGCCCAGTGTTTCTCAAGCCTGGTTCTGAAGGAACCCTACCCTGTGCAGTTTAGTAGTTTTCCTGCTTTAGCACAGCCACTGCAGCTGCAAAGAAATGATTAAAAGATTCACTGAGAAATGTGCAGATCCTTATTCTTGCTTATTTTTCCTGCTTCTTCAGGAGCCTCCTGCAATACTGTTACAACATCACACACTTGTCTCAAACTGGATCACGTTGTTATGTAATCTCAAATCTGTGGTTTTGACTCATTATTTATAATATTGGACCTAAGTAGAGACAGAGGTCCCCTTCAGATTACTGCTGTTACTGAGTTAAGCTACACAGCATGTGTAGTGTCAGTGTCATATGAAGTCAGAGATTACTTAACAAAGTGATGCAGCGTCTCTGAAGTAGCTTTATAAGGAGCTTCTCCTGTGGATGCTCTTCCAGCAGGCATCAAGAAGATCTATATTGTTGTCCTAAAAACCTAGCACCATAATATTAGGCAATTTTCAGTCCAATCCCCATGAACTGTCCAGACAGTGTAAAGAGCAGCTGCTGTACTCAAATGATGTAGAAAATAAAAGTCTAAAAACATGAAGATGGTTTTGATGTAAATATGTGTGAATATGGACAAAAGTATTGGGCCACCTGCTCATTCATTGTTTCTTAGATGTTAGATGATCACCTCCCAAATTCAACCAGAACTCCCCAACTTATCCCAAAAGTATTGGATAAGAGCACTGTCATTGCAGAGAACACGGTTCCACTGCTCCACTTCTCAATGCTTGGGGGTTTATCTGCTCCAGAGAGTCGATCCTTCTCTACAGGGACTAGACAAGCTGTGTGTGAGTTCATTTGCACATCTGTGTCAGTGTCAATAGGTACAACCAAATGTAGCTGAATGCATTCATTAAAAGGGGTGTCCACAAACATTTGGATTTATAGTGTATCTACTAAACACTCCTTCTTGGTCGATCTCCCTGCTGTCTTGTCTGTCTTCATTTTTTAACCAGTATGATGCATGTATGATTATCACTGCTGATTATTTCATATAAGCACAATTACCTAACCTAAGCACACTTGTCTCATCTCATTAGCGTCCTCCCACTCATAATAATAACACCTCAGCCCTCATGTGTAATAAGTTTTTAATGGGCCTCCATGTGGGGCTGTGCTTGATTAATCTGTGCTGGTGTTTGCGTTGTTATTGCTCAATCTGTTTCTGAAGGAAGTGAGAATATGGATTATGACAGCAGGAAATAGGTCTCAGGTTGTTAAGTTGTGTAAGTGGAGTGAAGTAACTAGAGACAGATATGAGTGTTGTTTTTTTCCCATGGTGGGCAGAAGAGTGGTACAAAATGTACTGCAGTTTAACACACCACGAGAGCTGTTTTTTGCATGAAGATCGAAAGCATAAAGTCAGCAACAAGTCTTGTTTAATAAAGCCTGAATTAAATATCTAAAACATTTATTCATTTTTCATGAAGCTTTAATACTTCATGAGTTTTATAAATTATTGCATTATTAGTTAGTAATAATGCACAATAAGCATACAAGCTACTTTAAGTTGCACACATTGCTGACACAGATGTGCAAATGTACCCACACACACAGAGCTTGTCTAGTCTCTGTAGAGAAGTACTGCCAACAGAAAAGTAAAGAGGCCACCAGCATTGAGCTGTGGCACTGTGGAACTGTGTTCTCTGGAATGATGGTGCTCCATCCAATACTTTTGGGATGGGTTGGGGAGTTGGGGGTGAAGAGAAGTAGCAATGCTACAAAATCTAGTAGAAAGACAGTAGAGATAGTTACTCCAACTCTAAAGCCACCATAAACCTGCCATTAACTAGAATTAACAACACACTAATAACATTAAATAAAAATGTTATAAATGTTGTAAATTTACATTTACAATTTACAATTCATTCAATCATGCCATCAATTATTTGCATTACATAGTGGTAACATAGTGTTTATTGTGCATTATTACTATATAAAAATATAAATAATGATGCAATTATTAATGATTACTTTAAAGCATACCTCCAGTTATAGACTAACAAAGTGTATAATGAATGAAGCCTAATGCATAGTGAATTAATAATTTAGAAATCGAAAACATTGAATGCATTAAGTTACTGTCTAGATTTTAACCCCTAAATTCCAACCTGTGAAAATTATAACACTGCAGCATATAACACAATCATATATCAACATGCAACAACAAAGATAACACCAGCACTTGTTTTAATGAAAAATGTATATTTAACATTATTTTATATTACAATTTTATTTTTTTTATAACTGTTTAAATATGTGCTTGCTAGCCATGTTTTGGTTGTTTGTAGCTTTGATAAATGATTTTTAATTGATACAGTGGTGGTAACCACATAAACAAAGTCTGTTTGAGGGGAAACCCCCTGTGGAATGTGTAATAATTGAGGTATGCCGTTTGCACAGCATTCATTATTGTGGTTTTCTTTAGCTGTAAGCACTTGTTGGCTACATTAGCATTTTTTCTCCAGTTCAGAATTAAAGTGGCAAACGTCAGACACTAAATATATATTTTTTGGCATTTTTACATTGTGTCAGAATCTCATGATGAATGGACCAATAGAAATGCTCCAAAAAGACTAACATTGATTTCCATTAAAGGTTAAGAAGGTTTTTTCCTTCTAATGTAAAGTTGCCGTTTTTGCTCAATAGTGCCAGTGTATTGGCTGATTGAATATATTTTAAGTTTGAAGACAAATTATGACGTGACATAGCTGTCAATCATATGCTCAAATTTCTCTTCCTCAGCCTCTCCAATGGCCTGACAGTAATGGTGTAGTTCTGAGCTATGCTGCTTCATGCTGGAGTGACCATGACTGTGGTTACCTGAACTCATCCAAGACGTCCTGCGTTCTTGCTGTCTCCTCACACCCGTGTACCTGCAACCTGACTGCATCCAACTCTGCTGGGACATCGCCGTCGGCTCATGTTTACATACCTGCAGACAGGGACATCAGAGGCTGGCAAGGTTTATTATCAAGTTGCACAGTTACACCTGACCTTTCCCAATCTTTTTATTATATTTGAGCATGTTCTCACGGTCCATTCAAAATTATATTGAATTATTCAATTGTATTGTATAACATATTCACCCTTTACGGACAAGGCTGCTGTTTTATCCTCTCTTTTCTATTAATAATATTATTAAATGCTGTTGTTGGATATTAATTAATATGTAGGGACATTGATTTAATGCAGGTTACAAACAAAACTACCTGTGAAAACAAAAGAAAAGAAGCAGTATAGGTCACACAAATGCACCAAACTCACTCTAAATGCTCACATGCTCGCTCAGAAAAACATAGTGTATCCAACAACAAGCAGCCTTGTGCATCTGTAGCAGCAATAATGTGACAATGTTCATTTTTAAGTTAATACAATACAGTTGCTCTTAAAATTATTCAACCCCTATTGCAAATTAAGTTTATTAGCTTTGATATATTGATAAGCTGTTTGCAATAACCCAATCTAACAAGGACAATTTAAACAGCTTAACACAAGAGTAGAGCACTGTTTTGCTGTTCTGACCTGCTGTAAATGTGATGCATAGCCAGACACCAGCTGTGGCAGGTGACCATTTCTCATGGGCAGTGGCCTCCAATTAGAGCTGGGCAATGTAACGATATGTTATTGTATCAAGATACATTTTGTTGGCGTTATACACAATATGCTTTTCTAGGCAGACTAAGGATATTGTTGGTGTCTAATAAACACTGATTAACTGCATGTTTAATTACAAACAGTGTAATTAGACTGGATTTACTGCAGCAGATCATGTAGCATGAAAAATGTCTTTAAATATTGTGATGTAGTATTTTTAACATATCGCCCAGCCTTAACTCCAGTTCACTAATATTCTTGGGTTTGCTGCTTAAATCCCACTAAAACCTAGCTTTGGTGGACTTTTGAGGTACGCTTGGAATCACTGTCTTGTCCCTTTATCACAGAAGGCATAGTGTTTTCTCCTAGGATTTCCCGATACTTGCTTGAATCCATCTTGCCCTCCACACGCTGCAGCTTTCCGCTACAGCTTTCAGAGGAAGTAAAGCATCCCCAGAGCATCACTGAGCCACTGCCATGTTTCACTGTAGGCAGTGTGTTCTTTTCAGTATATGCTTCATTTCTCCTCCTCCAGATATACCACTGATCCATAGGCCTGATAGCTTCAGTTTTGTTTAATCGCTCCATAGAACAGAATGGAACTTTTTGGGGTATATTTTGATCAGTGTTTTTGCAGGTCTGTTTTTACTTTTCAAATTTTGCTTGTAAACCTAATTTGCAAGGGGGTTGAATATTGTGTGCACAAAAACCAATAGTATGCTATACTACACTTTATAGTCATTTTGAATGGATTTTGGATAAATTAGCCACAAATAATTCATGCAAATTTGTTAAACACTTTTAATAAATAAATGCGTCTTTTGTTCTCAGTTTAGTAAAAGTTTCACTCATTTAAAACTGTTATGTCTTAGTGCTCCCACCTCCTGTAGACCTCAGTGTCACCAAACTGGACGACTTCCAACTGAAGGTGGAATGGAAAGCTGCAGTGTACCAGTCAGAGGCCAGCTTTGTAGTGGAGTGGTATCCTATACCAGACAACACGGCCAGTGGTTTACACTGGAAGATACTGAATGGGTCTGCGCGAAGCTTTATTATCAAAGGTGAGTAGCTGGACAGTGCATTGTTAGTTATTTGTTAGTGCAGTATTGACCTCTGCAATGCTGTTAGGGCTGCATTATCCAAGAAAGCCTTTTAATAAATGGCTAAATATTTAATGTTATATTTATGTTACAGTTAGTCCCAACCCCGCAGTGTGATTGGCTGTGAGACGTTTAAGAGTACCTAGCATTGATAGATAGATAGAGTACCTAGCCATAGATAATGGCACTATGACCAAAGCTCTTCGAGTATTACTTCGCCACATACATACTTAACCAAGCAACGACGCCAGCGCTTACAAGACACCAGCCATAAGAAAGCAGCACAGTTAGCTATAATTATACAAGTAAAAGACAGCCAAATTAATTATAATGAGTTCATAAAATCATATTCGTGCGGTAGGGTACATAGTATGGATTAAGACATAGAATCAACTCAGCCAATCAGAGGGAGCATGATCTGCTGCACCACCTAAGGCAGAACGGATTATTAGAATACAGAACAGAGAAATACAAAACGGAGTTGAAGTTTATGTGAAGTTCAGCTTCACATAAAAGTAAGTTGATTGGTTGAGAAGCGCTCTAGCTAGCTATGTTACTTCTTAGTTCATTAGCTATATCACTTATAGTGTCGGCGCTCAGCAGAGTGATACAGTGTTTGTGGAAAAAACATGCTGTCATAACGTGCTGTTTCCACAAACACTGTATTACTCCACTGAACGACCATGCTTTAAGCCATATAGCTAGCTAATGAACTAAGAAGTAACGTAGCTAGCTAAATGCCCTGAGAAAGCTAAAACGAAACAAAACTGGGACGCAGAGTTTAATGTGTTAGTCTGTGGAAGGAGCTGGAGAAGGAACTGCAGGCTGTGCAGTGAGTGGAGTTTGTTACTATGACATAGTAAAAGAACTAGCTAGCTAGCACAATCATTTAGGAGAAGGAAATGCTATCTAAAATTAAAACATATTAAACGCTATGTTAAACACTATTTTGCTATTACTATTAAACACTATTTTGCTGTTCATCAACGTGAGACCCAGTGTCGTTATAATGAAGGTACTGCATCATCTGTTAAACATGGTGGTCGGGGTGTCATGGCCTGGACTTGTTTGGCTGCCTCAGCCTGCTACAGGTACTGGCCCACTCATAATTGATGAGGTAGCAGCTGATAGCAGTAGCAAAATTAATTCTAAGGTACAGAAACATTGTATCTGCTCCAGTTCAGGAAAATGCCTTTAATCAAATGGTGCTTCATATTACAGCAGGACAATTTCTAATTCCAAGCAAACTGCCAAAGCAACAAAGACATGATTTAAGACCACAAACTAGGCAATGCCAGTCACCCTATCTGATCTGTGTTAATTGAATCAAGAGCCTTGATATGCTAAATTGCTACATCCCTACTTTTAATATATTGCAAGGCATACTGCAAACACAATCAGAGCGAGTGTAATTGCAATATGATATTTTGTCCATATCACACAGCTTTTCTTTTCATGTGAAGCTGCAAAACCCAACTCTTGAGAAAATATGCTATCTGATGATGAATCATTCGTTGCCACTGAGTTAGCAGTTGTGTGTGTGTGTTACAGATGGTGTACTTCCTGAGGTCCCATATAATGTGTCTGTTCAGGTTTTTTACAAAAAGGCAGTTGGAGCTGCAAGATCTGTCATTGCCTTCACCAGGGAAGGAGGTGAGAAACAAAGCACATTTTCAATGAAAGCATCAATTAAATAACAACGTTATGATGCTCATTATGACTTGTGTTTCACTAACGCCATTTCACTAATGCTTTAACTTTATCCGGCACTTGTCAAATTAACAGCTTATCAAATGTTGGCATCATATAATTAAGCAGGCAAGAGATGTACTGAAGGGCTTTTTATATTTTATTGTATTATAGTATATTCATATGTATTTAAGATATATTCAATCCAGTAGACAGATGCAGTCAGTCTACCAAGACAAGACATTTGATATTAGACGTATGCTTCTTTAGTCTACCTCATAGCATCTCACTCTGCTGTCCTACTCTGCTTTAAACGTGACTGCAGTGTGTGAAATGTTACCATATACTGTGCTGTAGCTTCAACAGAGCTTCTGTGTTTGGAGTTAATAGGTTTTTGGCTCTTTTCTTACCATGGATAGTCTGGGGAGAATAAAGTGGATATAAGTCATACACAACCCTGTTGTCTGACCAAGATGAGTCAAATCAGGTTTATTCCCACCTTCAATGTGACCCATAATCTGTACAATTCCATTGAAAAGCAAACTGAAATCTTTCAAAGGTGGAAAATTCAAATAACAAAATTAAAATAATGTGGTTGCATAAGTGTGGACACTCGCTTATAATCCAATTATATCTAAACTCATGTTAAATAGTTGCCAGTAAACAGCTGCCATGATTAAAAGTGATTTAGATCACTTAGTATGTCAGCTGCTCTAGTAGGATCTTCCTGACTTTTTTTTTCAGTTGCATTTTAGGCCATGGCCCATAAGGAGCATGAAAGGGATCTGATTGTTGAAAGGCATCAGTCAGGAGAAGGGTACAAAAACATTTTCAAGACATTAGATGCACCATGTAACACAGTGAAGACCGTCATCAAGAAGTGCATTCAATTTGGCCCAACAGTAACTTTACCAACTGGCCGTCCCTCAAAAATGTATGAAAAGACAAGAAGAAGGCCTATGACAGCATTAAAGGAGCTGCAGGAAGTACTGGTCGTGTAGTGCATGTGATATCTCCCATATTTTTCATATGTCCAAGCCTGGATATGTTTTGCCACAACCTACTAAGTCTGCCAAAAGTATGTGGCAAAACCTTTGACCTTTTTGGAGCAAAGCCAACACTGCCAACTGGGGCTTTAGTCAAGGTGGAAGGAAATAATGAACAGTTCCAAATATCACAACAACAACCCAAAGCATACCTCCAAATCAACAAAGGTTTTGGAATGGCCCAGACCTGAATCCCATAGAGAATCTGTGGGTAAACCTGAAGAGTGCTGTACACAGGAGATGTCCTCGCAATCTGACAGATTTGGAGTGCTTTTGAAAGGAAGAGTGGGCAAACCTTGCCATGTCAAGAATGTGCCATGCTGATAGACTCATACCCAAAAAGGTATGAGTCTCTACAGCAACGAGTGCAACCTAAAGTATCTGAATGTATTCATTAGAAGGGGTGTCCACAAACATTTGGACATATGGTGTATTGAGCATCCCTGATTGATCTGTTGTCAGTGATGTTTCAGTTTTGATGCAGCAGTTTAATTACATTTTAATTCAACAAATTGTGCCTTTAAACTAAGTCTATAAATAAGGTAAATAAACGCCTGATGTTTTTACAGCCATATTTAAGATGTTTGCACTTACCAGGATATTATGTTGTGTGATATATAAATCTCTCCCCTCATACTGATGTGGAAAATAACTATGACACCGATACACAAATCACAAAACTGATCTTAGATGAGATTAAAAACATGGCCTGTGGGATTTTCTTCTGTCTGTTTGGTTCTCAGTGCCCTCTGGTGGCCCAAATCTGGAAGTGCTACAAATAGCAAGCAACCGTGTCACTCTGAGGTGGAAAGCTGTTCCTTTGGAGAAGCTGCATGGGTTTATCCAAAACTACACACTTTTATACAGAACCAATGGCAAAGTGAAATGTAAGTCTTTTCTCTTTTTTCTATTAGTATTAAATACCTCTTCTAATAGTTGAATCTGGCTACTTTAAGGTGCATCCATTGCTGAGAAAGTAGCATGGAACTGTGTTTTCTGGAGTGATGGAGCTCCATTATCCAGAACTAATCACCCTACATCAGTACCTAACTTCACTTATGCTCCTGTGGGCTGAATGCTTTAAAGTCCTCACAACAATGTTCAGTGGCACTTTATTTGGAGTGGTTTCTTTTAAGATGTAGCAAACACTAATCAGACTCACAGTAACAGATCAGCAACATCCCAGGGATCTCCATCAGCATCTGAACTTTCAGTAGATTATCAAGAGACTGAGATTAGGCTTTGGGTTGAGGTTAAGGTTAGGATTAGAGTCAGGATGACATTTAGGATTAGCTTTTGGGTTGAGGTTAGGGTTAGAGCATTAGACTTAGGTCGCTGGCTGGCAGTCAGGTCCTGCTACATATTTAACAAAAACTTCTATTCAGAGCACACTGCTTGTTTAGTGCCTGTAGAGAAGAATTGCCAATAGAATAGGACTCCCTGGGCAGATAAACATGAACCTTTTGGCACCATGCCTAATGCTTGGCATGGGCTAGAGAGTCCCCCCCCCCCCCAGGCACTGAGCTCTGAAGCAGTGAAACTGTGGACTGGATGCTCCATCCAATTCTTTGGGGATGAGGTGAGGTGGTGATCTTCCAACATCCTGACCTTACTAATGCTCTTGTCGCTGAATGCAATCAAATCCTCATAGCAATGCTCCAAAATCTAGTAGATGGTCTTCCCTGGACAGAAGAGACAGTTAACAGAATTAACTTATAATTATATAAATATATATATATATATTGATTTTAAAAGAAGTTATGAATGAGCAGGTGTTCTAATACTTTTGTCCATATAGTGTATTTCATTAAAGAAATCATAGACTGAGATGTTGTCATTCTTAGAAAGATTGGAAATATTTTCGAAAAACCTCTGTAGAAGTTTGGCGGCGGATTGTACAAATTGTTGTTTATAGGGTGAAAAGAAATGGAGATATGGCCCTGTTGAACTCGTGTGTTTGTATAGATCATTTCTGATGTTGCATAATTTAGTCCAAACTCCAAGCATGTGGTCTTTTTGCAAAAAGCTTGAAGCTCCACTCAATAAGAAATGGATTTCTCTTCAAGGCCACCATCATCTAGTATGCTGGCAGGTGGGGTTGTAGTCAATTAAATGCACCAGAGAGGTCAGAAAAACATGTGATTCCATCCACACAGCCTCAGAAGCAGCTCTAGATGCTCATTAACTCAGAGGCAGTAGCTTAAACACTGCAAGGTTAATGACCAGTGCTAGTTTATATGCGGCCTGCAGCAGGCCTGACGAGTTCTCCCCACCATACATTAGCAGTAAAATATTTAGAGGTTTTCTACTGAAGAGGAATATTCTTAGAGACAAGTTAGGAAAGGTGTTGAGGTGAAAATCTTATATCAAGAGATTGTTTAAACAATAATTCAATGACAAGAGCGTGTGTGTGTTAGTGAGGTCACAAGGTTGGATGATCACTCTGTTCCCAGCTCCCCAACTCATCTCAGAAGTATAGGATGGAACTCCATCATTTCAGAGAACACTGCCACTTCCACTGCTCCACAGCCCAAGCCTGGTAGGTTCATCTGCCGCAGAGAGTCCTATTCTATTAGTAGTACTTCTCTACAGGGACTAGAATATATGTGTGTGTGCATTTGCACATCAATGTGAGCAATGGTTGCAACTTGAATTAGGAAAATGCATTTGTTCACGTGTTCTTAATGGAGAAAGGTCTTCAAAACGTCTGAAAGGTACTCAATCTTGTTGTTCTGCAGCTCGAGTGCTAGGGGGCGATATGGAGGAGTTTACCCTAAGTGGTCTGTCGGCTGGAGAGTACGCCATCTGTGTGAAGGCCCACACTCTGGCAGGGGGCGCTGAAGGCCCGTGGGTGACTGTGGCCGTTGGTACATTCAGAGAAAAATCTTCTGGCTTCAGTCACAAATGACACAAATGTTAACCTGAGTGTTGGACTTCCACACTTCCTCTGAAAATCTGCTGCTGTGTGTGTTTAACAGGTAACGATTACATCCAGTTGACGGCCATTCTGCTGTGTGCTGCTGGCACCTTGTTGATTTTGGTAATCTTGCTAAGCCAGGTTGAAAGGTAAGTCAACAACAGCTGAAAGCTTGTTAAATACAAAGGCCTTTAAATATGTACATAATGTACATAAACATTAGGCACACGCCCTGTGTCATTCATGAAATAATTAGCCTGATCCATAAATCATGTATATGTATGTATACACAACCTACCTGCCCTTCATAGATCAACTTCCCTATATAACTGTCACATTTAGAAGACAGTAAGAGGGCTGTGTATACTGTACATTCAGCTCACTCCACACCACTGCAGCTGAGATCAGTGTGTACTCTGTTGTTGTCCTCCATCAGGATTCAACAGCACCTCTGTCCGGCCATCCCTGACCCCTCAAAGAGCAGCCTGTCCACCTGGCCACCCGTTTCTCCCAGTCAGGTAATGTCAGAAATGTGTAAAGGTTTCTGCACCTGTATTGAGCAGAGGGGAGAATGGGAGAGCAGATTTCGCTTTGGATTTTTCCAGAATCTCTGAATGTTACTGTTATCTTATTGTTGTCGCTGTCATGCAAAAACCTTTACTTATGAATTTATTCCATGTAAATTTTGAGCATTTCTATTGGTCCAAAGAAAATGACAACTGCCAGATTCATGTATAAAAGTGTGTGTGAATGTGAAGTATCAGCACTCCATCTTGTTGTTCTGCAGCTTGAGCGCTGGGGGGTGTTGCAGAGCAAATATATACACTGTATGTCCAAATGTTTGTGGACACTCCTTCTAATGAATGCATTCAACTACTTCAAGTTATAACCAAACAGATGTACAAATGTGCACACACAGGACTTGTCTAGTCCCTGTAGAAATGCAGGGGAATCCAGTTGAATAGGACTCACTGGAGCCGATAAACCTGAACAATGCTAGGCATGGACAAGAGGGGTATAAAGCCCCCGGGATTGAGCTGTGAAGCAGTAGGACTGTGTTCTCTTGAATGATGGTGGTCCATCTAATAGTTTCAGGATGAGTTGGGGATGAGGTGGGTGGTGATCATCCAACATCCTGACCTCACTCATCCTAATGCTAACTTGGATGAATAAATAAAGTCTAGTAGAAGACCTTTCCGGCATCATAATTCTTCAGGACTTCCTTGGTTAGAGATAGTTAATCAGTCTAATGATGAATGGCCAATTAACACCAATGAAATGTGAGGCGTGTTTGATGTGGAATTAACTGAATATTTGTCTCTTTGTGCCCTGTAGAACAAGCTAACCATCATGGACTTCAAACCTTCCCCTTCTCTTTTTGAACTCATCTACTTGGGAGGAATAACTGGCCACCATGATCACCAACACCACCATGACCTCAGCCAAGTCTGGTCTTTCAGCTACCAGTCAGTACCAAGCAAGTCATTAAGCCATGAAAGTAAATCTCTTGTGATTTTCCAAAGGCCAGTTCTAACCAAAACAGACCAGCGAGAGGCTGAACAAACATCCAGTCAACTAAATGCTGAAAAATTCCCTGAAGATCCTGATCCTGACTGTAAGAGTAAAGCGGTGGCAAAACCACAGCCATGTCCGCAAACCCAAGTATCGTCTAGCAGTCTGTCACTCTCTGAGTCCTATATTGGAATTGATGTAGTAAACAAGCCTCTTCAAAGGAATTGTGTGCCAGGAATAGACCCCTGTTCTCAGATCCAGTCATCATCTTCTAGAGGTCAACCAGTCCCTGATTTCTCCCTTAGAATGAATGCAATAGACCTCATCTATAAAAAGAATATTAAATCAAGATTAGAGGAGTCCTCTTGCTATACCAATATATCGACTAGCAGTTACCTTCCAGTCTCTGAGTCCTATGTCAATTTTGGAACGGAGGCCAAAGATTCAACTGATCTTCTCTGCACAAGCAACATTTTCTCTGAGGAAGAGTCCTGTTGCTACACCCATGTATCTACTACTTATGTACCTGTCCCTGAGCCTTCTCTAGGCTGTAAGGACTTTGTAACTGGGACAGTGGACACAAATGAGCTTTGTTATCAAAGTAACCTTACGTCTGGTTTCTACAATCAGGTTTCTTCTAGTTATGTACCAGTTCCTGTGTCCCCGGGTGATTCTAAGGCCAGAAAGACAGTAGAGTTAGCTAGAAGCAAACAAGCTCATCAGTCACCACCCCTCTGCACAGATTCTAGAGTGGTGGATACACACAAGATCTTGGGCCCAGAGGAGTGTCCACTTCTGTCACCAGTTTCATTACAGAATCACAGCACCAAGGACTCCACAGACCTTCTAGGGTCATGAACATCCCACAGACTTGTGGAAAGATGATCTGACATCAGAACACAAATGAAACATTTACAGCAAATCGGGTATTCCATTAGGCATGGTGGATTGATGAGGTGTTGCTCCACTTGTGTTCCTGGGGCACTCTGTGAACACTTGTGGTTTGTTTACCATCAATCAGCTAACTGATGAACTGTCTGAGCAGATGGCAGACTTTTGATGAGGTGCAAATTGTAGCAATGGTTGTGAAGTTGGAGGGTTGCTTCCAATGGCTAATCACAATCCCAGGTAGTGTTGTTATAGCTAAAGACACTGATATTGACATTGGAATGTCACTCATTGTCATTTCAGCATCAATGATATGGTCAGTGAATGATTGTAACTGTGGTCAGTTTTTGTTTGGTTGTTTGTCTATTTGGCTGCAATGAATGTGAAACAGCATTACACCTCCTAGCACTTATTCTGTGCCAGTTGTTTACTTTGTGAAGTTTGATGGCTGTTGTTTTTGTACTGTATGAATGTTATATGTGACTAAGAGCATGTTTCTGTACGTTTGCTGTACTTTTTTATGAATAGATCTATGTTCTGAAATTGAATAAGTATTATGACTTCTTTTGGTGCATTACTTAACATTCAAGAAACACGGTAGGTTCAGTAGATGACCACAACAACGCTGGAACACTGGAGTTTTTACTCTTTGGGCTCACCTTCCATTCCTGGCCAAGAACACAAGAGCAAACGTGCTACACCCATTCCGAGACTTCTTGGTATAGTGGTGGCGTTTGATAGTTAGCATCATTAGCTGCAGCTGAACAGTATTACATGTATGTCTCAGAAGGAGGTTCACTCAGAGCTTTATTTTGTTGAGATTTTGAAGTCTCAAATCAGTGACGTAAAGTCTGTCACTCAAACAGTTCAGTGCATTACATTTACATACCTGTCCAAGAGGAACATTGCTAATTCTGTGTCCAACTTTGTCCCCTTCACATGTAATTATGATCTCCATTTTGGAAAAGCACTTCCAATGTTGGCCTTGTTGCAGCACCTTTCTTGAGTTTTTGTGGCAGCATAGCATGTACGTTTCTCACAGTACAGCTTATCTGAATCCACCACACTTTCTAGATAAATAGATGGAAAATATGGGTGGAGTAATAGGGGGTTTAGGACATGTGGGTGGAGTATGGAGCACTGAGGGTTAAGTGATTGGGTGTTGAGGAGATGTGGATGAAGTATAAGATTGTTAAGGAGATGTGGATGGGGCATGGACGTTGAGATGTGGTGGAGTAATGGGGCGCTGAGGAGATGTGGGTGGAGTAAGGCAGCATAGAGAAGATGGGGGTGGAGTAATGGGCCATTTATGAGGAGGTTAGTGTAAGCACAGAGAAAGGCTCTGGTCTGGGTTTGCTGTTTCATGTAGAGGTATTTCCGGGCACCTATAGTACACGTGTTAATGCTGAAAGTCTCACAATTTTGAATTAGTGAGAAAAGGGAGAGAAAATCAACTAATTAAAGCAATAATTCGGTGCAGACAGATTTCCCCTTACCTCTTACATCGTTTTTCATCAAACGTTTCCTGTAAGGCTATGAAATGAGCCGAGGAAGGCAGATTTGCAGGTATCAGACTGTGGCGAGAATCCAGCTGATGAAGCAGCATGAAGACAAGGAAACGCGGGTGTGTTTATACAGATGGGCCAATTCCTCCATCCGCTTCCACAGTGCTGATCCTGGCGACTCCACTGCTCAGATAGGCCCCTTGCCAGTTGTGGTATACATGAACCTTTTTATTTTTTTTATCAACTCTGCCTTTTGTTAGAATTGTGTGCCATCGTTTATTCATTCTTCCTCCAGATTCTACAACTTCACAGATTTCACAGCTGTTCCCCCAAATTTTACTCTGTGTGAAATTCTGTGGAAGTCTTTAATAGGCATATGTGAGGAACCCCCACCTTCGACATTTTTTGGTTAAATGATGCTTCTTAATAAATCTGCACTTTTCAAGCACTACTCCTGCTGCCTTGTGTCAGTTTTATAGGGCCTCCAGTTCTTGAGTGAGAACCATTACATTTGCGATTTTGAAGCATTCCTAGCAAAACGAACCTCATCCTTAACACTCAAACTCATAACCATCACCATTACCATCACCTGTGCAAAGAATAGGCATTTTATAGTTGAACTTCACAGGGTAACGAGTGACTTGCCTGGTTTCATTCATTCAGGTAAATACTTTACATGAAAGAGCGCAAAGCTTCAAATTCAGAGCTCAAAGGTACCTCTACCCTGTGCCGTTTACTGCAGTGCCCATCACACGGATACACTACATGCTAAATATTTGATCATTCCACACACACAAATGTGGACAAAAAGGACACTGAATACAGTATTTACAGTACAACCTGTCAAATGACGTGTTTTGTGTGATTTTCTACAGCAAACAAATGTGGCTTTTTTCTATTTTAGAGGACAACATGTTCTCTGTAGAGGATGTGTTCACTTAGATTTAGGCTCTGGACCCACCGCGACCCTGACCTGGACGAAATGCATAAGTAGATAAAGGACTGGAAAATGTGTTAATGCTAACAATACAATATAATGATAAATAAAATATTTTATTCATAATGATGTATAAAATAAAAAAGTAACTAAATTCATTTAAAATTACATTTTTACTACAGCGAATAAAATGTCTTAGTTCTAATAAAAGTTGTATTTTGTGTTGTATGAATTTAATGTACACATGCATATTTATTTTTACATATTTATGCACTTTTTACTAGCATTAATTCAGTTTTAGTGGTTGTATGTATAATGTATAACATCAAATCACTGTTTTCCAATAATAAAACATGTATCTCCATGTTTTCTCCATGGTTTGAACCCTGTAGCTGCTCTGTACACTGGCTAAACAATTCTGGTTGAATAGACCAATAGAATTGCTCAAAATTACTTGGAATAAACTCATGTGTTACATTGACTTCCACTTAAATGTTTGCCTTCTCCTGTAAAGTCATCATTTTGGAGAGACGAAATTCAGTTGTATGTTTAAAAGTTCAAAATGATTTCCAGGGAATTTCTTACATAAAAGAGTAGAAAGTTTACTTACACGTGTAAATCTGAGAATTCTACATTTTTGCTCAATACAAACTAAATATTATCATGCAGTATTTTTTTATCCTCATCAGTAAAGGGCAGAGAACACTAACACAGATCAGCATTCTGCAATAACCAGAAAAAGAACCAACAAACCCGAACAGAATGATCTAGAGTGAACGGGGAGAGAACACTGGAGGTGAGAACACTGGAGGTTCTCCCAACAATCAAACACCAGTATAACCCACCAGCCAGATGTTTGTGTTTGCTCCTGTTTGTCTGTGTTTGTGCAGCTGGCGTACTTCTGCTTAAGACCAGTAAATAACAAAACGGTGCAAATTGCCACACCGTCCATGAAGTGATGGAGTGGGATGAGGCGTGAGGAAGTTCAGGCAATGTCAGGGAGAACACAATCATCAGCTTTAAACACCACTGAGAGCTCATTCACATGATCACAGCAAAACAGGCCAAAGAGCTGTGAGGCAGTCATCACAGCCACAGGAGGACTCACACACCGGTTGTCTGTTGGTGTTTTTGGTTTGGAGCAACGATCATTACAAAACATCTGAGCCGTTCTTTCTCTTTTTGTTTAAAAGTCTGTTATGTGTCTTTTGTTGCGTCAAATCTACAGCTTTTCGATCTGATGCACGGATTCCATGTAGAAATGGATCTTTGAAGATCTTTCCCCCCTATAGTAATGAAAGGGGTGCAAAGGTTTTGACACCCTTCTAATGTCACAATAATACAAATGCACTAGTAACACCCAACCAACCACATGGGGTATCACAGCAACCACTTGGCATCCACCTGAGACACCCTAGCAGCTGCTTGAAATACCTTAGCAAATACCTGCCTAGCAAACACTTAGCAACATCATAGAAACCACTTGAAATATTTAAACTGTGCAACAATTCTGCCTTTTCTTTTTATTATTATTATTATTATTATTATTATTACTTATTATTAGTGGTAGTAGTAGTATTAATATTAACAACAACAACAAAAATAATAATAATAATAATAATAATGCAAACTCCCAAGCATTACAATGTTATTTCTCCTCCTGTTTAAGGAGAATTATAGTCAAGATTTTTTAGTTTTAAACAAAGGCATTCAGAAAGACCTGAAGAGTTCATGTCAATTTCTTCAGTGAGATGCTTGCTCACTTTTGAGGTTTCTTTACTGTATAAATGTTTACTGTAGTAAATTAATAAAAAAATAATTAATTAAAATGTGACAATAAAAACTAAAATAATAACAACAACAATAAAAATATATTATTATTATTATTATTATTATTAGTAGTAGTAGTAGTAGTAGTAGTAGTAGTGGTAGTAGTAGTATTAATATTAACAACAACAACAACAACAACAACAATAATAATAATAATAATAATACAATCTAAACACTTGATAAAAATAAATACATAAATAAATAAGTTGGGGGACTATTTTGACACACAGCGACCTGCAGGTTCCCCTCCACTCCAAATAGATCAACTGTTTTAGACCTTCTCAGAAACTCAGACAGGATTGTCAAACATCAGGCAACTTTTTTGTTCTACACGATTTATGTAAGAACTTTTTGGGAGGACATTTTTCGATGAAATGCTTCAGACTCTCATTTATAGCCAGAACTGAGCATTTCCCACCAGACCACTCTACATGGCTTTGTTTACATATTATCATATCCTACATATTTTTTATTTTATTTTACTTTAATATTTATTTTACTAATAGTAAGATTTGTGCTCGCAGTCTGAAAGCGGAGTGTGTGTTTGGGGTTTTGGAGGGGCAGCAGGAATGAGCGCGAGCCCGTGACGTCAGCCCTGAGTAGGCGAGACTCCGCTCCTCACAGTGCTGAGCGCAGCTGAGGTGAAGCAGCTACCGCACAGACACACTCTGTGTGAGAGAGAGAGAGAGAGAGAGAGAGAGAGAGAGTGTGTGAGTGAGTGTGTGTATATCACCGCCTGCAACAGCGTGAGACAAGAGTGTTTCCTGGAGAATTCCCCACTGTCCGTTTCCGCGTGGGAATCCTGCAGCGCTCCAGAGGCGACCCTGTGAGCAAATGTTAACAGACCTCTCACACACTCACTCGCACTGAGTGCAAACAGCTAAACCCGGGCTGTGTGAGAGTGTGTGTGTGAGTGTGTGTGTGTGTGTGTGTGTGTGTGTGTGTGAGAGAAGCGACGTTCCTGAAATCAGTGCTCAGGTAAAGGAGCAGCGGAGGATCCGGAAGAACTCGCGCGCCCAGTTGTCGCTTTTCCTCGTTTTCCCAGAGCTGAGCAGAGCTGAGCTGAGCTGAGGGGAGAGGAGCTGTCGTTCCGGACAGAAACACAGAGAGTGTGTGTGTGTGTGTGTGTGTGTGGGAGGAGGACAGCTGCTCAGACATGATGGAGTTAAAGAAGAAGAAGATCTTCATCCTGGTGGACGTCCTGTGTGTATTGGTTGGTGAGTTTGAGAGGCTTGTCAATATGGCCGACATCAGTGTCACCTATTAATCTGAACAGGTTGGCGAACAGAAGGAGCCACAACATTCACCCCTGTCTAAACTGAGCTGCAGGGAAAAGGCAAGAACCCTTAAAGGTTCTGAGTGTGGGGCTGTCTACTACATCCATACTAATCTATAATGGGTTCAGTTCTGTATAACTGAACTCTTGAACGCTTCTCTAAACTCTGCTGTGGGTATTAGTCTTTATTGAATGCACATGTTGGGCTGTTTAATAGTTATAGTATAACAGTCTATAATGGGTTAAATGCTCATGTAGTGCTTCATACCACTTGTATAATCATCTACAATGGGTAATACTACTACACTAAACACTCCTGTAATGCTGTTATACTGATCTATTCATTTACTTCAGATACTCCTGTAGGGCTGTATAATATTTCTGTAACGGCCTATAATGGGTTAAATACTTTATACTCTAAATACTCCAGTAGTGCTAAAATAATACTTCAGTAACAATCTTTAATGAGTTACATACTGTGAAATGCTTCTACAGTGTTGTGTAATACTCCTGTAGCACTGTCTAATACTTCTATACTGATCTATAATGGGTTAAATACTCCTGTAGCGCTGTCTAATACTTCTATACTGATCTATAATGGGTTATATAATCATGTAGTGCTGTCTAATACTTCTATACTGATCTATAATGGGTTATATAATCATGTAGTGCTGTCTAATACTTCTATACTGATCTATAATGGGTTATATAATCATGTAGTGCTGTCTAATACTTCTATACTGATCTATAATGAGTTATATAATCATGTAGTGCTGTCTAATACTTCTATACTGATCTATAATGGGTTAAATACTCCTGTAGCGCTGTCTAATACTTCTATACTGATCTATAATGGGTTAAATACTCCTGTAGCGCTGTCTAATACTTCTATACTGATATATAATGGGTTATATAATCATGTAGCGCTGTCTAATACTTCTATACTGATCTATAATGGGTTAAATACTCCTGTAGCGCTGTCTAATACTTCTATACTGATCTGTAATGGGTTAAATACTCCTGTAGCGCTGTCTAATACTTCTATACTGATCTATAATGGGTTAAATACTCCTGTAGCGCTGTCTAATACTTCTATACTGATCTATAATGGGTTAAATACTCCTGTAGCGCTGTCTAATACTTCTATACTGATCTATAATGGGTTATATAATCATGTAGTGCTGCTTAATACTTCTATACTGATCTATAATGGGTTATATACTCCTGTAGCGCTGTCTAATACTTCTATACTGATCTATAATGGGTTAAATACTCCTGTAGCGCTGTCTAATACTTCTATACTGATCTATAATGGGTTATATAATCATGTAGTGCTGTCTAATACTTCTATACTGATCTATAATGGGTTATATAATCATGTAGTGCTGTCTAATACTTCTATACTGATCTATAATGGGTTATATAATCATGTAGTGCTGTCTAATACTTCTATACTGATCTATAATGGGTTATATAATCATGTAGCGCTGTCTAATACTTCTATACTGATCTATAATGGGTTAAATACTCCTGTAGCGCTGTCTAATACTTCTATACTGATCTATAATGGGTTATATAATCATGTAGTGCTGTCTAATACTTCTATACTGATCTATAATGGGTTATATAATCATGTAGCGCTGTCTAATACTTCTATACTGATCTATAATGGGTTAAATACTCCTGTAGCGCTGTCTAATACTTCTATACTGATCTATAATGGGTTATATAATCATGTAGCGCTGTCTAATACTTCTATACTGATCTATAATGGGTTAAATACTCCTGTAGCGCTGTCTAATACTTCTATACTGATCTATAATGGGTTAAATAATCATGTAGTGCTGCTTAATACTTCTATACTGATCTATAATGGGTTAAATAATCATGTAGTGCTGCTTAATACTTCTATACTGATCTATAATGGGTTAAATACTCCTGTAGCGCTGTCTAATACTTCTATACTGATCTATAATGGGTTAAATACTCCTGTAGCGCTGTCTAATACTTCTATACTGATCTATAATGGGTTAAATACTCCTGTAGCGCTGTCTAATACTTCTATACTGATCTATAATGGGTTAAATACTCCTGTAGCGCTGTCTAATACTTCTATACTGATTATATAATGGGTTAAATAATCATGTAGCGATGTCTAATCATTTTATAAAATTCTACAATGGGTTAACCCATAATTAAAGGTGAGCCATGTCGCATTGTTGCATCACATTGCACTTTTTGAGTACTTCATGGATGTGTTTGGGGTCTATAACCCCGAACTGCTACATAAAAAGCCTGATAAACAGTATCTGTTATGGCTAATGCTGCTTGACACAGTTATGAAACATAGAAATTTGTTCTCTCATTTGCAACCTTTTTTTTCATACCAGTAATCGCACAACCACCTCGAGTCCCTTGAGAGGGGTCGGACTATGTCCGATCCCAAACGAACTCTGGAGTGGTTTGTTTGTGGTGAGAAAATGATCTGACCTGATCCGACCCACTTATCAGACGTTCTCCTCAAGTTTGAGCATCTCGTGCCTGTTTTTCATATTAGTCAAAGTCATTCAAATACAGCCCCCCATGATACAACAGAGACACAGTCTTTTGCTGTGTCCCAGCTTCCAAAACACCTGAGCTAATCCAAGAATCATTCATATGGTACAGCTGAGTTATGATCTGAGACAGAACAAAAACATGGACTGTCTAGGATCCCCATGGACTGGTTTGGGAAACGCTGAGATTACATTTAGCAAGCGATAGTCTGGAGTAGGTGAAAGTGTCTTCGTCATCACATGCATCTGCCACATTCCTTGCCTGAATACTAGGTTAAGCAATCTACCAATGCCGCAGCATTGCCTGCCCATAAAATAGGTATGTTCTAAGCTCTGGAAGGCAGTCCCGCTCTGCATGGTTAACATGGATAAGTGGATATATTTTAGGAGCATAATCATTTCATGTGTCTGAAGCTTCAGGAGTTAATTAGCAGTCAATTCAATTCAATTCAGATTTATTTATATGGTTCTGTTCTTTACGAATGTTGCCACGAAGCAGCTTTACAGAGATCCAGATCCAGGTCAGAGCCTCTTTAGAGCAAGCCAAGGGTGACAGTGGCAAGGAACAACTCCCTCAGATTGAGAGGAAGAAACTTTGAGAGGAGCCAAGACTCAAAAGGGGAGAACACAGAGAATATAAATGGACACAAAAATAGTGAATGAAGAGCTGTGGCAAATGTGATGTGGCAAATATCCATGAAATGTGAAAGTCCATGCAGGTAAACGGTCATGTGCAGTGAGGATCCAGAGCAGGGCAGCGAGTAATCAAATGAGTCCTCATCATCCTCGTCATCTATCTCTCAAATTCAGATGTTTTTAATGGAAATGAGATTCCTGGCATTGTAAGCATTGTAAGTCATGAATGTTATCTTTGTATGGTCTAAATGGACCCCTATAAGAGCTCTTATATAACAATGGGGGTACCATGCAAGCACCACTGGCTAGCAGCCACAAGCTTTCCTGGAGTTCCCTTGAGTTGGAAAAAGAGAAAGCTCATTAAAAGTGAAACTTTTTTTTTTGTAAGTGAAAATAATATTTTGTGCTTTACTTGGATGAGCTGTGGTTCTCAAGTCTGGTCCTGAATTTGTTTTTCTAACACACCCACTTCAGCTCGGGAAGGACTTGATAAGTAGCAGATAGGTTGTAACAGATGTGTTCGTGCCAAAATGGTCAGGCAGGTTGTTGTTTTGGGGAGGGGTGCATGTTATTAGGCTGTTGCCTATGTACAGCAATGCATACACAAAACTAAGCCAGTGCGCATTTGTGGAGAGAGTGTAAACGAAGTCCAACCAAAGTATATCATCATATACCATCATATATCATATCATCAGGCTAATGCAACATGCTAAAGCCTCAGAGTGGCCTACAGCCTTTTTTGAGAAGCTTTGGTGACCAAAGATCATGTCATTCTTGACTCCTGTTGCAAACCTACCTCAACCATACAGATTTCTCCTTTACAGCGTCAGGAGAGCTTGACATTTTCTTTCTAGGGAGACCACCCAGGTGCCTGTTTAGTCTCATTTTATTATCATTTCAAGACTTGACTACCGTAGCTGTTTTCTGGCTGGTCTTCCTTTTGGCGTACCATAAGGCCCTTGCAGCTGATCCAGAATGTGGTGGAATGACTTTATTGTCTTTATTATTTCTAATTTCAGCCACGTTCAACTCCTCTGCTGTGTTCTCCTCACTGGCTTCTTGTGGCTGCAGCCTCAGATTCAAAACCCTGACCCGGGCCTACAAAGCCAAAAATGGACCAGCCCCTCCGTACTTGATGCCAATGGTCAAAACCTTATCCGTACCAAGACCCCTTCAAGTTTCAGTACAGATCTGCTTGATCCAGCATCCCTCAAGATGCATGAAAGACAGGCATCCAGACTTTATTCTGTCCTGGTACCAAAGTGGTGGAACAAACTTCTTAGGGTGTCCCTTGCTGTCTTCAAATGCTAAAACAACTGTAGATCGGCACTTTATTCTTGACGTTCAGGCAAAGTTCAGTTTATTGACACAATTTCAGATACTTGTTTGGCAAATGCACTTATTCTGCAGCAATCATTACTGGTGTTTGGGTTGGACTGGGAGGAGTTTTGCTTGTCTTGGAGAGACGGATGTGTTCACACTGTGGCTCAGATGCTTCTCAAATCTCCTAAAGATCCTTTGTTTTTACTGCTGTGTTCTCTAACAGACACTTCTGATCCACACACACTATGTCTATCAGTGCACTCCAGGCCTATGTAAAAAAAGAACTGGTCTGCATTACATCTCCCTGCATGCGGTTCTGTCGGCCTGACCAGACTAATGGTTACTGACCACTCAGGGTGAAATCATGCTGGTGTATGATTTCAGTTGGTCATTCGGTCAAGCAGGTATAAGTATATACACTCGTCTTGTTTGGCATGTGGCTACACATTCCTGCACCTGTTTGTAGATGGTGTGTGTGTGTGTGTGTGTGTGTGTGTGTGTGTTAGCACATTATGAAAGAGTGAATCAGGGTGGCTTGTTAAGACTTGCTGTGGATTGAGGAGAGTGGTGTGGGGGGTAGGTTTGCCTACTGTCAGTAGCCCCACTCCTCAGCCTTGTCTTTGTTCTTGTGCTGGTTGGAGAGTGTTGAAGGAAGTCTGTGTTTACCTGTCTGCTCAGACAAGGCCAAATATTAGTGGACGTGTCTCGTTTTGCTGCCCGTTTTGTAAAATGCAAGGCCAAAAGAACAATAACAGCAGCACTAGCAGTAACACCCATTAGCGTTGGCCTTTATTTGGGTGCACCTTCTGTACACATGCAGAGTCTGTCAAAACACACCAAACTCTACCACTCTACCACAATTTCTGATATTTTCATTTCAACTGGGCAAACTGGCAAAGCCCAATTTATTTGGACCAGTTTAAAACAGTCTATTTTAAAGGGCGGGACGCTGTACTTTATTGTATTTGACCATTTCTCAGAGGTCTGCTTGTGTTTTGTTAGTTTACACGTCAACAACAGTCGAAATGAATTTTTAACTGACCATTTCAAGCCACATTTTTCCCTTATATTGGAATCTTGCATTGTTCTTTATTTGAAAAGTAGTCTAGACTGAATTACCTCTTGTAACTTCAAATGAATGGGCAGGGCTAAATTAATATAGCTAAACAGGTGTCAGTTTTTCTGAGATCATAAAAACAAGGAATTCAAATGAGCTGTTTTTGCAGCTTGGTTTCCTCATTAAATATTTTTGGTTACAATGTTTTTATTTCCTGTTTGCATTTTTAGGTCCAGTCTGAAATTCCATCATTGCTAAAAGGATCTAGCAAAGTCCAATTTACTGGACCAGATTTTAATGGGCCTGTATTGGATACTGTAGTTGGGATACTGTGTTTTCAAAAAGTAATTTTCTTTTCTGTAAGACCATTTCCAGCTATTCTTTATCCATTATCCCTTTATTATTATAATTTTTGGTTACTGTGCATATATGCAAGATAAATATATTTAAATGTATTGTTCTGATTGACTGCCTTATAATACGTCTGGAAATATTATGCGTGTAATTACCTACAGACGCTGTATATACTGCTTTTTAGAGTGTGTGTGTAGAGTGTGTATCTTTATCATATATAGATATAATGATATAAAAAATACATATATATATATATATATATATATATATATATATATATATATATATATATATATATATATATATATATATATATATATGTATATTATTTATATATATGTGTGTGTGTGTGTGTTTTTTTTATGTTGTGAGTTTTTTAATGTTTACATACATGAAAAATGTAGATTATTTTCCCATTATATGGACCCTTAAATTATTTTTGTACATTTGAAATGAAAACTCATCTTCAAACCTGTGCCGTCAAAGTCTGCACCTCTCTATGGAGTAATGGCTTTTATTTAGCTTGAGAATCTCACCAGTGCGGGTGTGAAAAGCTCATTTCCCACTCTGCAGGCTGGTAATGAGCTTTGCCTTGATCACGCAAAGCCTCCTTTAGCGCTGTGCGGTTTAGTGGTTAAGAAATCTGCACATGTGGGAGATTTGTTGTTGTTCTTGCTTTTGTAACCTGAGCGTGTGTTTGTTGTGGCTCGCTGTTATATGCGTGCCATGTGAGCTTATTTCTTAAGTATGGGAAAGTTTGCTAAACTAGTATCTTGCTTAATACCGCTGGATAAACTAGATGGTAAACATTTTATGCTTAACCTTTTAGCATCAGATAACAAATGTTTAACATGGCTGATTTCAGTTCATTTGCGCCATCAGCACTGCTGACTTTTACATTGCTGCTGCCGCCTACTGGATGTATTTTGAACTGCAGTGACAAACGTAGTTAAAAATATGATTTAATTATTGCCCATAAATACTGTTGTTTTAGGGATTATTCTGAGAATGAGACTTCTGGGATTTGTTTGGAAACACCAACGAGACCTTTATGAAGCTTTTAGAGTGCTGTTTTAGTTCTAATTGCAATACTTAAATGTAGAAAAAAGAATGAATGACACAATATAAACAGCAGCACCACATTTAAAATCTTTAATAGTTAACGTTGGTGAAAATGTGCAACTATTACAAAAAGAAAAAAAAAAAAAGAGAATTATATAATGGGCCGACCAATCAGCTTGTTACTATGCAGTTATAGGACTGTCCAATAGTTTTGTGTGTTTTGTGTATTTTTTTTTATGATGAAGTCATAATATTATGTTGTGACTATACAAAAACCTTTATTTTAACTAAGCAATAGTTCACAGCACTTCATAGGAGAAAAATGAACACTGTTGTTGTGCTAATGCTTGCGTCTGTCATACAGATTCAGCCACAGTTTGAAACAGAAAATCTTGGCGGTAATGAACTGGCTGTCCCAGTGGAATCCATTTGTTATTAATGACAGATGTCCTCTCATATGACTTCGGTGTCTATATAAAAAGCAGTATGTGCAGAAAATTAAGTTATTGTCCCAGATACCTCCCCTGACCTACACCGACATATGCCCCTGCTCCACTCACATGCCCTGGCTCCATACACAGCCCTGGCCCAAAGCCTTATGTCGTTCTGTGAAATTGGCCTCAGGATCTTATCAAGCTTTTTTCCTTCCTCCTCTTTGATGCCGTGCTTTCATTCAGGGTTGATTCGCCTGTCTGTTCTCACTCATTACAGCTCCATTCTCTTTCATCTGCTTCAGCAACGCCCAGGCTTTCCTCATCCCAGCATCCGTACTGCTGCCACAAAGCTCAGGATCATTTACACCATAAACAAATTGCAGCTTTAGCCCCTCCCTGTTTGTGTGTTTGTGTGTGTGTGTTTGTGTGTGTGTGTGTGTGTGTATGTTTGTTTGTTTTGTGATTGCTATATGTGTCTGTTGTTGGCCTAACACACCCAGTTCAACCTCACACATCAGTTGTGTGTTGCAGGGCTGTTGTTTCAAGCAAGCCAGTTAGCAAGTTATGAAACTATAAAGCTATAAAGCAAGACTTTCTACAGGTTGGGAATTTAATTCAGCGGATTTCCTAATCATAATTGGTGATGCTCTTCAGGCCTAATTTGCTAATTAATGCCTGAGACCTTGTCAAGTAGAAATCTGAGCCTTTTCAACACGTGGGTTGCCCTAGCCCTGACACACCCCACACTGATGACTCTGCTTTTTCCTTTTTTTATGTTTTCCACAGAGATTCATTGGGGCGTCAGCATTGGCGGGCCGTGCTGTGGTTTAATCAGCTAATCGTCTCTCTCTGCAGCTCTACTGAGTGCTCAGAATGCATGAACAAAACCACAGGCCACAGAGGGGGAATTACAGCAGCGGCAGGAACAGCGGGAGAAAGGGGGAGAGATGGAGAGATGTGCTGGTAAATGGGGGAGGTAGAAGAGTGCAGAGAGAAGTGAGGCGTCAGGATGATGCGGGGGGGAAATAATTTGACAGTAGATAAAGACATGGGGGAGAAATACGAGCTAATCTGAGATGGAGATGAAGGAGGAGGAGAACAGGGTCATTGAAAGCTTTAGGAGAACAGAAAAGAAAGAAATGTGATGTAAAGGGTCAGAAAAAGAGGGAGATTGTTGTGAGGGCTTCAAGGACGAGAAACGGTGAGCCCTGGTTTGGGATGGATGTGTCGGATTTCACAGTTTGAGCACACACTATGCTTGGAGGCTTCTTGCCTTTCTGAGTAATGTTAGGTTTGCTTTTACTTTTGAATTGTGCAATGGGGCAGAGAGTTCTTTGCCAAAAACGTTTTTTTTGCAGATAAATCATGAACGAAGTGCTTTTAAATAATAATTGAAAATGGAAGCATTATAAACCTTTAAAAAAAGTTTAATATTTTAAACACTAAGTGTACAATTCAGTTATTAGTCCCATTACAGAAACCCTTAGGAATTATTTGGTAGCCATTTAGGTTGGCATATCTTCTGGAGTCCCACAGGGTTCTGGTTTAGGACCTGTGAAGTTAATGTTAATGAAGTGTTGGCCTGCATATGATGTCGGAGGTTAAAAAACCTTCACATATTGTAACCATTTAGTACTTATAATCCAAGATTCACCAAATTGTCTTTGTAGGTATGAAGAACAGGTTATCTTAAAGGTGCCATAGAATGCACTTATTATTATTACTGTTAGGTGCTTTAGGTGGTTCTCTGATGTATAAACAGAGTATGTGTCTTCAGTTAAGGCAATAAATGCACAGATCCAGTTTTACAACCCTGTTATTTGACCTTAAAATGAAACACTGTGGGCTTATGAATGATATAAAGATCTGCTCTGAGGGTTAAACACTAGAGGCAGGTTTTTAAAATTGTAGTCCCAATTCCCTCCCAGTACCTAGGACTCGCAGTATCACGCAGTACTATCAGTACTGGAAGACAAGTGACCAGACATTTTTCTGTCCTAGGACCAAAGGGAAGGAACAAACTTTGACTGCATCAGAACTGACTTTGGCAGCATCAGGCTTGAGGTATCTTTTGGACTCAGATCCAGTTTTACAACCCTGTTATTTATTCTGACCTTAAAATGAAACACTGTGGGCTTATGAATGATATAAAGATCTGCTCTGATTGGTTGGTTACAGTGATGTAGAATGACAGCTCACACAGAGACCTTGTAGCATAGGCTAGCTTTGTTTTTCACACTGTAACAAGATGCTGTAAACCATTTCCAAATGTTAGCAGAAAGTGCTGCTGTTCTTGTCTTTGCACCGTGCAGTTAGCTAGCCGAAGAGTTGGTACAGCCGGTCAGCTAGGGTTAGATGTTATCCTAGTATGGATACCTGCTCACTTCCTTGGCTTTCGCTTCCTGTCTTAAAAGCTTAAAAGTCTTCTGGCTCAAAGGGGTTAGAAGAGCTGAAGGGTTTGAGTTCTGATCTGACTTTTGACATCCTGACAAAGGGATAAAGTGTGAGGATTAAGTCCATTCTTCCTTCAGTTTTGCACTTTGTTGCAGAAGAAAATGACAACAAGTCTGTTCTTCTTTGTTCTGACAAGTTTTTCAATTTCAGGAAAGCTCTGTGTAGCATACATCCAAGCCAAGAACCTTTAAAGCCTCTGTTTATTCATTTTAATGATTCTTTTTCATTATTAACTATTATCTATAATTGTGATGGATTTACTCTCAACTGGCAGAGAAAAACGTTGGTATGACGTTGGTCTTTACTGTGGAGAGATTTTACTGCAGTTTTCTTCTGTTGGATTTAAGTTGACGGGGCTAAATTGGACCCATCTAATGTCGGGTCCAATCAGATTTAGCTTAAATAAATAAATGTCGCCCATCTCGATTCCAGTAGATAGTTCCACAAGGGAGGAAAAATAAATAAATAATAATCAAAAAAGGTTATAAAGTGTCTCTACTTTATTAAAAAAACATGCAAAAGAAACTCATTATAATAATAATAATAAATAAACAATACCACTGGCTTCATTATCCGATCTTGTCTATAGTTAGTTGCTATTTTGATGCCATTACCAATCAGTCTGTGAACTGACATACTCTCGCAGTTCTGAGGGGTCCCAATTTTGACAGCATTGAACTATGAGTAAACTGCATTAATATATATGTGTACTGAATTTATCATTGGTAACTGCTTATGATGTGGCATATCTATTTATAGTTATATAAAACACCCCCCCTCTCTCTCTCGTTCTCGCTCTCTCCCTCACCCCACCCTCTCCCCTCTTAGCTGTGTGTAAGCATTTAGATTTATGAAGTCCTCTGTGCTGTGCTATGTCCTGTCTGGAACTGAAGAGTGTGTTGCTCCATCGTCCGGCTGAGTGCATTTTCGCTCCTTAATTCATCCTCAGCCTGACAGTGTTGTTTCCTCCCTAAAGAATAACAGCTGCAAACATGTGCCTTTTTAGCACAGCTTTAAGGATGCAGATCATTGACCTTAAACACTAGAGGCAGGTTTTTAAAATTGTATCCATTTTCTTCCCAGTTTTAAGTCCCAATTCCCTCCCAGTACCTAGGACTCACAGTATTACGCAGTACTATCAATACTGGAAGACAAGTGTCCAGACATTTTTCTGTCCTAGAACCAAAGGAGTGTCCAAAAGGTGTCTGAGTCGCTTGCTGTCTTTAAACGCTGACTGAAGACCCATCTCTTCCAAGAGTATCTGGACAGTGCGTGACAAGTGTAGTGTATTGTGTCTAGGTATTCATACTGACTTTGAGGTATCTTTTGGTCTCTGGTTCCCCCTCCGGGCACGAGTGACTGTGGCATTACCAGGGAGTCAATAGAATTTTTTTTTTTTTTTGATGTGTCTTAATGCAATAAACCATTTATCTGCCTAGCATGTCTGTACATGTTCAAAGACTGTACTTACTCTATTGACAACATGCAACCAGTGTTGCCAATTTGTCCCAGAGGAAAAAACCTGCTGAAAAGTCACTAAATGTTGCTAGATGATGGATAATGCAGTGCTCTAATCTGCATATTTTTGATCTCATGACATCGTATTTACATGCTGCCTAGTGTCAGATGGTATTTGACATGCTCTCGCATCGCTGTGCTCAATGGCAGGATTGCCATTTTTCTTCTGTGGGGAGTAGCTGTATGTTTGTTCAAAAAGTGGCTGGATTTGTCGTTTCTTTTTTTTTTTTTTTTTTTTTTTCTTTCTTTCTTTCTAGAGGGATCTGAAAAGTCACTAAAGCTAGTGTCAAAATTGCTAAGTGGGCAATACACCATGTAACATGGGTTTGTATTTATTTTGGTCATAATGACTTCTAGTAAATTCTGATATATCTGTTATAATGTGACTTTCATGTTAGCCTTTAGCTACTGTGTTAGTATCACATATTAATTTGAGTGGTGGATCAGGATTATATAAAGCACAGCTTTTGTTCCAGAGGTTATGTTTTGTAATATAGCGTTCTCAAATAAACTGAGAATGGAAACATTAACATGCTACTATAAGGCAAAGTATAAGGCACTCATATTGTCTGTATAGAAAATAGAGTTTTACAGTTGTAGACACCTGAACATGTTATCATGGTATTTAAAGACAATTTCACAGATTCTTAAAATTACTAAAATGATTTATATTCAAAATGTGCATTATATGTGCATGATTTCACAATATGAAATCATGATTTTTATCAAATATCATCATATTGCCCACCCTTACAGAGCGCATTATTTAGGACAATTTCTCTCAGCAATTTAGTGTCATTTTCCTTTAGTTTAGTCCTTTAGTTTAGTTGTTCTGTGTTTTTTGTTACTTGTCATACATGTTGCTCTCACCAAGACGAATTCCTTGTATGTGTAACATACTTGGTGAAATAAAGACATTCTGATTCTGATTCTGAAGATCACATTACAACGGATGCAGGTAAACATAAATACAGTAGTAAGGAATTTCTCATGTTCAAGAAAGTAGTTGAGATCTTGTGAGCTAGTCTGAATAACAAAGCTTGGTTCCAGGTTTCTCCTGGACGTCCCCCAGTCCAGCCAGCACAGCGTGGATGTGTTCAATTCCATTATCAGCAGCTCACCTGATTAACCTTCATTAAGCACTGATTCACCAAACAAGGTGTTGGATGATTACTATAATAATTCTGGACTCTCATGAGGAGAGCTTTGGAGGTGTTTTAATGAACACAGTGATGGAAATCCACAACTTGATATGTTTTAGTATTTATTCCAGTGTCATTGTTTTACTGCTCAGATATATTGGATGGCATCCAATATAAAGCAACTGCTGGACCACTTTATTATTATATAAGGAATAATAGTAATGGAATTATCCAGGTTTTCATTTAGTTTAGGAACGTCACATTGGCCCTGGAATGCAAGAATGGAAACAGTAAAATATTGGATCTGCCTGAAGTAACCGGGCTCAGCTTTTGTTCCTCAGCCCTGATTCAAAAACTGAATACGTGTGGTGTTGCTGTGTTATTGTCCTGCAGGTCATCACATGACCACCTCATTTATGCTGAGGAATCCATTTCCCATGATGCGTTTGACCTGCGTTGTCTTCTCGGGTGTGCGCGGTCAGTTGAGGGCTAATGGCTCATTAAAGTCACTGAGCGTTCCTTCAGCTTTTAAATGGAGAAGCTTGTGTGTTTAATACAAAGCCTCTGTCTGAGTGAAGGTCCCTCATTGCTTGGAGGCAGACGTGAATGACGCAGTGAAAGGCAGAGAGACGCTGCTGACTGCAGAGTGCAGTTTGCGAGCATGGCCTGCCTTTCTTCTCCCAGCAGTGCATCATTTCCCCTTGCGCTTTCACAGACTGGTTTGGACTTTGTCTCAGACGTCTCTTTACGGTTCTCTGCCTCTCTGTCTCCTCGCGCTCTTTGTCTCAGACTTTCCCTTTCCCTACCTCTCTTTATGGGAAGAAAGCTCTGTACTGTGAGTCATCTGTGCTTTGCCAAAAGAGTGTGTGCTGCTTAAAAAGAGACCGAGATTCTCTGTACAGGCAGGAAACCTCACGCAGTTGTTTTACAAGAGAACAGAGACCTGGGTTCTGTGCACGTCTTTTGTTTGACTGCACTTTATACAATGTCGCTGTCACGCAAAAACCTTCAGTCTCCATTTTTCAGTTTTTGACATGATGTGAATCTGGTTGTGCATGCATTGCAGTCAAAAGCAAAGGTTTTTCAGAAGGTCGGAGCAGTTACATACTTGTAAAGGAGATGTGTGGGTGTGAGAACCTTTACATCAACTCTTAAAAGGTTCTTCACTCTAACACACCTTCTTTACAAGCATGGCATTGAACATAGAACCATGAATGATAAAATATACTACACATTCAAATGTTTGTGGACACCCCTTGTACTGAATGCACTCAGCTTCTTGAAGTTGCACCCTATGCTGACACAGATGTGCAAATACACATCTCTCATCTCTCTGGACCAGATAAACATATATAAATCTATTGGCACCATGCCTAATGCCAGGAGTGGGCTAGAGTGGTATAAAGCCACAAAGAGTTGTGAATGAGGTGGGATGGTGATCATCCAAACCCCATGCTCCACTAACACTTTTGTCACTAATACAATCAAATCGTCACAGCAATGCTGCAACATCTAGTAGAAAACCTTGCCTGGACAGAAGAGACAGTTCCTCCAACAAAAGCAGGATGAAGTCTTATAGAACCCTTGATTTCAGAAGAAACAATGAATAAGCAGGTGTCCCAATACTTTTGTCCATGTGTAAAACAGCTATTAAGTACAAATGTATTGATATTTATTTTTAGCAGACAAAGAAGAACGCTTAGTTTAATAGAGGATTCAGAGGATCACAGAAGCTTCAGCAACAAAATATAATACATTATATACAATCACCATCCAGGGCCTTCCAGACACATTCAATGATGTTGAGGTCTGGACTCTGGAATTGTCAGCCCATTCTTCTAAGAGCATCAGCAGCTTTAGCTCTTCATTTGCTTCTCTCAAGGATTTCTTTATCAGATCCATGTCATTTTCTCTCTCTCTCTCTCTCTCTCTCTCTCTCTCTCTCTCTCGCGCTCTCTCTTTCTTTCTCTCTGTTTTGACTGAATATTGTCATATAATATATAAATGGTGGTTTCTGATGTTTGCACAGTTCTGTAAATACGAGAGCTACTTAAACCTGAAGATAGACTTCCAGTCTGATGTCTGGAGACTTTCAGTCGGTGCTGCTGCTTTTGGCTTGCACCTCTCAGTCTGTCCTTGGCATCCCTCTTTTGCAACACTTTTCTCCCTCTTTTGGCCGTACAAGCCGGCCAGTGAGAAGTAGGGAAATGGTAACTTGAGTTTTCACATGCCTGTGAGAAAATTGTGCACATTCCAGTCACGAGAACCTCTTCTCACACAGAGATTCGAATCTCCTGCCAGTTTTTATTTACAAAAATATGCATAAAATGTCCCTGTGGCGTTCTTGAAAGGTCTTATATAACAGACTGAGAGGTTTTTGGTATTGGGGGGTATTTGAAAGGACCTTTTGCTTTTGCCACAAGGGCATTTATCTTACTTCCTGTGCTCATCTTCTGTCTTTTCCTTCCTTCCTATCTAGGGCTAGGGTTAGCATATCTGGATAGCTTTGCCAGTGCAGAAAGATTGAAGCGGACCACTATCTCCGAAAGGGCCTGGGAAAGGTGGCTCGCAGGAGGCAGCATTGCATTGTGTACTGAGGAGCTGTTAGTATTGGCCCAATTCGTTGCCAGTTTATCACTGTTTAAGGCCGTGTTTCTGCTTTTGGAAAGCTTTCGGATGCTGTTTGAGTGCTGCGATTTGGACTTGTTTAAGTATTTTTACTGATTATATGAGAAGGTTTACGGCTGTGCGTTGTAAAAGCATGCTTCGGACGAAAAGAAAGCCACAGTTTGGCCTTGCGGGCAGTGATACCTCAGCAGTGTGCCTTTTGAGGACTCTCACTGGCTGCTGTTTTGTACTGATATGACTGTGATATTGTGTGTGTTTTGGCAGTGTCAGGATTTGGAGAGGCGAATAACATGAATAAGTGCTCGCTTCTCCTTTTTGGGCCATGGGAAAGCAGCTCAGAGTCAAAGGCCACAAGGAAGGCAAACCATGTCCATGTCCAATTGTGAATTCTTGCCTGTTTGTTTTCTTAAAGTCATCCCAGTTGAAACTAAATAGCCAGATGAGATTGCATAAGGCTCGGGGCGGACAATAGATGTTCTTATTCCATCAGCAAGAAGCCCTGCTGACATGGACACAAAGAAGCTACTGGCACAGCTCTGTCACTCTGCACTGTAATAATCTGAAGGCCATTCCTGCACTCGAGTCAGGCATCTGTGTGTGTGTCTGTGTGTGTGTGTGTGTGTGTGCTGGAATAGCTGTTGAGATAAAAGATGGGGTAGAGGTTCTGTCAGATCGGCCATAATTATTGGTTGTTGAAACGGCAGCATGAGGTGGGGGTCTGTTACAACACTGCAGTTGTGTGCTAGCAGGCTTTGTGGCTACATAGTGCAACAAAGGTTTAGAAATGGACAAAGTCAATATAACAATTTCACCACATTTATATTAATATTTCATGGTGTGATCCTGCTTCAAGAACATTTACAGCATATTTAAACAGTAACATGATTATCTGAGGTCAGTTTGATCACTGATATCATGATTAAAAATGTCCATGTAAGAAAATGACTGAGTAAGTGAATACTTAAAGCCAGTTGAAGCTTTTTGAAACTGCTCAGGGTAAAGAGGGTCAATATTTTTTCGTCTTTAGCTGAAGAGGAACATCTGCTTTGAAACAGACCAGCTCACACAAAAATTATTTAATATAATCCCTCCTAAAACATGAACAACTAGCTGTTCTGTCGCTCACTGGCATTTTGGCCCCTTCTTCAGTAATCCTATTATATGCAGCCCTCTTACATGATTCAAATCAAAGGTGCTGTAAAGGGCTTTTTATGCGATGCCATAGAATAGTGGTTCTCAACCCTGATCCAAGCTTGCCATTTCTATGCTAGTATACACTGATCAGCCATAACATTAGTACCACCTGCCTGAAGTTGAGTAGATCCCCCTTGTGCTGCCACAACCGATCTGACCATTTGATGCACAAGACCTCTGAAGGCGTTCTGTGGTATCTGGCACCAGATGCCTTAGGTGTCAATCATCATGTTGACCTTCCTTGGACCACTTTTGGTAGGCACTGACCACTGCATACCAGGAAAAAAACCCACATGACCTGCCTGATGTTTTGGAGATCCTCTAGCCATCTCAGTTTGGCTCAGATCTTTACGCCTTCATCTTCAGAAACTGACTCTTCACTTGCTGGCTAATATATCCAATATATCCACCCCTTGACTGATGCCGCCTTAGATGAAGATAATCAATGTTGTTCTCTTCTCCTGGCAGTAGTGCTAATGTTACGGCTGGTTGTACAGTATGCAGCAATTTAGCACCCCGGTCAGATTACATTTGCTTCTGAGTTAAAATCAGAGAACAAATCTACAGAGACAGTACTAAAATTAAATACACAATTTAATGCCTGATTCATTTGTTTGCCTACTTAAAGATATTGTTTTGTGTACACATGCAGTTTGAGTTTACAGTCTCTCGCTTCCTGGAAAATAATTATAAGAGAAATATTTATGACTCACTTCACTTGGGGCCATATACTAGTTTGTTTTCCATTTAAACACTCAGCTGAAGGAAAATGCCCCGTCAGCTATTAGCTGGTAGTTAGCAGAAGCAAGCAGAAAATACTTGATCATAATTAGATGTGTTAACACTGTTCACCTTTTTCTTTTCTTAGCTAAGTATGGGCAGTAGGACAAACATGACATCACAAGACCTGAAAACATTTACGTATGTGATGCATATCTGATATCAGATACTTCTCATTTCCATATGCAGATCAGCTTTAACGTTAAAACCACATGCCCAGTATTGTAAAGGTCCCCCTCCAAAAACTCCACAAGACCTCCAAAATGACTTGGAATAAAATCTTTTTACTTAGGTTGTCCCAATCTGATCCAGTCGGTCTGGGCAAATTTGAATGGATTGGATACCGGCTATTTTAATCCGAATTCATTTCCGGATTTTAATCACAATGTTCAGAGGGCAATTAGCGGGCATTATTCCCAGCCGGCAGCAGTGCGGACATTCTCAGAGGGTAAATAAAGGAGTTTAGATTCAGCAGTGGAACATAAAAACAGACCATAATATCTTACTATAGGAACCCAAATAAAATAGTTATTTTACTGCAGTATTAATTAAGCAGCTCATGTAATTTAAACTGTGTGACTGTATTGTTTATACAAACACAATGGTCAGGTCAGTATCAGCTGATACTCTGCATTATACTCGGGTCCCAATAAACCTGATTGAGAAATGGATTTCCATTTAAAGATAAAATGGTTTTGCCTTCTCCTGTAAAGTTGCCTTTTCTGAGATCTGACATAAAAAGATATTAATAAATTGCTGGTCACTATCAGGGTTGCTCATGTTCAGATTTTAGCTTTTTGCATTGTGATTGGCCTTCCTGTTTCAGCACAAATAAAACGTCAAACATTGAGTTTATGGTCATGCTCAGCACTTTAAAACACTGTAAAAAGTGACTTAATGATCAGGACCTAAGCTCAGCTAGGTTTGGAAAGCACCAGAACATTGTTTCTAGTATGCTTGGACTGGACACCATAAATAAACCTGAAGCACAGAGTAGACTCGCTTATTTGATGATCTTCTGAGCTCTTTTCTTAATGAGTTTCAGTGTTTTCACATGGGTGGCCATCCTATTTTCCCTCCTACAAAAACAATCAGCCTCCCTCCATCGCTTTAACATTGCCTCATTTGAAATGACTTGCCACATTCTTCTGAGGTTTCTGTAGGATCTCTGGGGAGAGCCTCCCACAAACATTCTGTTTCATTTCCAGTATTTTACTGTTCCCATGTTCTATGTTCTTGATTTCCTGAGAGATGATTTACTGACCATGCTGGTGGAAAAACAGGAGAACAGAATGAACCACTCCGCAAATAATGACAGTGTAATAGAAACCAAGTAGATGAAACACGCGTCATTTCCGATACATCCTGGCTGGTGAATCATTGGGGGGTGGGGGGCTGCTTACTGTATCTGTAAAATTTGGTTTTGGCAAGAAAATCAGAGATAGTTTGGCTTAATCGTCTGCGGCTCTCAAATGAAACATTCAGGGAGGCCAGAGACCATTCCAGTAATGCTCAGGGAGCTGCAGTTGTATCTCTGTATGGAAAGGAATGTAAATGTACGATCATACATTCTTATAAATAAAAGTGCTTCAAATGGTTCTTGACCCCATTTAGATCCATAAAGAACCATGTTTTACTAAAGATGTGTGAGTGTGAAGAACCTTAATGTTAGGTTCTTTAGAAAAGGTCCATCTCCACACCAGTCGGCTCTTACATAATTTACTGGTTTTATGCAGTACAAGATTGTACAACAGCGGCAACTGTCCGTGCAGGCGTCTGTTAAATTTCCATTCTGTATGTTACTTGTAAGTGGAGGTTATGCCAGGGCACCCCAGAGTGTACCAGAGTGCAGCTTAGCAGCACCATACAGACATGTGTTTCCTGATGACACAATGAAGCTACTGTGGCTTTCAAACATGACATCACACATTAGGTTTGTGAAGAGTCGCCGTAGTGTAAGAGTCACTATGTTCCTCCTTCCCCCGGCATGAACCAGGTGCACCTCATCAAACGTCTCCTCACTCCATGGAAGGGGATGCTGAAGTCTGCGGAGCTCGGAAAGGAAGGAAGAAATATTAATTTAATTAGTCTTAAAACTAAAACAGCAAACAAACGCGTGTTTACGCATGCTAGTTTCTGAGGTCAGCGTTGTAGTCCTGATGTGAGCCTTTCTGTAAAGTGCCTGTATGTGGGAAAAACACATTTTAGAAAAAGTTGAATGAACTTAGGGATGCACTGATTCGATATTAGGATTGGATGCCGGTCCCGATATTAACAAAATTAACTGCATCAGGTATCGGATCATTAGGCCGATCCATGGAACCAATTTTTCGTTTGTTGGTGTGAGACTGCAATAAATGTACAAATAAATAAATGACCAGTGGCAGTTTAGTACATTTATATCTATGTGTTCATATGTTACATTATATAAAGTAATGTTAAAGTCAATCCTGATGCCTTAAGTCTCTCCCACACGATGAGGTGTACAGTTTATTAATTTAGCAACGGTATCGGACTGGTATTGGGTATCAGCCGATATGCAAAGTTTATGTATTGTATCGGAACTGAAAAAGCCGGATCGGAGCATCCCGACTTCTAATTGTTCTAAGATCTTTTTAAATCCTTTTTCTAACCATGTTCTAATCATCTGCAGTGGAGTCTAGTTTTAGCCATTTTAGGTAGTCTTTCTTTCTGTTTGTTTGTTTATTTGGCAACGTACAGTTAAGCACAAGAGCCATATGCACTATGTTAATAACAAAGCGCTAATATACGCCAATTTAATACGCTGGTCTATATGAGGCTTTTAAACAGTCACAGCCATCACTACACAGTACCACCCGTTCACGATGATGGCAATAAGGAGTGTTAACTGTTTGCGCATGTCCATGTCAGTCCAGAATATCCAGTCTGAACAGAGGCTCTACATATACATTATATGGACAAAAGTATTGGGACACCTGCTCATTCATTGTATCTTCTGAAATCAGGTTTGTCCTGCTTTTGTTGGAACAACTGTCTCTACTGTCCAGGGAAGGCTTTCTTTTGGAGCATTGCTGTGAGGGTTTGATTGCATTCAGCAACAAGAGTGAGGTCAGGATGATCACTATCCTATCTCATCCCCAACTCCCCAACTCACCCCAAAAGTATTGGATGGAGCACCAACCATCATTCCAAAGAACACAGTTCCACTGCTCCACAGATCAATGCTGGGGGTCTTTATACCCGTTTAGACATGGTGCCAACAGGTTCATGTTTATCTATTCTAGACGATTGTATTCTATTGGCACCACTTCTCTACAGGGTCTGCATTTGCACATCTGTTTCAGCAAAAGTAGCTAAATGGATTTATTAGAGGGGGTGTCCACAAACATTTAGACATATGTTGTTCATCAGTCTTAAAATCAATAAGCTGTTTCGGTTGCTGAACCTTGACATGGTAGAGGTTCTAACAAGGTTGGTGAAATGAATTATGGCTGTTTTTGTACATTTAACCACACAAATATTTATATTGAAAAATAACAGTTTAAAGAACAGTAAGGACTATGGTCCCTTTAACACGGCTGCAATAACTGCATACTCCTTAGTCCTAAGCTTTAACCTCAGTCTCAGTAATAACACTATTTGCTTTAAGAACATGGCATTCATCTCAATGAGTGCTGTCCATTTATTAAGGAGATCACATCATCTGGAATGTTTTCCATGAAAATGGCATTAACTCGCACGTCCTTAGACAGCTCTTGAGACCTGTCATCTGAGCATTCGAGCAGCGTGCTGCAGTTCATGTCCTCAGTTTGTGTTCATTTGATCTGCAGTGCTGACCTTACCATGAACCACGTTTCAAAGGGCTGCCCCCTCAGCGGAGCATCAGCGGAAATCTCCCACTCCCTGCAAGTCAAAGCAGAATCTGCTGTTTGACTGTGTTTGATTTTTTTCTAGCTTTTTTTGTGGACAATATCTGCCAAAACTGGCAGTTAGCGTTTTTTCTCCAAGCATGTTGAACTGTCACATATGTTACTTACTTATGTTCACTGGTAGAATCATATAAGGGGGAGTTCTAGCTACGGGGTGGGAATTGGATACGACTAAAATTGTGGTACAAAATGGGGTAACAATTATATTAGCTTGTTAAAAATTGCTTTTGACGTCAAGCATCATGAACATAATTTCTCAGTAACTGTAACATTTCCTCATTGCTGTGGTCTTGTAAAGACAGTAATAATATGGTCATTTCTGCATTTCTGTGGTTTTCACACCCCACAACCTGAACATGAGAACTTGTGCTGGTCTTCGATCAGAACCTGACCTACGTTTCTTGAAGAGTGGGCTACAGTTGGACAGTTTCAGTGGTTGAAACTGATCTCTAGTCCCATGACCCATAGCTTTATTTAGATCAACAAAGGAGTGATGACCTATTACTTGATTTGATAGAAAGCTAATAGAAGTCAGGGCTGGAGATATACTGTTCCCTTCAGGGCAAGCAGGGTGATATGAGCAACTTTGACAAGGACCATGTTGTGATTGCTAGATGACTGGCTCAGAGCATCTTCAGAGCATCAGCTGGGTCTTATGGGGTTCTTCTGGTATGCAGTTGTCAGTATCTACCCACTTACTGATTTAATCCATGGAGACCAAACCTCACAACTTACAGGACTTAAAGGATCTTCTGCTAACGTCTTGGTGCCAGATACCACAAGACGCCTTTAGAGGTCTTGTGGAGTCCATGCCTCAAATGTTCAGATCTGCTGTGGTGGCACAAGGGGGGCCTGCTCAGTATTAGGCAGTTATGACTGATCTGTGTAAAGGTATACACACCAGGAAAACAATATAAAGGAAATGGCGTTGGAAATCAGTGAGTGTGGTTTTAATCAACTGAAAAAGGCCTTCACTAGAGCTTACTTCAGTCGAATGCTATCCGAGTGAGTCACGCACTGTGGCCGTGCTTTCCCATCTTGAGATTGTTGTGAACATGGATGCAGGATTCTTGCTCCAGTTTAATCGGTTCCTGAAAGCAATCTTCAAACGTGTTCCAGACATTAGAGAGGCAGGTTTGTTGTCATGCAGTTGGCCAGAACGTGAAAAGTGTTCTCTGTCAGAATGAGCGTTATGAACTTGGGAAACTTCATCCTGCTTTGCAATCCACAAATCAACCCCAGGCCTTTCTGTTAAGTGAACAAAGGGTTGAAGGGAGATCTAACCTAGATCCTAAAGGGTCACGTTAAAATGACCATTGCAAAACCTTTCAGACCTTCTAAAGCAGTATTTAATTAACATTCAGTAAGGTCCTGTTAGAGAGAGTTTTCTCAAGCCAAGGTCCGGCATAATGATTCAGAGCCATGTCCTGTGTACTGAAGGAGCCTAGTAGTTATATCAGCATTGTATGTAGTCAAATGCCAAATCGAATTACAGGTACATTTACAGTTTAGGTTATTTTAACAGTATTTATTGCCAGTTTTCTGTACAAATTTATAAACACAAACTTTCAAAACATTCTTTTTTTCCCTCATTTCATTCAAGTAAAATGGAAAAACAAAACAATCAGTTTGAAAAAAATGTGCATCTTGCTTAATAACTGTTCTCAAAATAAAAGCCTGCGTTTGCTGCTTTTATTAAATGCCATAGTCTCTGAACATATGAGACTAGTTTAGATCTGCCCGTGGGAAGAGTAAACATTTACGAGTCCATCCTTGGTAAGAGAGGAAAAAAGAAAAAAAAAAAGCTACATTTTCACTCCACGTTTTTTTTAGAGGCTAATGTTCCTCTGACACACTTTCTTCGTTTGGTCCCTGACACTCACTCGGGTCACACATCAGAATGCACAGATCTGATTGGCTGAGTAGTGTTGTGCATGATGGTCTGTGAGTTTCCTGGGCTGCTGAACCTGTACCGTAAAAACTAGAAAAGTTACATGAGTTAAAATACTGTTAAAGGTCCAGGTCTAGAGACTACAGCGTCGGGAGTTTGAGACCTGGACTGTGGTCCACCTAGTAGTGACCTCTGTTCTAAGACAGTAACCGAAATGGTGCATGGCTGTTTCTAAAGATGCTTTTTCAGAACCCAGGTTAAGTCTTTTCTAAGCATTTTCATGACCTGATGTATGTGCACACTGTGCAGTAGTGATTTAGTGTTGTAGTCTGGTCTTGAGCCCGAATTTAAGATGTCTTTGGACTTGTCTAAAGATCGTAGTATTTCTACTCGGACTTGCTATCGATCTTGCCATCTTTAGTTATATGGTCTCTGTTTTCAATTTTCACCAACTACCATCTGTTGTGTCTGATCTGATGACCGGTTGGATGCATTCAGAGCGATTTGCTGTCTACGGTTTTGCAGTGGAGGCTACTAATAATAAAGTCTGACACATTTGTAGTGATGTAGACTTCCTAGATTTAGCCTTGGCTTGGTCAACTTTTTTCAAGCCCAAGACAGATCCAAGGTTGGGCTTGACTGTAGCCCTGCTATCCAGATGGCAAAGCAGGATCATGCTAGCTTATTTTTTTTTTTAAACAATGGATGCTTTTCCTGTGAAGCACCGTCAACCTTTCAATGCTTTGTCATTGGGATACATTGCATGTCAACCCTGTTATCACATGTTTGAACTTCAGTTTTCCTGGAACCGGAGTTAGAATAAAATGAGAGATCGTGGTGAGGGGGGGGGGCTGTTTTGGAGAGAAAAAGCTGTTTTTGGTTGCTAGATTTGTGGATGCAGTTTCAATATATTGCAGACGGATTGGCTATTTTTAATCCTACAGAATGTTGTTATTTCCAGTATTTCCACCAGGGCCGAACTATAGTATAGAAAATACTGTTGCAACTGTGCCACATAAAATGCCTACAAGCAAAAGAATGACTTCCATTAATGTTACCATTGGGTCTCGATTCATTGTAACATCAACCCTATCAGGATGTTGGTCAGGACGTTCATATCAAGATGTACCAAAGCTGGTACATTTTGTCCTAGTGCTAATATTACTGCACTTCACCTCTCTGAACTACGAGGTCATTGGGTATCAAAAATACAAATATTGCTACATACTTCCCATGAGCAAGCTAACATTCCTGCTCTCAGCCTGTAATCTACTACTGCTGAAATCACCCAGTTGCCTTATTTGACAAAGTTTGCTGGTTTCCAGGCTGTAACTTGGGACTGAGGTTGCCAGTTCTTTGATGCCGACATAGGGCGTCCCCCATTAGCTGAATCTCGACTATTGTACAACACCAGCAGTTCTGGCAGTGTGAAAGTTTGCACATGAATCTGTTCTAGGGCAGCTGATCTTTATAGGATAAGGTTAAGATGTTAAGATGTTAATTTGATGTTTTCGTTTCCTCTTCAAATTCTGCAAATCAAACTCTGAGTGCTAATTGGAGCAAAAACTGGTGCATTAGCATATCTGATGTACAGGTGACAAGCTTTATTCCATTCAACACTTGTGACTTTATGGTTTTAACAATCAACAGAACACAAACTGTATGGGCAAAAGTATTGGGACACCTGCTCATTTATTGTTTCTACTGAAATCAAAGAGAAGTGTTAGAGTTTATGCTGCTTCTGTTGGAGTCTCTACTGTCCTTTCTACTAGATTTTGGAGCATTGCTGTGAGGATTTGATTGCATTTAGCAACAAGAGCATTAGTGATGTCAGGATGTTTGATGATCACCACCCCACCTCATCCCAAAATTATTTGATGGAGCACCATTTATTCCAGAGATCACCGTTCCCCTGCTCCACAGCTCAGTGCCCTGTTAGCCCACGTCTGGCCTTAGGCATGGTGTCAATAGGTTTATGTTTATCTTGCCCAGAGAGTCTTATTTTATTGGCAGTACTTCTCTACAGGTACTAGACAAGCTGTGTGTGTGTATTTGCACATCTGTGTAAGCAATGGGTGCAACTTAAAGTAGATAAATACATTTTATTAAAAGGGTGTCCACAAACATTTAAACATATGGTGTTTAATTTACCAAAATTAGTTTTAAATGCAACTTGGTGAATAATTCTGTCATCTGTCATTGTAGTAAATAATATATAATATTGCTCAGCCCAGTTCTATAACCTTGTTGCACTGGTAATGAGTTACTTAATTTGGGCCCTGTAAGAATTATTATTATTAATATTATTTGATTTGTTGATGTTTATTTAGTTTCCTATTCACACTTTTTGTTCACTCCAGAAAGTATGTGTTCGTTTTAGTGTGCACAAAGGGAGTGCCTAATCATTTGAGACCACTGCTTTCATTAAGTCCTACAGTTCACTTCATCTGGCTCTGGGGAGCTTTTCCATGTTTGCGGGTCAAAAGTAAAGAAAAGCGATACGTCGCTAAGCTCTTGAACTCTTAAAACATGCTCATAGCTTTGGGGATATTTAATACACAGCTGGATGAAGCAGATGTTCTTTGGTTATTTCTTTGGCCAAGGTTATTTGCTGAGCTGTGTTCATCTAAAGTGGCATATTTTAGTTTTTTTTTGGGTCACAGAACATGAGGCCTGCACAATACTATATTTAAGTGTTATCATGACTTCAGCCCTCACAATAATGATTCTGTAGAAGTGTGTAATATCCAGATGTTTTATCATGCATCATAGATTTGAGTTTGAGTATTGAGATGAATTAAGGTCTTCACATGATTCAACACAAAATAATCATACTCAGTGCTCAGTATATTAGAAGGTACAGTGTGGACTGTATATTGTGTAGTGTAACTGTTCAATGAAGTATAATTGGGAAAAAGAATATTTTGTCCATATTGTTAAACTCTAAACTGAAGATCTATTGAGAATTGTTCGGGAATTGTTTGCTTTAACAGATCTTGCGGAGTCCCCCAGGGTTCTACTGTAGGGCCTATGAAGCTGATGTTAATTAGGATAGTACTGTAGAAATGAGAGTGAAGAACTGAAGTGTTATGGGTTAACTACTGCCTTAATTCTCCCTATAAACCATTGGTGGGCAATTCTGGTCCTGGGGGGCATTCCTACACAGTTTTTTGCTCACCTGATTCAACTCACCTGTTTATTGCCAGGTTTCATAGGTCTGTTAGAGCAGGGAATTAGCAAACTGTGCTGGAATCTGGCCCCTATTGCCCACTCCTGCTCTAAACATACACTCCAGTAGATCCAGTAGAGAGTTTTGTTGATGCTGGACTACAGTTTAGTACCTTCTGTACCTTCACTTTAAAGCTCTTCCAGGTATTTTTCTAGGTTTCTAGGTTTTATTAATATTTATGTACCAACAGCTCAAATAATATCGGATATTAACATTGGCCCATAATTTCCAAATCAGTGTAACTCTTTGAATTCATTTTTCAGTATTGTGAAAGCCAAAAATATCACAATGTGATTTTTTTTTTTTTTTTTTAATAAAATGATTGGAATTGGCGGTCAGTCGGTTAGGTTCACTCGTATAGATGTCATGTTATTTAAACAGTGCAAACTGACAGTCTTTACATTGGGACTGACAGGACGCACTTGAAATGTATGAGTGTGTTTCATGTAGGTTAGTCCACAAAGTCTGAGCTTCAGCTTAAAAATAAATATTAATACTAAGTCAGTGTTTGTGCTGTGGTAGTTGATCCACTTTCTTCGTGTGTATTCTAACAAGCTGTGTGTGTGTGTGTGTGTGTGTGTGTGTGTGTTTTCTTCTGTCACTCAGCTGCGATGCCATGCATGATCCTGACGTTCATGTTCCAGCCTTACAAGCGAGGCGTGTACTGTAACGACGAGAGCATTCGTTACCCCTACAAAACAGACACCATCTCTCATGGCATGATGGCCACTGTCACCATCTCCTGCTCCATCATCATCGTGAGTGTCCAGCAACTCGGGTCACGCACACACACCACCATGATCAGATTTCTTTTTTCAAAACGGGCCAAATCTGTCTCTGTACTCTGTATGTGAGTATGTGTATGTGCCATCTTGCACTATTTGCATATTACTTTTTCATTCATCGTCAGCTCATCGTCAGTTTAGTCCTCAGTTTAGTATGTTTACTAAAAGCATAAATTACCTGTCTTTTAGCTGAGTGTGTTCTGTTTAGATTTCAGGTTCAGCTGCACCTGCGTACATACACCTGACCCTGTGTGTTTAAATAGCGCTGTTTCACCATGTTTACCATTCAGTCGAGATCAGGCTAATTTTACTTGGCTAACCAAGTGAAGGAATTTCTGTTACACTTTCCTTTAAACATCTTTAATCTTTTTTTACTTCTCGTCTCCAGATTACCTCAGGAGAAGCCTATCTGGTCTACACCAAGCGTCTCTACTCCAACTCTGGCTTTAATCACTACGCTGCAGCGCTCTATAAAGTGGTGGGGACATTTCTGTTCGGTGGCTGTGTAAGCCAGTCACTGACGGACATGGCTAAATTCACCATTGGACGCCCACGGCCCAACTTCATGGCGGTCTGTGCTCCGACTGAGTGCAACGGCTACATGCTGGAGATAAACTGCACAGGAAACATTCGCAACGTGAACGAATCCAGGTACTGCACTGGGAGACAGGAAGGCTAGGGCCTAAGGTCACGCCACAACTGACCTCTTTTCCTGTGTTTGTGTCTTTGTGGTGTCAGCTGTTGTTTTCACTTCCTGTTTCTTTTCACTTGTGCACCCGTAGGATTTGACCTTTCTCATAAGGGGCTCTTTTGTTCACACTGTGAAGGTTTCAGGAACCCCTTTTTTTTGCTTACACCATAAATACACACTGGAGTTGAACATTTTTACAGCCTTCTATATTTACTCATGTGCTGTTTAATCTTAAACAAGCATCTGTCCAGAACTGAACAAAGGCCCCAACTTGTACTCATAAAGAACTTGAGGCGGGGTGATTATTGCTTTGAACATATTATAGGCACGGGACAGATGTTTACATATTTCATATTTCAAACTGATATTTGATGATCTATTTATCAAACTGTAGAAGAAGAGAATGTCTAGCAATGCTAAATGAGCTGCTGTGCTAAATAATCTGCACTTTATTCTTTTTACTGCATGTGTAAACCAGCAGAAGTAAATGCTTTATTTCTATAATGCTAATCCAGGTAGATCCCAGTTACATTTAAGAAATGGCTTTACTACTATAACTTTTCTCAAGTATGGAGGAGCTGAAGGAGGACTTGCAATGACAAAGATACCTCCGGTCATTTAAGTCTATGGTAAATTGAACCTCAGATGTTGTCCTCAAATCCAGAAGACGAGCTAAAGGGGCGTAGCATTTCTGGCAACTTTAGGCAGGTCGTAGTGTGTAGCATAGCCCATAGCCTGCATACCTGTTATGAGCATGTAGCTGCACACTAAAAGTTCACTATTACTAAAAGTGTGGCAGCAGTGTGTAAGACTAGTAGCCACTCCCATTTGAGTCATTTTTGCCCAGATTTCTTATCCCAAGCTGATCAGTCATAATAAAGCTTTATTTAAACATTAACCTCTGAAAAGAAAGCTTCTAGCTCCTATGTGTCATTTGCTCTCGCCATGGTCAGAAGCCAATCAGCTTGGGCTAAGTATAGCATGGCATGTTGCTCTCCGTACCATGAGGGGTTCGAGACAAAACCCCTAAAACTTACAAGCACTAATTGTGATGTACTTTTTCACAGTAATATGATGTTCTGTTCCTCCCACCTAACAGAACATAAATGCAAAAGACTTAGATTTAGATTTAGATTTAGAACTCCAGCTTAAACCACATGGTCAGTAGGCCTGTTTCTGCAGTTAAACAGGTGTGTGTTAATGTTACACCCGTATCAGGTATGAAACGTATTGATTATACAGTGTTTCTCTTCATGTCTCTGCTTCAGGCTGTCCTTCTACTCGGGCCACTCTTCTTTTGGGATGTACTGCATGCTGTTTTTGGCGGTGAGTTGTCACTAGTCTCTGAAAGCACCTCACTTTACACTGATGGTGTTGAGCAGTGCTGGGTGGTATTGATGATGATGATGATGATGATAAAAAGAAATTCTGGACCCACTTTGTTTTGAGTGGAATGTTTTTGTCAGATTTTCTTCACTTACAATTTCATAGTAAGGGATTAGTGTTGTAAATGTAAACCAAACAGATTTCTAGAAAGGAAATGCTATATATATTTTCTCTCTCTTCAATGAAAAACACGTATCTCCAAAATGGTAACTTCACAGTAGAAGGCTAAAATGATTGGAATTTGAATGGAAGTCAATGTAAAATAAGAGTTTATTTCAAGTTATTTAAAGCATTTCTATTGGTCTATTCATCCAGAATTATTTACACAGTGTACAGATCAGCTACAGGGTGACAAAGCTGAAAAAAATGTAGATACATGTTTTTCGTTGGACATCAGCAAAATACACACAAGCTGAATTAAAGTTTTAATGGAAGTGAGTTTAACTTTGGTCAAAAGTAGTTTTGGGGTGCAGCACACACATCTTTTCTCTCTGTCTCACACACACACACAAACACACACTCTTTAGTAGATTTGGAGCGTTGTTATTGATCCATTTAACATGAAATGAAAAAAAAAAAAAAAAAACGGCTGGGTGTTGTCGTCAAATCAAAACCAAAACTGTGTATACAGCATAGTGCTCAGCACTGTCATTACATCAGGGCACTCTCACAGAGTGCCATACAATCAGTGAAAGTGGTGCATGAATAACACTGGCATTGTCTAGATAACGATTTCGGCTTGAGAGAATTTCGGGTTGCTTCTTGTATCTGTGTCCAGACATGTTGATCGTTGTAATGCTGTCATTTCTTCACACCCACGGCAGCCAGAGGATGCTACTGACTTCAGTAATGAAGGTGTTTGAGAATGCAGGAAGCATAGTGAGCACTCCACAGAGATTTTCTGGGCGTGGCCCCCTTTTTTCCAAAGGAAGTAAAAGATTTCAATGCCGAGTCATATTCTGGTGTTTTTCCTCTTGCCTGAGTTGGCAAATGGCTTCAAACCACTGTTATTTTGAGTTTGCCCTGGAGAGCTGCTCAGCTTAGATTGATTCCTTGGGAAAGTGTATTGTGTTTGGAGTTTTTATGTTTTTTTCGCTGATAACCAGGCCTGGGTTTAACAGCTAAAACAGTTACGTCAGCTCTGGACAACGTCTACGTTAGCAGTTTAGGTTCAAAGGTTAAAAGATATCTGTGTTTATGTTGTGCAATACCTTATCCTCTCTTTCCTTCTCTCTCTTTAGCTATACGTACAGGCACGCATGGCATTCAAATGGGCACGCCTCCTCCGACCCACAATTCAGTTCTTCCTGGTCGCTTTTGCAATTTATGTGGGCTACACACGAGTGTCTGACTACAAACACCACTGGAGTGACGTGCTTGTGGGCCTCCTGCAGGGAGCGCTCATCGCCATCCTTAACGTGAGTGTTTTGTGCTGGTCACATTTGTTGTTTGGCCTGTTATAGGCTGGGAGTTAAATGGGACAGAGAAGGTGGGGGAGCCCTGATTAATTTAAATGGCATGCAGTTATAGGATGCTGTTAGCAGTGATGCCATAGACTGCTTAGGACGTCTAGTGACTGTAGTTTGTAAGTGGATACACAGTTTATTAAAGAAAATATTATTTTCATTATTTTCCCACATTTGTCAATATACTGTTTTCTTAAGCTGAGCTGAGTTTATAATGGTGCTGCGATGCTTCGTAGGTGCGATACGTCTCTGATTTCTTCAAGGAGCGGCCTCCCCTCTGCGACCAGTCTGAGACAGCCGACAACGAGGAGATGGAGCGTAAACCCAGCCTGCAGATAGCCGAGCCAGAAAGGAATAACCATTATAACTTCGCTGGGACCGTATGAGACCTTTTAATCTTAAGCGTGCCCACTGTTTGCACCAAACCACCCCCCCTCCCCCTTCCCAAAAAAACATAACCACTGGACAGGCTGCAGTGCTGCTCCCTGCGATGACCCCAGTCCTCATACTCCCCATACGTACCAGAGGCATCTATGCAGCTTCTGTAGCCACCCAAACTGAGTGGCACTGACTATAGAGGATTGGAGGACCAATACGCCCATTTACAATTCTGAGTGTGTGAAAGAGTTGTCAAAGAGTGTGTGTGTAGAATCATACGCAGTATTTCTGTGTTTTGCTGTAGAGGGTCTGACATATTTATACTTATATCGTATCAATATCATGATTGTCAGAGTAGAGGCACGTTTTGAGTAACTGCTTTAACTGGTTAGGGTTTGTTTTTTCACTGTGAGTATAGCATTGACCCATCCATGCTCCGCCCACAAATGCATTATTCCATTACTCTTGCTGCTAGAATGGACAAGCTTTACAGAATGTCCCTACATAGCATTGAGCATCCAGCTTAAAATGCTACGCTGTTGATCTGGGCTGAATTGCTGCAGCTAATTCCAACAATAACAAGGTTTCCACCATGCTAATGCTAATGCTAGCTTGATTTTACAGCAGCATCTGATCCATCCTGATAGTGTGGCCTTCCACGCACCTACAAAATAAATGGTAATTGAAATGAATAACATTGTAAATTGAGTTTGGGCTAATCTGTGTAAGCTGTCCAGTCTAGCACTAGTTGCTGTAAGAGACATTAGAGCATTAGTGGGCGGAGCTTGAGTAGGTCAAATATTCAACAATCTGTGCCTTGCACCACGGCTTATGAATCTCAGAAAATGAGCCATTAGAATGAAACAGTGAAAGCTGCAAAGGATGGCTGTAAAGTAATGTTTTGAAGGCAAAAGCAGGTCATTGGTCATCAACACTGCGGTGACTACCCAAGGGCAATTTGTGTCTGTGTCTGTGTCTGTGTCTGTGTCTGTGTCTGGTTGTGTGTTTGACCCTCCTAAGTTTTTAAAGAACTTTTTAATGACATTTTCTATCATACCCTGTGGCGAAAGCTTGATCAATTTATATGACCCAGCATTTGGCATCTTGCTAAAGCGGTTCAGTGTTTTGTATTACCACCCCGTAACACATCCTTTGAAAGGCTTCAGAGGTAGACTGCATTGCGGGACCAATTTTTATGTGTCTTAATATCTAACGTTTATTTTCCTGAATAAATACCACTAGCTAACTATTGCGTATTTGCGACCTATTTACAGTTCTTTTCCTGCTATTGTATTTTTTTTTTTTATGTGAACTTTTAGATCTGGAAGACTGACACACAATTTACCTTACAGTCTTCCTTAAACACTGTTTGTATCCAGCTAGTGTGGATTAGCAGTGTTGTGTGTTGGTCCATCGTGGTGGAGGATCATCTGTGAATGTGTGCATGAATGTGCTAGAATGAGCAGCAGCTGCAGGTGAACATACGGACACGATCATGGGGGTCTGTGTGTGGCTGGTTCAGATTTTCAAAGTTAAAACTGCAGAACTAAATGTAGCTCATGGCGATAATACTGCCTGACACGCATGAAGGGACTTAATTTGTTCACCATGCAACTCACAGTGAATATACAGTGTATTATTACAGTAGCTTATGACTTTAGTACAAAGACATGATATTAGTTGTTGTTGCAAAGCTTTAAAATCTGCTATTTTTAATAGAATCACTTCAATTAAAGAGGAATGTCTCAAGATTTCTGCTTAATGTAGACAATGTCATTCACAGCCATTTAATATGAAATGGTTCGTTATGGAGAAGCTTACTAATGAAAATGTCTTTACAGTGGTGGTGATAGTAATCAGATGTTGTCATGTCTAACACAAATATACGTTTTTACATTTACTTTGAAAACCACCAGTGAACCTACACACGTCTTCCGAATTTCATAGTTAATGTTTATGATGATAAAAAAAAAAAAAAAACTTGGATGTCTGGTTGTGTTCACCACCACTGAACCATTTAAACTCCCTAGAACAAAGCATTTCACATTGGAAATGCTGGAATTGCTCTTTCAGATGAGCATCTAAACGTGACGCTGCACCAGGTGTATTGATCTGTTTGATTTGTAGCAACTAATTACAACCAAACACGCCAAAGTCCCATCAGCTGTGTTTAAAGAAGTGGACAAGAGAGTCTAATCTCGATAAACTGTTCGCTTCAGATTATAACAGCATATTATACCATAACATATATTATGCCATAACATTAAAACCACTGACCGATGAAGTGAGTAACTTTGATTATCTGGTTGTAACGGCACCTGTTGAGCAGTGGCAGCCAGTGAACAGGCAGTTCTTGAAGGTGAAGAATTAAAAGCAGGAAAAATGGACAAGCCTAAGAATCTGAGCCATTTTCACGAGTCAAATTGTGATGGCTTGACCTCTAGTTCTGAACTTCTCCAAAAGATCAGGCAGGTCTTGTGGGGTGGTCCTAGTATTGATTGGTCAGTATCTACCAAACATAGTCCAAGAAAGGACAACCAGTGACCAGCAACATGGTCATGGATTCCCATGGATCCTTGATGCTCATGGATGCCCCACATGTTATATATGTACATTGTACATTATACTTGTTCAGAGATCAGATATTTACCGTATGCATTCATATGTTGTTGTTTGTTTGTTTTTTTAGTTTTTACATTTGAATATCTTTGCTGTCATGGAAAAAACATTGTATCTCCAAAATGGCAACTTTACAGGAGAAGGAAAAAAACTTCTTAACTTTCAATGGATGTTGATATAAAAGCCTTTATTTCAAGTGATTTTGGAGCGTTTCTATTGGTCCATTATAAAATTCTAGTTCAATGTAACAAAAGTCAAAATGTCTAAAATGGAGATACTAGGTTTTTAAGTGACAGTATACAACCTTTTTAAGGTTTAAGGTGGTTTCACTTTCCAAGATTTGTTTGTTTGTCCTTCTAATCAAGCTGGGACTCACCTGACCCTACTTGTTTACTCACTCATCTTCAACTAAGCTTGGTTGGAATGGAAACCTCAAATGACAACTTTGCGGAAAAGACTGGGCAGCCCCGATTCACGGCGTGCAAAACTATGCCAAATATGCCTTTGTGTCACAAGTTCTGTCAGATTCTGATCGAAGCACAGTAACGCTGCTAACTGCGAGCCGTGCATTTCACTGATTCTGCAATATTTTAATGGACTCAGTGCTCTGTGATTTTTTTTTTTTTTTTTCTTTTTCTGTTTTTATTATTTCTTTTTATTATTTCTTCACTCCGCCGGACAGAGGCTCTCTCTGTTACTGTGGTGTAGCTGCTGAAACCAAAAGGCCTTAAAATAGAGCAGGTCTGGCATGGCTGGGGGGAGAGTTCACCTTCTGCAAAGCATGTTTTATTATCTGTACAAACTGAATATGGATTCATATGTATTATTACAGTCACTCTTGTTTAGTTATTACTGCATTTTATTTGATATTTGTTTTGATCATGGTCTCTTAATCCTGTTTCCTTGCAAGTTCCTTCCATTTTTGTTCCCCATTGTTTGTCAGATTAGCCCATCACTAACCTTAATATAATCGTAATATGTTCACTCTTAGCGTCACACTAATGCACCGATTATTACATTATCTTCTAATCTTCACCCTGAGCCCTCACTATTACAGCGACAAGCAGTGTAAACAGCACTGCTTTACAACAGTAAACCACAGTGTGATGGTCTAAAATGGCTTATTATAATAGCAGTACAATGTTGCACTAACAAACCAATGATATATATCTTACTACTGTATGTAAGAAGCAGGCTATATCTTTTATAACTGTATTAAAGGGCCCATATCATGGAACATGTGTAGGGGGAATAATTCCACACTTTATTTTTATTGAGTTTTAGGGAGGTAGGGAGTAAACATTTGGTAAAGATACTAAACACACATGTCCTTACATAGAAACATGGCTTCAAAAACAGCCTGGTTTAAATAAATCAAAGACATTTACATACATCGGCCTTTTCAAGCTTTCAGCGATTTAGCTGCCCATTCACTAAAGTTACAAGGAAGGGTTCTGTCGGACTGTCAATTGAACAAGCCACAATACAGGACCGCCAATCAAAGCAGAGATCATTTACATATGTTAGTCAAACAACAAAAAAATAGGCAGTTTGTTGTTAGAATGGTCACACACAAAGGGTAACATGCGCGGAAAATGAAGGATATGGGTCCTTTAATATTCCATATTTATTTGTGTTTGTACTGCTCTACACATTTTATGGATATGGTGAGAATATGCATTGTTTTCTGTGTAAAGTAAAACCACAGAAGACGGGTTTAATGTTCAGTGTTTAATGGCCGTGACTAAAGAGGGGGTTATCTTGATAATCCCTCAGGGCTGGGTTCTCAGACCCTGATTAAGTCTTGCCTTAGACTAAAGTGTAGTGCCAGTGGTACTTCACCATTAAAATCCTCTGTAGTCTACCTTTACGCTTAATCTGAGTACAGTGAACCAGGCTAGACAAGGATTAGGCTTAGTTCTAAACTACATTGTTTCTTAAGGCCAGTATCTCCATTCAGAAAGCAACCCTATATGTACAAATGTTTGTTCACCCCTTTGCATTCAGCTACTTTAAGTCACACCCATTGCTGACACAGATGTGCAAATGCACACATACACCTTTGCTTGGTTCCTGTAGAGAAGTACTGCCAATACAGGCAGCACTCTCTGAAGCAGATAAACAAATGCCTATCGGCACCTTGCCTAATGCCAGGTGTGGACTAGAGGGGTAAAGAGCCCAACTGGAAGTGTGTTCTGTGGAGTAATGGTGCTCCATCCAGTACTAGTGGAAAGCCATTTTCCCTGGACAGTAGAGACAGTTACTCCTACAAAAACAGGGTATGCTCTTTTTTTTTTAAATACCCTTGATTTCAGAAGAAACAATGAATAAGCAGGTGTCCCAATACTTTTGTCCATATAGTGTATGTAGTAGATCCTCTAGGCTTAATTGCGCTCTGGGAAACTGACCCTAAAAGCCATGGTTTATTATAATATAATAAAAAACAAACTGGCTCTAAATTGGCTTTTCTTAATAAACACTGTAAACAAACAGGGCTGAACTGCTTGTGCGTTGCTTTAAGGTTTGTTTAAGACTCATTTTAACCGCTGACGTTAAGGAACAGCTGACCGCTTTGTCAAAATAAGACTATGGCGGACCATTTGATCTATATGTCAGTCTTCTGTCAAAACAAGTTCTCAGGCTCCAAAAAATGCATTTGCGAAGTTGAAAATGTGCCGTTTTTATCTTTGTGGAAAAATGTGTGTAAATCCGACGATGTGATTTTAAAGGCAGGCCTCCAAAGCCATGTGCCTAAACCGAAGTGCCTACAGTCCTACAGGCACCTTCTCTGTAGCTGTAACACTGCTATTGTTTATCACTGGCCTTACACCGTGCCTCTCAATGCTTCTGATTGTACAGCTTATGCATATTGCACACATATGATCTATAGTTTTGTTCTATATGTATGTATTTGTATGTTTTGTCTACTGCAGTAAATAAATCAGTTACTCGTTGTACTGCCTCAGTGCTTTATTTATGCAGGTGGAAACAAGACTTCTGTCTAGGAGAACTGCAAAGACATGGCCACACAGCAAGAGTATTGCAAGAATCTGTTGAAGCACTGTTTTGTAGTCTGATCTGCCTCTAAAAACAAAACTATATTGCTTCATAAAACAGGATTTAAAAAAAAAAACTGTACAATCGGCTGGGAAGCATCCAGTCCCCTGTCAAGGACAGCACTGATACCTGGTGCTCATTGGTTACATTTTATTGCTGGTACAGAACAGGCTGTGTGTGTATTGAAACAAGTAAATGTGAAAGTCGACTGAAAAGGACATGGCCTTGTCCCGACCTGAGGACATGAACTGTTAAAGGAAAGTGGTCCCTATCTGCTTCGTACAGTCAATTACTGTAGACGCCTAGTCACCTGCCCATTGACTCCTACTGTTGATTTTGAATGAACAGGTTTTCTGTCCAAATGCAGGACAACTGGAGCATGTGATTGTGACCTCTTACAGAAACAGGGGAGTATTCCTTTATTATAACTGCTCCATTCTTTCGACGCGGCTGCTTGCACTCTGCTTCTATGTGGATCCTTCATTTTAATCCATTCATATCCAACCACCCAATTTAGTATGCCACAGAGGTTGATCTGATTGGTTGATAGGTTGTATAGTAACACCTCAGATGAGCCTCTAAGTGCCCATTTTACACTTTTTGGATGACATTTATTTATTTTACTTTTTCAAAAATCAACCCATTCAAATAAAAAAACTGAATTTCACATAACAAGGTTTTAGCCTTCTGGTTTGATTGGTTTGCTGCATTTCTTCAGGCAACCAAAAAACAAGTAGACTGAAGTAAGTTTTAACATTCAGAGATGAACATTAATGAGTTGACCCTCCTGTTATGCTGTGGGTCAAAGTTTAAAAATACAGGGAAACAATATTTGTAATCATTTTGGGAGCATGAAACCTTCTCTGCTGGGCTTAATTAGTGTAATGTGTCAATAAATGATCATAAAATATATTCTGATCATGATCAGTTGTGAAACGATGAGGGTGAGGGGCAAATAAGGGGCAAATGAGCGGCTTATCCCACAGCCATCAACCCCAAGAGAAACATTCATTTTTAAAGACTGGGGGTAAAAAGGAAGCGGTGCCAAGTCTGCTGGGCCAAATAAAATCTAAATAAATCAAAGTAAAATAAATAAATAATAATAATAATAAATAAGGATAAATAAACCACTTACAGATAACATCTGAATTTGTTTTAGTGGAAATGAGTCAATTATCATAGCAAACAATCTGTAAGGGGTGGAAATGTTGATTAAATGAATATTATCTGGGATTTGTTTAGTTTAGGAGGGATCCAGTATTATAAAAGCAGAGCTGTGAACAATTCTGCACTTTAAAAACACATGCATTTGATGTAGTCTTTTTATTATTAGAACTTATTAGGAACTGATATAAGAACATTCTGAGGAAGATACTGAGCTGCATCCAGCTGCAGAGCCGTAGATTCAGGCCAGCAGTTCCAATCCGTCAAGTCTGAGCGTAGTATCAGAGGTTATAATAAACTGCATATGAGAGAGTATTTATTGTTTCCCTTTACAGGAGAATCGCAGGTGTTACGACCTGTTGTGAATAATCAGGAACACATATGAGCTCATTTTTACATAAACGCTATGAAGAATCACTCAATAATGCACAAAATCAGTGGCGTTTCGGCTCGTTCAGTCTACTGCACTGGTGCAGACCTGCGCATCGACGCCCAGTAGAGGAGAGGCTTTCCCCCCCTAGCACGTCGACCCGCCTCCGTAACCAGCAAGCCGATTGGTTCATTATGTTAAAGGGCGGGACTTTGACAATTAGTTTCGGACACGCGAGCTGATTGGTGGAGAGGCGTTCTTTTTCACAGTATCCCTCCGCTGAACGCCGTTAACCCGAAGAGTAGCGCAACAGAGTTAATAACAAAAAACAAACGTATTAGAAAACAAAACTGTGGGCAGGAAGCTGCGTTGAATGAGTTGATCTGTGTAAGGAGCTGCAGGCTGTGCAGTGAGTAAAGTTTGGTGATGTGACATCGCAATTAACTGCTTATTATGGAACTAGCTAGCGCGAGCGATAATGTGGCGGAAGGAAATGTGCGTTCACACCTCGATCATTTGTTCTTACTTTATTTATTTTCTGGGCTGCTGTAGATATAAAAGCAATAGCACAGTCAAGGTCTGGTCGTAATGCTCTTACTTCACCACTCCATAAACTCCCTCTCGTGCTAAACTCCTTTACTATAGCTAACTCCCAGTCATATTCTAACCAGTCGCCGGGCTCCTCATTTATAACTGAGACTGCGTGCAGGGCTCAACAGGTACCGTAACGAACCGCCACTTAGCTCGTCCTGGTGCTGCGGGGTCGTTACCATTGCATAGCAGTAACGTAGTCGTTGCGGAACTACTTTCTGGCGGAAGGATCTGACATTATTACAGCATAGTCGCAGGGCCGGCCCAAGTCTTTATGGGACCCACTAATACCACCACCTCAGCACCAGGTGCTTAATCATTCCATTGGGAGAGAGATATTATAGATATTGCTGAAGCGCCCGGGCTTTTATCGACCGACCAATCTGCATTTGCCTACAGTGGCAACAGCAGGAATTGATTAACCTAGTATTGGTGTGCCAACTATATAAATAATGAAAATAAATGAATATAAAAATAAAACGATTTTACCGGTGTAATACCATTTTATTTTATTATTTAATGTTATTTTTAAAAAATATATATTTTATCTTGATATCTTCTTCCTGCTCTTGGGCGCCCCCTAGTGGCGTTGGTCTTCAGCGGCCGCGTAATTCGAGTATGCCTTGGGCCGGCTCAGCATATTCGGCATGAAATTCAGGGCTTTGGTTTATTTTAATAATTTATTTATTAAACTGTTGTATAAAAGCAGTAAAAAAAAAAAAAAAAAAAACTTACTACGGTCAAATCTGCGACCGAAACGCCCCCCTTTGTGTTCTGTTGCTTAAATTAGGCCCAAAAACGCTTTCAAAACAGGTGGGTTTAACACGACCATGGTTGGACGTAGCTCATCTCTTTTTTTAGCCATCCAGTCAAGTGGGTGTGGATGTTTTTCAGCCCTACTACAGCTCTGTTCCTGTTCTCCCTCAAATCCCTCACAGCGTTTATGGCAGACTGCATTGTGCGCGCCCTCCCTGGAGTGATGGACATATGACATCCTGTCCGAAGCCAGCTTTAGTGTGTGCAACACAATGAGTCTGGAGGGCTTCAGTTCCCATAAAATAGAAAAGACGTCAGCTGTTTAGTCATGTACCCCAGAGTGCCAGCAGTGCTTTTATTTATTTATGATGGATCCATGCTGTGTGTCTGGGTGGCTGTAATACTGGTTCCTCAGTCGTCTCATTGACTACTAATGATGTGGGCTCCTGTGACTCAAACCCTGTCGTGAAAGACCACAACACGGCATGACTGAATATAGTCTCTGAGCGGCGCAGTGTAGTGTAGATAATTGATAATCCTCCTGCAATTGTTGTGTAATTAGTATTGTTTACTTTGTTTAGCAGGGAAAACACTAAACCTCGCCATATGACCAACCACATGGTTAAGAATGCAGTGTGCTGGCTGGGTTTGGTGGTGCTGCCCCCTTGTGGTGACAGCTTTGCTCCGGTCTCCCACAGATTCCAATGTATGTGATTGAATCTATTAATCCCACTGTGTAAAGGTGGTACCAATCCAGGACCAGTAATCACTATCAGCAGGAAACAGGAGGAAAAAGCAGTCCTGTCAAATCCAGCTTTAAACAGCAAACCTTCACCCTCACATCCCTTATGAATCAAAGCCATGTAAAACCAGTGCAGACTGGAGCGTGTTGTTATTTGCTGGGATTTAGTTCAGGGTTTGAGGGCTGGTGTCCAACAGAGGAGAGCTGGACACCAGCCCTTAAGGTGTGGATTTAAAGAAGCCTGTAATAGTTCATTACTGAATCAGTTGTATAAATTGACACATCATGGCTGTCACATGAAAACCTTGTATCTCCAAAATGGCAACTTTACAGAAGGAGAAAAATCCTTAGGTTTTAATGGAAGTCAAGCAGGGCTGCCACTAATAACTATTATATTATATAATAATATTGTGTCGATTATACGATTAAGTTAAGCAATTCATTTTTCCTCCAAAAAAATAACATTTAATTATTTTATTTTGACAAAACTGTAAATAAAGGTTTTCATTTAAGTGCAAAACTGAAGGTTTAAACAAGAACCTCAGCAGTGCAGTGGGGTATCTACCAAAGTGTATTTACCTACACAAAGGCATGTATCTAAATTATGGCCAAATAGAGTCATTAGATATGGTTTATATCCAGTCAGGCACAAAGCGCACATCCACACGCACACTAGCTCCGTCAATCAGTGCAAAAAGCCCAGATTCTAGCGTAACCTTTTCTCATAGGTATTTAATGTAAACTCTAGGGGAGAAGAGAGACAAATGTATCGCATAAATAATGAGTGCATTTAATGTCTACAAGAACCACAGATTTAAATCCAATAGTTTATAAGGGCTGGCGCATACCTACTGCGGACGCAAGGCCAAAGTGACTGGACTGCGGACGAAGTAGTGTCAGAGTTCACGGTCGCAAGTGTCTGCGGCGCAAGAGCTATGAACATCTAGCAATGGGGACGGTCGTCACCTAGCTTTGAACCAGATTTAACATGAATAGATGTTTCTGGCAGTCCGTCGTCTACAGCGTCTACTGTGTGTTTTCTCTTCAGGTACTCATGCATGGAATGAAGGCTCCTGTGGTATGCCTTCGAAACTTTGCCCAGTGTACAAACCACGTTTTTGTTTCATGCTAATTCCAGGTTCTCTCATACTTTCGATGCCTTGGCTCTTTGGGAACCTTTAAAAACCTATTTAGCACCCGAGTCGGGCTCTGCTGCAGCCCCAGCTGTTCTCTGAAACTGTAGCTAGCTTTGAATGGAACCGACTGGACTGGAGCCAGCAAAAACAGAGATACAAGGTTTTTTATGTGACCGCCACGATTTGATATTACTGATATTTTTATCACACCCCAGAATTTAACATTTTTCTATGTTTGTTTAGCTAGTACTCACTCCAACCAGAGGTGGGTTTGATCATACAGATACACAATAATGATGAAACTGATGAAAAACAGAAGTTGTAGGAATTGGCAAACACTTATTTTACTATTAGATTTAATTGTTTTTGGTTTTTTTGTGTAATGTAATGGTGTTTTGCTCTGTGTTTCCTCCTGTGGGGTAGTTGAGTGAGAAGTCTGAGCATGATGGCTTGTCTTAAGTGAAGTGCTTCAATTAGAAACAGCTTGTTTTAAAGCTTAGAATAAATATCTGCTGATAAACATTTTTTCAGTATATGTACTGGGAGAGAAAACGTGGCCCATATTTATATCAAAAACCGTGTTGTATTACCTTCACAAATAAATTTACCATTTCCAGATTTTTATGATAAGGTTTGTGATGATATCTCAACCTCCACAGGTTCTACAATCTGCTGTAACAGAAGCTCCAGTTGGCTTCTACTCATTCACAATTTAAAAGAGGTGAAGTACAGATAGAGAGCACAGTTCTATCTCTACTGATGCAACAGTGCCAGCAACCGCGTGGAGTGTCAGATAAGATCAATGCAAAAGTGACAGAGCAGTAAGGTATAGATGGGTATGGGTTCCAATGTTAGCAAAAAAAGAAAAAGGTGTGATTACAAAATCAGCAAACAGCAAAGCTGTACTCAGTTGTTAACGTTGAACTGCCCACTCCAGTGTGTCTGTTTAGGGTGCTGGTACACCAACCGAGTGTAGAACTGGAAAATAAAGGTCCATTTCATCTTCAGCAAGACAGTCCTGTCCAACCCAGCTCACCAGCGGTCAGTAATATTCTGCTCACACATAAGTTCAGCCTCTGAAATCATTCCTCGGAAAGGGTCCCAGTCCAGATCTGCATGATCCTTTCATTCCGTTTGCAGAAGACCAACAGGATTTCTCCCATCTGATCACCACTGAAACACACAGGGAGAAGAGGAGCGTTAGGTAAGGTTTACACTACTGTTGAGGTTTGTTCAAAAGAATTAATGTTTTAAATTAATAATAATTATAATAGTGGCAGTATGCAGGCAGATCGACATCTAAATTAAAATAATACAAGCTTTACAATTTCATTATAATAATACATATGAATATCAATAAATTAATATTCTAAAAAGAGTTCCTTATAATAACATTACTATCTAAAATGTCATATATTGTAACTGTGAGCATCTAACAGAAAACAGGCTGTGACAGGCTGACTAACAAAAAAAGATCATCAATACAGTATATTATTTATACCTGAATTACATTTTGTTGCCAAAATAGGTGAAGAACTGGCTAAAACATTTTAAAGTTTGGCATAGACGCAAAGTTTACTGGCATAGTTTTTGTACATAAATAAAAAAATATATAATATACGATTTGAAAATATTTTCAAAACTGTTTTTTATCTTATAAAACCTCTCAAAATTCAAATAATTCTGACAGTAGGAGTGATATTACAATAATACACCCTGAGACATTAAGACATATTCAAACATTGTAGTTCAATTATGGTGCACTTGTGAAGTTCAAATAAACACACCAGAAAAGTGTCTTAAGAGAGAAATTCTTCTTAGCTTGCTTTTTATAAGTAACTTCATTACTTATAATAAATTGTTATTCTTCAAAAATCTAAGAAATTTTCTTTTTTCTCTACGCCACATCGCACGCGATGCCCCCATCACCAGTGAAGGCACACTATCACACGCCCCCTCCAACGCATGATTTTTTGAACTGCTGCCAAAGTAACATCGCCGGGCTACATTAGCCCTAAAGAGTTAGATAAAAATGGGATAAAGATTAAGATAATGTTCTTTATGAATATTTGAGAAAAACATTTTATGCATTTAAGAACAGTCTTATGAACTTTATCATCTTTTTGAGGAAAGCTTTTGTAAATCTGGCCCAACTCTGGTAATAAAAAAATATAATAAAAATAAGAATGAAGTTAATGCAGCCTGGTTGCAGTTGTTTGGGGGGGGGGGGGGTCCATGCAGCTGTTCTCATATTTAGAAGTATGTACTGGAACATCCATCCATCCTCATCCATCACAACAATAGTAACCAGAGACATGCACCGTATTTAACTGTGAAATATGTTCACCCAGTTGTTGACACTGTTTTGAATGGCAAAACCCAGCAGCTCACCAAAACACCCAGCTTCGCCACAGCACTCCAGCTGCCTGATTGGCTGATAGACCTGTCAGTCACTGTACAGCTGATTGATTGGCTTGTTAAGCTGTGCCTCAGAGGCGGCGCTGCAGTGTGTTGGACGCAGATGTTGGAAAGCTCACGGTGTGGCTCCGCGAGTCAGTGGGCAGACGCAGGCGCAGACAGAGTTTCTGACCAGGCACCTGATGCCCGGGCCCACTGCATTCTGGGACGGAGCCAGTGTGTGCTGGGTAGGGTGGGTGGGGAGGAGGGGGCGCGTCGTCTCCCACCCGTCTCACTCCACAGAGCGGAGTGGGTCCTGAGAGAAGAACAACACAAAAACAGCAACCAACAGTTTCACAAATGAACAGAACTGAGGGCAGCGCAGAGTCAGCTTCTCCATTTCAGTCAAGAAGGAATTTTCTTTTCTAAAAAGGAGGCTGGAGGTCAGGAGCACATACAGAATGAAAAATCACTGCAGTAAAGAGTGATATTCTTTACATATTTGATTCAAACTGTATGTGTGCTGCAAATCATATAGACAGACGGGACATAGACTCAAAATAGCTGAATGATGCTAGGTAGAAAATGTTCATCGGAAAACCTTTGTGAAGACCTTTGTGAAGCACGTGTGTTAATGTCCTACTCATCAATGACACATATTAATATAATGAGAAGTGACCTACATATCCATTTATAACATTAAACACTATAAGATGTATCCGTCCACATGATGGTGCATCAATCTAACTTCAAGAAATAGGGCATTAGTAGCATCGCAGTGGCTTAACAGAAGGTAAAGAGGGTAAGCTGGAACACACCCTTTTTAGTCAGACTTTTTATTAGGGGAAAATGGCTAAACTAGGCATGAAACAAGCCATTATCTGCTCAAGTTTAAAGCAGTTGGACTTGACAGCGATCCATCCAAATGACCAAAGAACCGATGGTCCAAGGACAGGACTGTCCAGCTAACTGAGGCTCATATCACACCTGTTTGGAGGATAAAGCCTCATATCTGAGAGCACAATGTCGAGTAAATGGTCTTAGGAGGGTTTCCCACTGTTTTCAGGCAGATTTAGTAGACTGCTTCAGCCAGGTTTGCTAGCTTTCTCTCTTACTTACTTAGCATGTTGCTAAATTCGCAACTTCAGTGGGCTTGTTGTTTTTTCCAAGATCTCACTTTCCATGACACTCTTTTTCCAATTTTCTCATTTTCCAGGAGTTTTGTTTGACTTCCAGGTTTTTCCAGGTTTTCCAGGTTTTCCAGGTTTTTCAGGACACACATGGTTACTGGTTGTGCTATTCAACACCTATAACTATATGCAAGTCTGTAAGATGCATATCCCTCTGTAAGTCCTTATAAGAAAAGCTAGGTGCCCCCAACATTTTGCTGGGCAGAGAGTCTAGTGAGTTGTAGTTTGATAGCAAACAGTAAAACTGCCCTCTCTGTAACACTGTAATATTGCAAGACTTTATCCAAAAAGAAATGAGGGCATGGGGAAGCTCACCTAGTGCTGAACAGGAGGAGAGGGAGCGCGTGCTGGGGAGGAGAGAGGCCGGGAAGAAGGAGGTGGGGGAGGAGGAGGTGCAGAAGCAGAGACTGGAGACGCAGCGTCCCGGGACGGAGACTGAGAAGGAGAACGAGTCTTCTCCTCCTGAAAGAACCAAAAATACAGACAGAGAGAATGAACGAGAGAGGAGTTTGCAAGCCAGTAAAGAGGCTAATTTATTCACTATATTTAAAGTCATTAAACATGGAGAAATAGGGCAATGCAAGTACTCTAGAATTTTAATGTCGTACACCAAGAGTCATCAATTCCAGTCCTGGAGGGCCTTAGTTTTGCACAGTGTAGTGATTACTCTGCTCAAACACCTGATTCCACTCATTAATTACCAGGCTGGGTATCTATAAGTCCTTTTTCACTAACTTCTGCATACGCTGGAGGCAAACAACAACATTTTTAGCATGGATTTCAGAAGAAACAGCACAGATACAGATTATTTAAAAGTTTGAACACATGCTGACTCCAGGGAAGTCTCTGTTTTATTGTAGTCTGATCTTAGCAATAGATTAGTTGCAGGAAGAACATTAGGTCTTGTTTCTTTTAGGTTCTTCCACCAGTGAAATTAAAAACTGATTTTAAATCACAGGCTTTTGGTTGTTCCAAGGCCGAACTCCAACAAAGAGAGGGCTGCATATTTGCTTTTTGGGCCCCTTTGCCTTTCTCTTTGACATCAAACTCGCTAATTCAACCTCCACTTTCCAAAGACAGCATATATGCCATTTCTTTATCTACACCCTGACAGCTAGGTAGGACTGTGTGATGGGGATATCTAACTGGCAGGTAAAAATCACTATGCCTAAAGCTGTATTCTGTTGGAATTATTTTACATGGGGAGGAGTAGATTTACTACAGGATCTGTTAAATTTATGAAATTTAAGAAATCTCAGCATAAATGACTGAGATGGGAGTGGCTCCTTAATGTACGCACTTCCAACACCTCCAAAAATGTGATGATAACCAGTTTTATAACCGTGAAGTTTTAGTGTGTAAATTAGCACCTTAACTTGTATGTAGGCTGTAGGCTACTCTACACAAAGACATCGGGCCTCGTCTTCTGAGTTTTGCCACAGACTTGAATGACTTGAGGTATCTGTGCCATGCACAACAAAACTAAATGCCACCTTAAGCGCCTCCATACTTGAGAAAAGGCATCGAAACCTTCTTTTCCACAGGATATGACCGAATATTTACCCACTCGTCAATTCAAACAGGATTAATAAACCTGAGGGTATTTTGAGGGCTTGTGTTGCAGAAGGTAAAAAGTGCTGGATTCTGTACTGACGTGGGAGCGCAGTCCTAGTTAGCAAGTATGTCGTAAGCAACCTTCCTGACGAGCTGCACTACGATTCTTTTTTACTGATCAGACAGCAGACACTTAATTCCTTCTACAGTCTGTGTATCGCCTACTTCAGGGATGCACAAGTCCTGTCCTGATAGCAACCTACTGCAGGTAGAGTTTAGGTCCAGCCTAAATATAACACATCTAATCCAATTAATGAAAGCATTGAGGAGTGTCTCGGGACTGGAGCTAAGTGTGCTGAAACTCTCCAGAGCGGTAGATTACAAGAACTAGCGCTTAACCTGGTCTGCACGCACAGAATGTACCTGAGTGGGGCTCTTGCGGTGGCTGGGTGTGTGTGGGTGGGGGAAGGGGGAGGAGGGAGAATGGGCTTCTCTGGATGCGTTCCTGCGCCGGACTGGGGAGCCGTCCAGGCCATTTCCGTCAGCTGACCGGGGAGACGCTCCTGCTGGAGACACACTCTTCTTCCAGACCAACAAACATGAAAAGAGAGGCATTCAGCACAAACCAGAGAATCACAGTCATAACACATTTAGTGTGCCCCTATTACGAACAGTGCTGGTCTGGAAAACTAGCGTTTGAAGTTCCAGACTATTTCCAGAAAATATAGTGACTAAGGCTGTCACTACTAATTATCTGAATTAGATTTAATTGATTTGATGTTAATAAATTACTTTTGTGGGAGAAATTTACTTATTGTAAAGATGAATTGAGCAATTACTTTAAAAGGTCAAATAATTAAAATAGACATAAGCAGACTATCATTCAAACGCTTGGACCGACTTGCTGTATTAATAATTACTGTAGTTTTATTGATTAATAAACCGAATGAAACAAAATATATGAAGTCAGATACTAGAAAGTATTTTAAGATGTTTTATTCATAATTTCTAGGTCTCAAGGAACATCAAGAAGTTATTTAATGAATATTTAATATTTAATCACACTATAATTATCAATTTAGTATTACTTATAATTCTCAAAGTTCTACAGCTTTCATAGGCATTTCAGAAACATCTACAGATCTAACACTTTAGACAAAACAGTTTTTCATATACAGAACTGTGCTGAGGTTTTCAGCACTTCAGCACATTACTCCACGCTCCTCCACCAGCGTGTGGATATGTGCAATTCTATCACCATTTAACATCATTGAGCACTGATTTACCAAACCAGGTGTCAGATGATAACTAACCACCCTTGGCTCAGATGACACTAAGTGCCACGCCATGGCATGGACTGTATTAGGTAATGGAAGGTGTTCATTATAGAGGTTAACTGGTCCACTGTGGTGTGTCGATTGCTCTGTAACACTTATTAGAATCACTGTTCTCCTCTGGCATTATTGGTCTGTGGGGCACCACTGTTAGGCGGTCGGGAGGCACTGAATGTATGAATAGTCCATTCTCTGTACACCTTCACTACAGTGGCTCTAGAATATCCCATGTAGTACCATGCTACGCCTGCTATTCTATTATCATGCCCTTTTGCACATCTGTCGTTTGGCACTCTGCTACAACTAACTGGTGTGATTGCTTATTTATACATGCAGCAAACCCCCTCATGTACATCCCAACTTTCTCAACTTTCTGTATGTTCGGAGTGTTATTGGTATTTAATTATAATCTTTTACTGAATAAATCAACATTTACTGCTCAGATAAAGAGCTTTCTTAAGACTCTAAGGATAAAAATACTACTAAGGTGTAGAAAGACATACTGTTCTGTTCTGTTTCATTTTTATTATTAACTAAAATATGCATCATCATCATCATCATGGTAACAGATATCATAGAAAACTGAACCTGTTCTAAACTTTAAGCTCTAAATAGTGAAACTGCAACGACTCTATAAATTCACTGAGGCATTAAATATGGACACAAAGCTGACGTTAGGTCAAGGCCGTAGAGGAAGTGGCAGGAACAGAATATTCAGGCCATACCTCTTTAGTGCTGTCCCGCCTCAGACTGTCCTCATTCTTGTCCACCTCGCTGTCCTATGGGAAGATGCAAAATGCCATCAATTCCTCCTCTTTCATCAGCGGCCTGTACAGGACTATAGAAGAGACTGCAGTGCAATGTGGCAACACTGAAATCAGCCTTGTTTTTCATTGTGACATTTAGCTGCACTGAAACTAATGAAATATGGATACATGTTAAAATATTAAATGTCATTTTTAATAGCTTGTGGGTCCTTAAGACTTACAGAGTGCAGGACAGGACACTTTTTAAAACACTGAAGTTGGGATGTTAATATTGTGTTCTCATAATGACAACAGTTGGACTTAACACTTATAAATCACTAAAAGAAGCAGAAATTGTTTCAAATTGATATTTGATATTTATAAACATTTGTGTTTGAAAGTATACTTAAAGATGTCCCAAGACGCCATTCTTTTGCATAGTTGAATAATGAGAGTTTGGTACGTGGAAGTGACAAAGACTGCTGTTTCTCCTTCAAAAGAAATTCAAGCAGGACCATATCAGAGCTATAAAACGGGACAATTCCAAAACCCCAAAATGTTACATAACAGTTTTTGTTAAATAACTTTTTTTTATTTAACCCTCAAAAAACTGACATACAGCCAACCCACTAGAGAAAAGCCCTGGTCAAAGCTGATGAATTGGTGAAATGGGACAGTGGCTTATGGCAAATATGGTGTCGTTGATACTGCAAAGCAGCTCATCACCTCCAAACTCTGCTAGTTACAGGATTACGGGGTAGCTATGTGAAATCAGGCCTCGCAATTGTGGCTTTTTTTGCTGTGGCAGATTCCAAAAAGTGGAGCTCAAACCCAAGACGCAATGAAGTAAAAGCCTGAGGGAGCAACTGGGGATCTGTGCTAGGCTAATGCTAACCTTTTTCCATCTCTTCTCTCCATCGACCGCACCCTCTGAAACAAACTTGACTGCCTTAGCTGAAGCAAACTGGAGCTAAACACACATGAGAAGAGAAAGTACGGCTTATTTTTTACATAAGGTGAGACTCCAGAAAAACAAAGCCAGGGAAGCGAGTGGGGGCAAAGCAAAAAGCTAATGGGCTACTATTTCCTAGCCAACAGCACATCACACTGAGAGGACACAATGACAGGACAGCAATGCTATCTGGCTCGATTAGGGAATAATTACAGTGCTTTGGCCACAGAATTAAAGCCTTGCTGTAATACAGTGGGTTCTGCAAGATGTCTCTGTGATGGAAACCATAGAAATAAAAGCAGAGCTTGTCATTTTTCTTTTTACGAGGCCGTAAAAAGGATGTGAGCTTCATATAACAGGGTTGTAAATAGGCTTGTGAAACTGCATCTGAGCATTTTTCACCCCCGACACAGTCACATTCTAACTCTTTACACAAGTTACACAAGTTTCTGTTGTGAGCACAGTCTAGATTATGGAAAGAAAAACAGGCCTTTATATTTCCACTATGCTTTTGTCATTTGTTGACATTAAAACAAACAGAAACGGGTCAAAAATGCAGCCTCCAACCTCTCCCTACGATATATATATAAATCAAAACTAAATGTATTTTATTATTTAAATATGTAGTAAATGTGTAATTTCTTGTGTTAGGTAACATAACTGCCAAATACCAAAACAATAATCTGTCTAGTTTAAAGGTTAAAAGACTGATTTTCTGAGTAAATAAACAGTATAATCATGGAAAATGAATCACTGTGAAGTATATCATTAAGCCCAGGATGTGGCACAGTGTCTGGGAAACAGTGCCAGGAGGCTAATCCCACTGCGCCGTCATCACGATGACTGTTTGTGTAAGAGTGTGTATGTGTGTGTGTTTAGCTGGCTGACTATATAAAAGTTTAAATATATACTGATTTTGTAGTAAAAAAAGAGAAAAACAGCTTTAACTTTCAGGAACTGCAAAATCGTGCTGGTAAAAAGGTCAAATAATTTCTTTTTGGTTAATATATATATAAACATATTAATATTATAGTAAATATGGGAGACAGTGTATGCAGGAACTAATAACAACACATTAATAATAACACATGGGTTTGTGAATAAGAGAGCATTACTCTGGGTGTGTTAATGCTGGCTTTCTCCTCTGTATTACTCCTCTTGCTCTCAGCCTCAGCCTCCGGTGGACATGTTAGAGACAGAGGCAGCCTCTGCCCCATAGACTGACTCATCACAGACAAGTCCGGAAAGCCCTGTCCAATACACAACAGCATATTACACATACAGTCTACTGGGTATATACACTGTCACAAAAACCTTTGCTTTTTCACTCTTTAACATAATATGAATCTGCCTTTTTTACATTGGGTTCCACAGAAAGTTAAGGCTTCTTGCTTCTGCTGTGAAGTTGCCATGTTGGAGACTATGCTATACATTATGTAGATATGAGAATTATGAGAACAAGGAGCTGAACTGTGAGCTCACACACAAGCCTTGAGCAGTATCTGAAACATTATTGATCATTATCTCAGTAAAAATAATATTATTTCATTCTAGATGTTTGAACTGGACTGATTATATAACAGGTTAAAATACCAAATGGTCTTCTATAGCACACATTACCACTTTGCTGTAACAGCCAGTGGAAACTAGACATAAATGAATAAACAATCTAACCAGCATAGTGCTGAAATAAACCCTAAAGCCTGGCAGGCTCCATTTAGCCCACTAACTGATGGCCCTGTGGGGACTCTACCTCATTGCACAAGCAGTCACACACATTCATAAAACACAAAATCAATAACAGGCCATAGACAGGGCTGCATTACACACAGCAATTTACATGGCAGAAGGCTGAGTTTATACAAGCAACACAGGAAAACTATCCCTAATGTAAGTCATTTCTCTACACTCTGACATGCACACCAATGTGACCACAGCTGATACTCACCCTATTTGTTGCACCATCTAGAATAATAAAGAAATATTTGAGTTTTATTTTAATTTATGCATCTTAAACAAGCTTAACGTCACTGTCAAGAAAGTCTTAATTACTTTTGCTTTTTATTTTTAACAAACAAATAATGGGCCACAAATACTATATACTATTATAATATACTATATATATATATGTATAACTTTACTAAATAAATTCTTGTCCATTTCTAATATATATAATATAATATAATATAATAATGCTATTTATATTACTCAGTTTGATGATACAGTTAGACACAAGGAGACACAAGGCTATTTTAAACAGTCACAATAAACCTAACTACAAAATACAAAATCAATTAAATTAACATAATTTAGTTCTGTACCTCTAGGATCCACAGATTCGGGGTGAGTGATGTCATCCTTAGGCGCTAAGTGTGGTGGGAACGGGAAGGCCGCTGGGAGGGCCATGAGACCCCCTGCTCCCAGAGACAGGCCTGAGTGGTGTGGTGTCAGGGGGAAGCCTGGGGTATGATGGGAAAGATGCTGCAGCTGCTGTTGCTGCAGGGAGGAAAACAAAGAGAGAGAGAGAAAGAGAGAAGGTCATCAACAGCTCAAATGCAAATGACTTACTAAAGCGACCCACATGTTCATAACGAGCACAATCTCAACCTCATCCTCATCTGAAGGGCATTTATGATGGCTTTTTTTAATCATGAACTGTTGTTGTTTATAATTTAAAAGCTCATACTTTTAATTTATCATAATAATGTTTCTTGCTAAAAGACACATAAAACACAGCATTTTACAAGTTTATATAATTAATTATTGTAATGATAAAGCAATAAAAAAGAAGTTATGGTCCAAATTAATCCTCTAATTGTTTTTTTTATTTTAATTATTTATCACTATTAACTAAAAGCCAAGGCTGCTATGACTAATTACACTAATTTAGTATATTGGTGGCTATATCTAAGACTTCAACCTTGAGCCTCCTAAGAATACAGTACGCAAAGAGGCGTTTTACCCCATCATGGAAAACTTTGGGAATTTTATTTATAACAATATATACAGTACAGTGCAAGGGTTTTAGGAGAAACATGAGAAGCCACAGAGACAGATCATTCATCAAGTTCATGCTATACTGATGGGATTTGGCAAGGCTTATATAGTCTCGTGGATGTGATTGGTCAGGCTAGTACTACAATCATGTGTGATAGGTCAGATGAATGAAAAGGAGGCTGTGACTGACCCCTATGATGGCGTTCAGGTCAGCCATGCTCACATGTTTGGATCTCTCCACCGCCTGGGCCACTTGGTGCTGGTGCTGTATAACACACACAAAGACACACACACACATTAGACTATGCATTAACTACCTCAGAGTGCCAAGTATACTCTTAAAAATGAAGGCGCAGCAAAGGGTTATTGAAAATCTATATTGAAAATTCACTAAAGTATGCAGTGTCTTTACTAGGGCACACTTAATTGTGGTCAGGTGCTCTGATTTGAGTACACCTGTAGCAATTTGTATTGACTGGACATAGGTTGGAAAGGTACTGGATTTATAAGGGCTCATAGTTTGCACTGCACTGTCAGAACAAACCAAGCCATTAAATCCAAGGAACTGCCTGTGGATCTCCACAATCAGACTGTGGCAAGGCACAGATCAGGGCAAGGATTTAAAACTATATCTAAGGCTTTGAGTGTTCCCCTTTCTAGAGCTGGTCATCCGGCCAAATTGGGCATGCAGGCAAGAAAGAAAGTCACTCTAAAAGAGCTCAAAAAGTCCTGTACAGAAATTTTGTGAAGGCTACTTCTACAAAGTACGAATAATGTAGTAATTGAAAACTCAAAAATTTAGGAGTATTATGGTATGTAAGAAACACAGACAACAGGAAAGCAAAATGGAAATAAAGGGCATGGGAAAAACTACATTAATTAGAGGTTCTGAATGTCTACTGCTCAGCCCTATCATAAACACAATAAGGTTTGTGCTGTTTACAATAGAAAGAAATCTTCTTAAATATTTTCAATAACAATTATAGTTAACAAAAATTAATTCATCAAAATCAAGGTAAAATGTTCAATTAATAGTGATATTGACTTGCGGCCATATCGCCCAGCACTAATTTAGGAGATAGAAAGTACATATAGTATATATATATATATATATATATATATACACACATATATATACATATATGTGTGTGTAGTATATATGTACTTAAATGTACCATTAATAGCATTACCTGCTGCACTATGCTTCAATGGTACGTCCGGTTTTGCTCCTATTTTATGAAAACTAATCATACTTAAATATCACTTCCACAGAAGGGGTAAAATGTAGCTGTCCACTATTATTCAACCATTAAATGAGTACTCCAGCATTTTTCAACCAAATCTCTATCTGCTGCATCTGTAGAATATGGCCAATCTCAATGACAATATATTTGTCCCCATGTTTACCTGTAATAAGTAAAAGAAGCATTGACTTAAAACACACTTAGATAAATACAATGGGCAGATGCCGAAACACACATCCGCTGTCCTTCTGTTGGTGTTCTGAGTTTTAACTCCTTTCTAAGTCATGGTAATTGGTCATATGCTTTAGGTGTGATACACACAGATTCAGCTGAAAAACACTGAAGTATCCCTTTAACGCAAAGCCTCACCAGACATGAACACAATTTTATCCTGGGGTCTCAGTCTGTAGTAAAAAAACCCTGCATTAATGATTCCGTTATTAGTCCTAAAACTATTGTATAGCTGTTTAGCTTAACAAATTTTATGTTGTGAGTCCCACAAGGTTCTATTTTAGGGCCTATGAAACTGATCTAAATTTTGACAGCAATGAAGTGAATAAAGTGTGGGCTTACGTGCAGGGTTTAAAGGGTTTCGGGGGTTAAACAAACTGTACTTGACTTCAGATCAACCAAACAAACATATTTCCTGCTGTTGCTACTACTACTCCTACTAGGTTCCTTTAGGGTATTATGGCTACAAAATCCCCAGATGCTCTCTGTGTGCCTGGTTAAAAAAAAGGAAAAAAAAAAGATGCATGAAATATTGATGGACAAAGAGGGTGGAGATTAGGCCACTGATGACCAGCTCTCTTGTAAATAATTAACATCTAAATAGCCGAAGGGGGAAGGGGGGATTTTTTTGAGGGAGGGGGGGGTTCTCTGAAGAAAGCAACACTTTAATATTGGGCTATAAATGGTTGTGTGTGGGTAAGTGTGTGTGTTTATGTGTGCAGCAATAGTTTCACTCACACACCTCTTGGGACAGGAGAGGGATGATCTGAGTGCATATAGCGCTGAGCCGCTTTACAATCTCTGCCTGCGGGGGAAACACACACACACACAGCTCAGAGAAAATCCCATCAACCAGCAGAGGACATAGTAAACATGACAATAGGGGGCCAAGCACCAGCGAGCAGTATTGCTTTACTCAACAGCCTTCTGAAGAGCTATATGTATGTATATCACCTCGTGTATGCTACTGATGACAGTAGCGAAGAAGGCTTTCAAATGCACAGTTAACAACCCACCAGCTTCTAAAATATGACAACAAATCTCTGCTGCTCCCTAGTGGACACCCCAACACACTGTTCTTCAATGAACTGCATTTAGTTCCACAAAAAGCATGAACAGGCACCTCAGGCTCATAAGGCTCCTTCAATATTAACACTGTACTTGTATTTACTCAATCATACACACACAAACAGGCCTACACCTTCACACAAGGAAGCTAATAGGCAGAAATATGTACACACAACACACACACACTCTCTCACACACATGTAAACAAACATCACCACCAGACGCAGTCCCACAGCTTTTCCACAGTGACCCACATACACCCTCAAATCCAGATGGCCTGGAAAAAGAGGAAAGCACCAGGGGTCTTATCTGGATTAGCCCACTCTGTGTGTTTTTGTGTGTGTGAGGGTATTTTTAAGTGTGTGTATCTATGTCTAGAAATGTATGTGTGTATGTAGGTGGGGGTAATACCATTTGAAGCACCTTTACCTTTATTTTTAGCCTCAATCTGGACCTGGCCACCAAATGTTATACACCAATCAGCCATAACATTAATGCCACCTCCTTGTTTCTACACTCACTGTCCATTCTCAGGGTCATTCTCAGCCCTGCAGTGACACTGACACAGTGGTGTGTGTTGCGCTGGTACGAGTGGATCAGACACAGCAGTGCTGCTGGAGTGTTTAAACACTGGATCCACTCTATTAGACACTACAACGTAGTCAGTCCAGCTTGTTAATGAAAATTCAGAGACCGAAGCTTGTCTGTTGCTGCGCAGTTTGTGTTGGTCATGCTCTAGTCCTTTATCAGTGGTCACAGGACGCTCCTGCCCACACGACATTGGCTGGATGTTTCTGGTTGGTGGACGGTTCTCAGATGCTGAGGGGTTTAAACACTTCAGCAGCACTGCTGTGTCTGACCATTCGTACCAGCGTAACACACACTACTAACACACCACCACCACGTGTCACTACAGTGCTGAGAATGACCCCCCACCAAAATACTACCTGCTCTCCTGTGGTCCTAAGGGGTCCTGATTATTGAAGAGAAACAGACGGACTACAGTCTGGAATTACAAATATTCATGTTCTACTAGTGCTGGACCTGGAGTGTAGAAACAAGGAGGTGGTACTAATGTTATGGCTCATCTGTGTTCATCCGCGATCCTATGCTTAGAAAAAAGGAGTCCTGGAACATAACTGATCAACAATGACAGTAATATATTGTCATATTGCCACATATTACAGAAATGACAATCTTAGCCCATAGTTGATTGAGGGCTTATGCTGGATAATGCCTTATCCTTCTCTGAATGGGTTGAAGCCTTGGTCTGTGGATCCACCAAACCAAATGTCACACAGGATGACAGACAGTGTTAGCCTATTAGTGTCAAGCTTATATGACAATGCCATCCGAACCAGAACAAGATAAGCCTTCTTAATGTACTCAGAGTGAGTATCACATCTACAACTCTCCCTTCAGTGTGTGTATAATATGGTTTATTAGAAGGATACATTCAGCTGACCATTTCCCATTCAGTCAAGGTTTTTTTACAGATTGTAGATGCATTTTTATTGGTATTTATGTACAAACCTGCATGGCCTGTACATATGCTTAATTTCACAGATTAAGGTCCTTTGATTTTGGGCTTTCTGACTGTCCCCTGGTTCAGGCATGTCATGTACTGTTGCTGCCCCCATCCTTGGAAACTCTTATCTTTATCTGGATTTAGATGGATCCTCTTTTTTACCTTCAAAGCCCAGCTTCAGACCTTTTTCCCCTCACTCTTAACCACTACTTCAGCTAGATTTAATGGTTTCCTTGTAATGTAAAGCAACTTTGGGTGTGAGAAAGGCCCTATATGTGTCTAACCTATTTATTTGATTATTATTAGAATCTGAACCAACCACCAAATGGCATACACTGCAGTAAAGCAGCAGTCTGTACTGTACTGTATTGTTTTTGTTCTATCAATACTGCTAGAACTAAAGATCAATATTGTTGTGCAACACTAATGCTGGTACTTTTACATGTGGTAAAAGGAGACACTCTGGTCCACAGTGGGAAGCCAAACGTATAAAAACAACTTGGAGATACAGTGAGAATCAGGTTTTCCAGTTTGTTCTTAATGCCCAGGCTGGGTGGCACCGTTGGCATGCTGTGCTGTAACAGGCTGAGTGAGTTTCATAACAGCATTTTGTTTTAAATTCTTGAAGGCTACACTTCAGATATTTGTATTTTTTTATATGGCAGGCAGGCACTGCAATAGGAAATGCTATGCCACCATAAAGGTGATCTGTTTTTTTTATTTTTTTTTTACATATGTGGATTTTAAAAAAATATATAAGTTACTGTTAAAATGTAATATTATTTAAAGTTCATTTAATTAGTTTATGTTTTATTGGAATTGGTACTGAGAATTGTTGGGGTTTGGTACAGAATATGCATATTGGCGCTTTTATAGTCATTTGGAGCATTTCTATTGGTCTGTTCATCCAGAACTATTTACACAGTGCACAAAGCAGCTACGTGCTTCAAACAACCAAGAAAGCCCAGTATTCACAGCTGCATCCCAAAATCTAGTTTATCTAATCAGTCCTCATTAAAGTAAACCAGGTGAAAGGCTAAAGTTCATTGAAAGGTCAGTAACCAAACCTGTGTTGGTCTATTTGTGTTCCTAATAACCAACATATCAAGAACTTTACTGAAAACAATACACCCTGACCACTGTACTGTGTTTTTCTGTATTTATTCTAGGGCTACTTTACACCAACACACTTACTGCTGAGACAACAGTTGTCTTTATAAGCCCTTTGTTCACTGATATAGATGATAACTCATTCAGTGAGAAGAAAAAACATAAAACCTGTGTCTAATAATGCAACATGTCAGTAGAGCTCCTTACCTGTTTCTGCATCTCGATGTTAAGACCATAGGACATCTCATAATACTGAAATCAACACAACAAACAGGGTGAATTACACACTGTGGATAGCTGTTCTGACTCTCGCTTCCCCTTCCCTTATCCACTCAGCAAATCAATGCTGCTGGGAAAATGACCTTCTGTTTTGCAATCTAACTTAATGGTCGTGTTAATGCTCACTTCACAGGACAACTGTGACTAAATGTGGTTATAAATTGAACAACCCTATCTGGAATTAGAAAGAGCTGTATCACTTACAATCATTAACTACACACCCCTATAGCATGGGCTATCCCTGGGGAAAGAGGCTAGGGGAGGTGGGAGCACATATATTCTGTTGGGTCACAGACTCTTATATACTTCCTTTCATAACAGCGTTTATAGGTTATTCCCCATAGCATCCCAAGAAGGTCACTCACCATGATGTAATGTCTGTGCATCTCTGTCTTCTCAGTGGCCAGTTTCTCACATTCCAACTTCAGACTGAAAGAGAAAAAAGATAGAATAACAGCTGAGGATGGGTTCTTTTATAGTATATGGACACAAAAGTATTGGGACACTGACATTAAAACTACTAGTTTTTTTGACATCCCATTTTAAATCAATAGGCATTAAAATGGAGTCTGCCCCCTTTTGCATCTCTAACAGCAAGTTTGGAGCTCTGCAGTTATTGACTATGCTCTGAGCTCAGCACTCGGCCCTGACCCTGCTCTGTACCTTTACGTGGTCAGACATTTCATGGCTGAGTTGTTGTGGTTTCTAAACTTTTTAGTAATACCACTCACAGCTGATGGTGGAATATCTAGGAGGGAAAAATGTCACCAGCTGGAATTCAGTGAGCTCTTTAGAACCACCCATTCTTTCACTGATGTGTGTAAAGGCAGACTGCAGGGCTAGGTGCTTGTTTTTATACACCTGTAGCAATAACACTGAATAAAACACCTCAATTCAATGATTAAGAGTTGTGTCCCAATACTTTTGCCAATATATAGTAGATACATATTTATCATAATCAGTGCTGCTGTCAGAACAAAGTCTTTTAACTATAACAGACTAACTAAACTACAAAAGAACTTCTTCACTTTTACTCTGAGACATTTCTGTTGGTTCATTAGTAAAGTAACTATTTAGGGTGCAATGACATTTGATTAAATAAATGGATATTTATTTAGTTAGTTATGTATTACTGCTTTATTGTAGCGTTTATCAAATACAGACATTTGCAGAACGCCGTATGGCATTCGATTGCTCTAACAGGATCACCAGCTAACAGCTCAAACAGGTTCTAAAGTAGCTTGTCCCAATTATTTAAGTGATCTTAGAGTATTAGGTCTGGTTTGAGACGCTAAATCCTATTGGCTTAACACAGGTGGTACATCCTGCAGCTCAGAAATGGAGAGCAGCTGGCTTTTTAGAAGCTAAGCTAACAATGCTACTTCTCCTCCAGTGTACAGCAGGCTAACTTCTGTTGCTTTTTCAGTTTTTGAAACAAGTAACAAATAGAAATTAGCTAACAAAGCAAATACAGACCAAACCTTGGCAAGACTAGGTCTATAATGTTTACAGTACCAAATGAATTCCTTCAATTCCAACCAATGTCAAAAACTCCACGTCATTCAGTGCTTGTTGGCACTGGTGAGCCAATAAGTCAAATTTACTGACTCTGTGATCAGCAAGTCAGGGGCCATGAGTGGATCCACATTTCCATTCCTCACTTTTGGAAATTAAAAACCAATTTTAGATGAAGATCATTTAAAGTAATAATATATTAATGTAAATGATCGAATAATTAACTAAATTGTTTACTGAGGTCATTTTGCATTGTTATTTAAAGTTGTTGAATCATAGATCTCATAAGTTATGTATGTAATGTATTTGGGAAAAGCGTCTTACAATTATCTTCTGAGCTGCTAAACAGACCAATTCTACTTTTACATACCATCTTATATAGCTAGCTATGTTACCCTTTAACAAACAAGTTGTACTTGTCACATTACTGTGTATGCTGAGTGCTCAGTCTCACCTGTGGTACTGGGCCTGGAACAGCTGGAACTCCTCTTTGATATGGTCCAGTGTCTCCAGCACTGTGAACTTCATGCCAGCATGGCCTGGCACCAGTGGAGCCTGTGGGACATAAAGAGGACAGCTGCAGTATGACTGACCATTAACCAGGAGGGATGATACAGTAAATCACCAACCTAACCAGCCACAATGCTTTTTACTGTTGCGCTGCTGTGAGCGTCCTGACCAATCACAGTATCACATACCCCCAGAACAAGAAAATGTGTGCTAGGAATCTGTAAAAGGGACATGTACACACACCAGTATGTCATCTTGCTGAACTGCTGAGAGGAAGAAGCCAGGCATTCAAGTGAGGTACAGTTTAGGCTCAGAGCAATGTTTTATATATATATATATATATATATATTGCAATATTGATAACTCAAAGTCAATAACTCAAACTCAAAACCAGCAGCCGGCTGCTGCATCATCAGGATGTCGACCTCTTTTGCAGAATACTGTTGTTGTGCCACTGAGAAACCTATTAAGAGCCTCCATCTGTTTTCCTACTGTATATGACTGCTATATAGGGTGAATCTGGTGAATCTGAATATAGAAAACAATATAACAAAAGCATATGTGTCAAAACCTCACTTTTAGCATAAGAATAAAACAACCATAAGTATAAATTGTCACTGTTATGCAAAAGCCTAACACAGGGGGAAAAAAACTTCCTATCTTTCAATGAAAGTCAATGTCAAACAATTTTATTCCAAATTATTTTGGAGCATTTGGTCTACTGACCATGTTATTTTGATACATAATAAACAACTGTGAGATTCAGATTATGTAAAAAGGTGAAAAACAGCTTGTATTGTGTTTATGGAGATACAAGCTTTTTGCATGACAGAAGTAAAATATGGGTACCTCTGCCCCCACATGTACAAATATTTATATACAATACAGTAAGTCTGTAAAGAGTGTCTGTAACTCCTTAATAGTCCAAGGCTTATTACACACTAAGGTGTATTACTCAGGGACTACAGGGACGTCTGTACAAACTGGTGGGGCTCTTCTCTGGTAATAACACGTTCAGCCTGCCGGTGGTCTATAGGCTTTTTAAGGGGGTAAGTGTTTGAGTTTAGAAAATGTGATGATTACCAAGTCCTTTTTGTTAGTAAAGTACCACTACTGTCTATCTTAGTGCAAAATTACATTTTAAATCTAAAACATTAAATCATAAACATATATAAAAATACATAATATTAATGTTTAGCCCCTGAAACTATCAGTATCAGTATTGGATGTAATGTTCGGTCAGGCCCTAATACACCAATACATGTTTTTTTTGGTTAAGTGACACAACGTAGACATAAAGTTGCACCATCTGCATGTATTCGGGTGTTTTTAGCGTTACTAAGACATCAAGTCCAGTGTTAATACAGCTCTGTTCGGTTCAAGTGGACTGCTAATGCTGAAGCTTACAATATCCCGGCCTGAACAGTAAACGCTCTGTTTTTACCAATCTTAAAAATTCCTCACGTAAACACATGGTCTTCCAGCCCTTCCATGGCCTCCTGGTGTTCATTTTAAAGGGCTGTTTCACTCAGATCGACTACCATGACTATTAATGACCGAAAGCTTGCGAACATGAGACATCTGCATTTGCTCAGTAGCTTCACGACTCGTTCTCATCAGCTGTTAGCAGTTTTAATGGTTCAAAAAGCATATTATCCCTTTATCCCCAAATGTAATGTCTAAGGTATGCTCCTTTATTTCTGCACTGGAGCTATAAGCTAACATATCTAATGGACACTTACATTCACTAGGCTAATTATCAAAAAGTAACATGCTAATGCATGCCTACATTACCACATGATTTGTCTTAAACACTGTTAAGTAATGTCTAATAGTCTTGATTATGTGGGTTCACTGTACACTGTATGAAACACTATTATCTAGAGACATATACATAGGTCAAAAACAATGCTAGCACTAGGCCAATAACGACACTGCATCGGCATTGGTGCTGATACTGGTACTTAAATACACATAAATCAGTCTCTGCAACAAAAGATACTGATACCATGAAACAGTTTTGACCCAAGCAACAGTTTGGCGCTGTGGGACAAAGGTCATACCGTAGCAAGAGCACTTTTAGCAAAACACTAGTATCTCAAGGGGTGACTGACCTGGAAATGCCATTCAACAATTGCAACAATATGGATAAAGCAGATACAATTTTTAATTTTCTTAACGGTTTTCAAATGAATGCAGAATGAGATTGTATGGAAACTATGTAACAAACACCCTCCGCCCCCAGTAATACCATAGGCCGCTGCATTATTTTGAGATGGTATAACAGAAGAAAAAGAGGATATTAGCCGGCCCTAGTAAACGCACCCAAAACGCATTTAATGCAGATACAAATCCGGTCTCTCAAAGCACTTCAGGAGGTGGTCTGAGACACGTTAGAGCCACATAATATAGCAGTGTGTCGCATCTATCTCACCAAGACATATTCAATAAGCAAAACCCCTCCCAGTACACCCCAAACACCAGTAATAATTGCCACGCAGCAAATTTGCATATTTCGTCTCACACAGCAATCACATTTCAGTCTGGCTCACAGAAGACGCATTTGACTGCTGGGTGTAAAAGCATCAGGCTAAAAATTTTTTAGGATACAATCCAGATACTAGTCACATGACATCAGCAGGTGTAAATAGGGTTCATCGCTTGTTAGCAACATTAGCATCATAGCAATGAAGATAAAAGGGGAAAACTGTGTACATGTGTTGTTGTTTTTTTGGTAAACTCTCCTTAAACTTCCCACCCCCAGTACAGGCCAGACAACATCACAGTAAGCTAGCATTACATTTACCCCTTTACCCCGCTGTTCCTGCGTCACGTAAACAAATGTGAGCCGGGGAAACTGCCCCGAGCAAATATACATTTCCTCCTGCGCAAATAGGAAGCGATGTCACAGCATCCTGCCGTGTTGTGCCAGGTAACCTTTACTACACAGAGAGTGTATGCAGATAATGCTGATAATGAGTAATGGCAGTGAAGGGTGTACAGCAGCTGCATGAACGCAGGGAGCAGCTGCACGGGAGAACGAGGCAGCGCTGTGGTGATACAGCTGCTGCGAAAACAAGGGGTCATTACACACAGGCTACAGACAGTGTGACAAAGCACTGCATTATCACCCGGCCTACTCCACACACTGCCGTCCTGCAGGAATACAGCCATCCATCTCAATGTTTTACTGTGTCAGGCACTTTTAGTGCAGAGAGGACAGGAGGGGAGGGCGGGGGGTGGGTGGAGAGAGAAACAACTGATGGAGAAAAAGCAGGGAGAGAGAGAGAGAGAGAGAGAGAGAGAGAGAGTTGAAGAAATGAAGAGACACAGCAAGAGAGACAAGGGACAAGGAAAGGGGGAGGAGGAGAGAAACAAACGAAGACAGAATGAAAGAGAGAGTAAGAAAGTATAGGAAGCAGGGAGCAGGGAGAGAGGGAGACAGTAATAGAGAGAGACACAAAATGATAAAGAGAGAGAGAGAGATAATGAGAGAGAAGGACAGAGAGAGAGAGAGAGAGAGAGAAAGAGAGAGAGAGAGAGAGAGAGAGAGAGAGAGAGAGAGAAATTGGCACATGATAAAAAAGAGAGAAGAAGAAAAGAGAGAGAGGTGAGGGAGGAGGAGTGAGAGGCATGGGGAGAGGGAGAATGAGATGGAGAGACACAATAACAGAGAGAGTGAGAGAGAGAGTGAGAGAGAGAGAGAGAGAGAGAAAGAGAGAGAGAGGGAGAGAGAGAGAGAGAGAGAGAAAGAGAGAGAGAGAGAGAGAGAGAAATTGGCACATGATAAAAAAGAGAGAGGTGAGGGAGGAGGAGTGAGAGGCATGGGGAGAGGGAGAATGAGATGGAGAGACACAATAACAGAGAGAGCGAGAGAGAGAGAATGATAGAGAGAGAGGGAGAGGGAGAAAGAATGGAAGAGACAGAAAGATAGAAAGAGAGAGGGGGTGAGGATGACAGAGAGAGAAAGAGAGAGATAGAGGGAGAGCGAGAGAGATAGAAAGTGAGAGAGAGAGAAGTGAAAGAGGAAGAGTAAGTAAGTGAGAGAAAGAGAAACAGAGAGATAATGGGGGGAATTATATATATATATACAGAGAGAGAGGGAGGAAGAGAGGGAGAGAGAGATACGGAAAGAGAAAGATATACGCAGAGGGAAAAGCGAGAGCAAAGGAGAGAGAGAGACATTAGAAACAGATATAGAGAGACAGATATAGAGATAGAGAGGGATATTAGAAATAGGCCTATAATAGAGAGAGAGAGAGGGAGAGAGAGAGGGGAGGGGAGGGAAATCACAGGGCTGTGAATAACTGTAGGCGCTGCTGAAATATTCAGCACAAGGGCCAGAGATACAGCAGCAGACAAGCCTACAGGAGAGGGGTGTGTGTGTGTGGGCGCATGTGTGCTACATGTGTGATCACCTGCAACACACAACATGTGTCCCTTAGGAGCAGCTACTGGCCGGAACAACAGGACACAGATGGAGATGAAGTGGTCAGGACCTCACAGAAACACTGAGAAACAGTAACACAGTAACACACACACACACACCACTCTATGAGGTTTGGTGAACATCAGTGATGTTGGCGATGTGCTTGTGGTACAGTGTGTCGGGGTCATCTGAAACCTTTGCTTTACAATAAGCACATACTGAACATTTCGTCCTGATTGGCAAACAGCAGGGGTGGGCTCTTGGTAAACCACAATAAAAGACTACATTTACTCACATGGCCTCTCATCTGCAGGTTTCACATCCCGTTTTAAGGTCATGTGACTTGTGGGCAACCGTTTCAGCTCATGATACTGTCCCACACAAGTGTTTTTTTTTCGTTTACCACATCTGTGGATCAGTGAAGTGTGAGATGTTAGCAGGTACACGGCTCAGTCTGACCATAACGAGAGAGATGTGGTCAATATGTCCAAATGTTTGAGAACACTCCTTCTAATTAATTTTTCAGATTTGCAAATGCAAACACAAACACACACACATACACACACATTGACTAGTCCCTGTAGAGAAGTACAGCCAATAGAATAGGACTCTCTGGAGCAGATAAACATGAACCTATTGGCACCAGGTCTAATACCAGGTGCGGGACAGAGAGGTATTAAGTTCCCCCAGCATTGAGCTGTGGAGCAGTGGAGGAACTGTGTTCTCTGTAGTGATGTTGCTCCATCCAATACATTTGGGATGGGTTGAGGATAAAATGGGGTGGTGATCATCCAAAATCATGGCCTCACTTGTCGTTGAATACAATCCTCTCAGTTATGCACCAAACATCTAGTAGAAAGGCCTCCCTGGACAGTAAAGACAGGTACTCCAACAAAAGTAGAATAAACAAGCAAGTGTCCCAATACTTTTCTCCATATAGTGTATTACTGTTGTACTCATACTGTAAAGTATGACTGTAAGGCATACTGTATACTGTAAGCATACTGTAAAGTACGGGTGCAGCATAGAGTTATATCTGTGAGGCCTGGAAGTCTCATATGGACACGGGCTGAGTGTAAAAGTCAACCCAGAGACGATAGAAATGAGGAGAACGGCCACTGGTTGAAATATGGAAATGGGAGACGCTTGACATGGTATCCGGTACGGATAAGATCCCACCCTTTAACAAAAAGAGCCATTTGGCTTGCTGGTTTTGGATAAAGTCCCACCCTTCAACCAAAAGATCCAATCAGCTTGCATGTTATGCCACGAGCGGAAGAGGGTCAACGATATTGTGGCTCCAGGCCAGACAGTGTCAAAATAAAAATCACTAATCATCTTTATTGTCTTTATTGTTAGTTAGCAAATGCATAAACAACCTAAAGCTACATATAAAAGCTGATAGGTACATCAGAGATATTTGGTAACTGAGCGATTCATAATTTAAATAATCAAATATTTGTTTCAATAATCCATAGTTTATTCAACTTTTAAAACAATCATTTGCTGCAGTCCTACTGTAAACTGTCTCTCAATCAAAACAAACAATAATATTTACAACACCAGTGTTACGTACGTGAGATACAGAGGAATAATGGGTGTGTTAAACTGCAGCAATGTTACATGGCAGGGAAAAGGACAGAGTGCAGATTTAATCATTAACACCACAACTGTACCGACTGTAAATACAGAACAGATGGAGAAAGATAATGCAGTCAGTGTTCACAAATGTGTGTACACACAAACACACACACACACACACACACACACACACACACACAGTTGAATCTCGTTTTCAACATGAGCAAAACCAAATGTAGACACCTATGACTCACACACACTAATTCAGCCTTTCTTTCATGCCTCTGTTTTCTTTTGTTTCTCTCACCCTCTCTCTTTGCCACACACACACACACACACACACACACACATACACACACAGAGGCCTGCTGCTTGTCTAAGTGCGCCACTATCAGATCAGGCAGGCTTTTGAGAGCAGACAGAAGCTGCCCAATGGAGTCATATCATAACCGGCCCAGCAGGGAGCCTGCTGTGACATGCACACACACACACACACATGCTCTATAAACACATACGCAAAGCACACACAAACATGAGCAAGGCCTAAACAGGCACAGACGGAGCAATAAAATACACACACATACACACACTGGAGTAAATATCAGTGCTCTGAGTGAACCTCACATTGAACCCTTAATGTTATCTAAATACCAAAGCATTAAGATTAATGACTAACATTCTGATCATATTTAATACACTATACGTCCAAATGTCTGTGGACACCCCTTCAAATGATTGCATTCAACTACTTGACAGTGCACCCAATACTGACCCAGGCATTTAGTTGTGCACACCTTTTTTTGATCACCACAGAAAAGCCCTGCCACTATAGCAGGAAGTTCTGTAGCAGCCACACACGAGTCTAAAGTAACCATGCCCAATGCGGTATCATCCGGTAGAGAGAGGGGTATAAAGCCCTGCAGCACTGGGAGCACTGGCCTGTGGAGCAGTGGAATTGACTTCTCTAGAGTGCTGGAGCTATAGCTAATTTCTTTGGGATATATTTGATTGGCATTTGTGATCTACAGCTAATAATCCATTATCAGTACCTGACCTCACTAATCCTCTCATGGCCGAATGTTATCAAGTCCTCACAGCAATGTTCCAAAATCGAACATAAAGCCTTTGCAGCAGAGTAGAGGATGTTACTGCAGCAAAGGGGAAACAAATTCCTTGTTAACACCCTTGATTTCAAAATCAACTGTAGGGCAGCAGGTGTCTACAAACCTTTGGACATGTATTGTATCATGAAAACTATTACTCTTTCAATCTATACAGCCAGGGCTGAGAATAATGATACTGTCAGCACTGGTGGACAGTAACAAAGTACAGAGGACTTAGAATGGAAAACTGTATTTTACTTGGCATAGTTGAATAATGAGAGTTCGGTACATGGAAGTGACAAACCGTGAACCTCGAAACACTGGTGTCTCTTCATTCAGAAGAAAATCCAGCAGAACCAAAACAGAGCTGGAAAACAGTCCAATTGCAAAATCCCTGATTTATTTTTTCTACACCCCCAAAATCTACATGAACCCAGCCCACTAACAAAGGTCTCTCAAGGCTAAATGCAACAGCTAATTCGGGAGAAATTGGAAGTGAGGTAAAAAGGCTTAGAGCGGGTGTTAGGCTAAAAGCTAACCCAGCTATCATCTACAACCTCTTCAGCTTGCAGGATAGGAGGTGTGTTTTGCATTAATGTATTTCTATTCCTTTGTAATAACAGTAGTTCTGGCTTAAAGACTGAAAATCACCCAGTAATGTAACATACAATACTGAAACATTTACATGTGGCATTACTGTAATATGTGTGACGTGTAGATTCTGTCACAGAATCTGACAGTAACATTATGTGTAACACTGTAAATATTATATGTAACAGTATTATATTGTGTAATGTGTAACATCTGACTGTAATACTCTCACATGACAGTAACACTGGGTAACATACTGTACATTTTATATGTAACATTATTGCATAGTGTTTTGTGTAACATTTGACCGTAATACTGTCACATGACTAACATGTGTAACATACTGTAATATTTATAGATATATATGTAAACTGTATATGTAACATTATTGTAATGTGTAATATGTAACAGGTATGACTGTATACTGTGTCATGTAACACTATGTAATACTATGATTACTGTAACATTTATATGCAACATTACAATATGTGTAACATGTAAGTGTAATTTGTATCATTTGATTGTAATAGTATGTCACACGACTAACATGTGTAACATTCAGCAACATTTATATGTAGCATCATTATATGTGTAACATGTCTAACATTTGACTGTAATACTGTCACATGACAGTAACACTATGTAACCAACTGTCGCATTTATATATAACATTCTTGTAACATTATTGTAATGTGTAACGTAACAGATATGACTGTATACTGTGTCACATAACAGTAATACAATGTGTACATAATATAACATAATATGTACTGTTATTGCAATATTACGATTACTGTAACATTTATATGTAACATTGCAATATGTGTAACATGCCTAACATTTATTTAACTGTAAAACTGTGTCACATGACAGTAACACTATGTGTATAATGTGTAAAATGTATGTATAGCATTATAGTAATATTTTGTGTAACACAAACACCATTCCTTGTTCTTCTCTGGGTACTGGAATCCTGGAACTGTGCATGGAAATTGAGAGTATAATACAGGTGCAGCAAATAGAGAGAAGGCTGAAATCTGCTGGGTTAGCACTGTAATTCCTTTACAACTACACACCCACACCTCAGCGTTGCATCCAGAACCAGTCTTCAGTATACACTACGCACCTACACCGATCTCTAGTGTCCACTATAGGTGTTAACGCCGATCAATTTACTGTGTACAAGCTCCACTCTGGCCTCCTCTTAAGTAACTTGATCTCATCATTACTGCCACTTCTCTTTTTTTTTTAAACTGCTGCAGAACTGAAAACACCAACCTGCACATTCCCTACACTACAGTTAAGCAAATTAGGTCTAGTGCAGATCACATGACAAGATTTCTAGATACACACTGCTTTCCCTTTATGATAATGTCATTCCTATTATATGCCTGGCACTTGTGGAGTGCTTTCATATCCATTTATAAGTGCTTGGCTCAGAAATCAGTACAGAGTAGTAGCACCTACATTTTTATAATACTGACTCAGCTCTGCTGAAAAGAACGCCTAGAGTTTAAATGCAAATTCTAATAGACTTTGAAAAGGGTGATTTGGGTTACTTATTCATTTTCACTCAGCTCTGTCTCTTTGCTTTCCCCCTCACTCTGAGTATAATCAACGCATTCAATATGAAAATTCATCATTTAATATTATGAATCAGTAGATTTAGTCATAACTATAACTGTCAAGTTCCCATTCAAGTTATTCACATCCACTGTAATGGTTTTAGACCTCATTCGAGTGAAAATGAGTAACAAAGAGCTCCATTCCCCTGGGGCACGAACAATGAGTGTCACCCTGCCCCCTCCCAGACCCAAATCCCCAGATTACATTATAGCCACGTAATAACAGCAGTTCTCTGCAAAAGACTGAACATAATACATTACTGTTACTTTATGTGTAACATTACTGTAATGTGTGCAACATTAAAAATGAACCATTTGTGCCATATTGTATGTAACATAAAATATATTGCAATACTGTGTCTCATGACAGCAAGGCAATGTGTAACATGACTAACATGTATGTGTAACATACCTGTGACATAATGTGTATCATGACTTTCACATTATTGGGACAGTTTCATGTGTAACAGTCACATGTTAGGTCAACTGAGTAACATAATTTGACTTATTTGTTGAATGTAACTATTATAAATATAACTATAGTATAAATGTTATATCGCAATATTTAAAGATATTTTCTCAATACACAATATTTATCTCAATATTTTGTCACAGCTACAAAATTCATCAGTAGCTGCAGATTTGAAACTGCAGTGATTTTATACAGTTTTTAAAATATTCTATCAATTTAAACAGGACTACTTACGCTCTCTATAATTAAATGTGTAGTCGATCAGTGTTCTTTAAGTAACGACGATATTAACGACGATATTTTTCATCACAATACTAAAATTTATCACAATATGATAAAATATCGTCACATTGCCCACGCCTACTATAACATGAATGTAATATTGTGTAACATCTGTAAGAGTACATGCAACAAGACTAACACTGTCCAACTAATATTACCTGCAACCTGCTTGTAACACTGTATAACACGACTGCAACATTACATGTAACATAACTGTGACATAACTATACTGTTATTATGCTTGTATAAGCTACTTTGTAAAATATATGTAATAGTGTGCATGTTTTTGGATGTGTGCTTTTCTACATAGCATATGACAACAACAACAATCACAATCATAAAGATTTAAACAACCACATTCTGCCCTGCAGATCACACACTCCCGCAAACACACTATTTATGTATACACACAACCAACACTCACATCAACACTCATCTATGTATACACACATAATATTGACACAGCAACAGTGATCACAGATCATAAACTCTCTAGCTCCTTCACACACACACACACACACACACACACACACCTGTTTCATCTAGGTCTGGAAAAGCATGCCATTATAACTACAGTTGTGGCAGAGTGTGGTGCTCTGTGTGTCTGTGTGTGTGTGTGTGTGTGTGTGTGTGATATCATGTTTCCCACTGAAGGTAATACAACATGACATTTGCGGTGGAGAATGAAGTGGCCTGGATCCATATGCAGCTTTGCATCAGTCACACACACAGACTCTGCATACATACAGAAATCTCTCTCTTTTCATCCATCAGCTTTCCCTCTCTGCCTCAGTGGCATCATATGGTCCTTAGGACATGGTTTACACAGAGCACACACACACACACACACACACACACACACACATACATACACACACACAGACTGCTTTACTACACACAACATTTATATGTAACACTTACATGACTGTAATGCTTGGTCACAGGACAGTAACATTGTAACTGTGTAACACACTTGTAACATTATGTTACACATGACTGCAGTAATAAGTGTTTTTGTGTAACACACCTAACATCATATTTGCAAAGCTTCTCTGTGTAGAAGTGCTGATCTAGGATCAGATGACTTAGTCCTGCTCTCAGAAGCTCTGTGAATACGAGAAATTATGTGTAACATGACGGTATAACAATGTGTAACTTAACTAGCATAATGTGTAACAGGATTGTAACATAATGTGTAACATGACTTAACAATGTGTAACATGACTGTAACAATGTGTAACATGACTAACATAATGTGTAACATGACTGTAACATGTGTAACATGACTAACATATTGTGTAAAGTGGCTGTGAAATAATGTGTAACATGAATGTAACTGTGTAACATCACCTACTTGTAACATCACCTAACATTAAGTGCAAACATCTCTCTTTTCATCCATCAGCTTTCACTCTCTGCCTCAGTGGCAATCATAGGGTCCTTAGGACATGGTTTACAGAGTATGCACACACACACACACACACACACACACACACACACACACACTGCATCACTGAACGGCCTGTACATCACTGACTTATATAACACAGCATTTACTGTTAGCCACTCTGACCACTCCCCTCGACCTTAACCCTGACCCCAACACCACCCTTCAACTACAGCCGCCCTAACGAGCCCCCCGGTCGGCCGTCACCACCACATCCCCACACTACCCCCCCCCCCCCAACACACACACACACACACACACACACAAACACACGCAAAGTAAGTGGACGGCGCAGACCAGCGCTGACCAGCGGCCATCATCAGATCACTGACCTGCGCTCTCCCGTGCGGATACATGGTGTGCGCCGCGCGACGCTGGAGGTCATCCATCCACGGGCGCGCTCGCTCGCGCTCCACAACTCTTCTCCCCCTCCTCCTCTTGTACCTCCGCCACGCGACGTTCTCGAGCGCCGACCGCTGAAACTGTAACGGCGCGCTCCTTTGATCTCCTCTTCAAAGACAACAACACAACACGGAACCCGCTTCGGTTTCGAATTCGATTCAAACCGTCGTGGCGGTGTCGGTTACGAGCGCGCGCACTCACTCGCGCGCAAGCGCCTTCTCTCCCTTCTCTGGCTCGCTCTGCTGCTGCGCTGCGCGAGCTACGAAAACGTAAACATCCCAGCCAAACAGTGCAGTGAAGGCGCGAGGGGTCGGGTTTCTGAGAGAGAGACAGAGAAAGAGAGAGAGAGAGAGAGAGAGAGAGAGAGAGGGAGAGAGAGAGAGGGAGAGAGTGTGTGTGTGTGTGTGAGAGAGAGAGAGAGAGAGAGAGAGAGAGAGAGAGGGAGAGAGAGGGAGAAAATGAACAGCAGGTCAGCAGATGATCCAGCAGGCTTCACAGCAGCAGACCCCAGACTGTATTATTGTGCCTGTGAGCTTGACATTAACTTGGCGGAGAACGAAAGCTGCTTTTAAGGTGGTCCAACATTCCCCCCCTAACAGCAGTGTCAGAAAACCCCGTATGTAAATTAATGAACACCTACCTACATAATGTATCCACCACCCCGCGCTTACCTGTGTCTCTCAGTGCTCGTCTGCGGCGTATCTGAAGCGGAGACTCCCTAAAAACCCCAGTTTCTTAACAAACTGTCCCGCATGATGAACATACGCCACCTTAACGTCTCTTTCTCTCAGCCGCTCTCTCATTGGCTGCGCGGCCCGAAGGCGCGGCCAACCAGCGGCTCGGGTCCCCACGTTGGTCTGTGACGCAGCCAGAAGCTGAACCAATGTCAGACACGCATTCAAATGAGCTGCGGCTCCGCGTTTAATGTGGCATCGTGGGTAATGAAGTCCTTTAGCGCGGTTTTTAGCGAGCCCGGCGCGCTTTAATGGCCGTAAAAGCTCGAACACGAGCAGTGCTGGGCTGAAGAACCACGGAAGCCTCAGTCCGGGTTCCGGAGTGAGCGTATTTGCGAATGCGTGAGCTCTCGAGGGCTCTCCTTGAGAAAGGTGCTTACTCAGCTAAGCTCACCCTCCCATCCTCGTGTCTCATCAGGGAGGAAAAACACACAGCACAGCAAGACTCAGATAATGTGGTTTTCATTACTGAGCCGTGCATATCAAAGTCATGAGTGTGAGGGAGATGAGTAGGCTAGGATATATACTGGCGCAGGATCGGCAGCCTTTAGTGCTTTTAGCTAAATTAAAGACACTTCATCATGGTGTGTGAGGGAGGCAAATAAGATGCAAATGGTGGATGATAAGAGGGAATGCACCACCATTCACAGGATCTCCAGTCATTTCCTTTCATTGCTGCCAAGAAGCATCAGAGATTTGAGAGAAGTTGGTCGGTGATTTGTGTAGCTTTGACCGGACCTGGGCTCACACGGCCTACGGTTGTGGCCCTTTTAAAAGGTCCGTCATGAAAACCAAATTTTCTTCTCTTTGCTATTAAAGGGTTTAATGGTGCAGTGTGTAAACACCATTACAGGGCTCATACCTTTCATTTTATAGCATTTTAATGTGTTGTGTTGCCTCTGAGGTCTGTTTATGCTGTTAGTGTGAGCTTATGTTCCCAATGAATTTTTACCAGACCATTTCCAGCCTCTCCTTATCGCTTACAGTCAAGCTGGCTATCTGTGTGGTTCGGTGGCTGTGGCTGTGTGTTCGGTGGCTGTGTTAAGACTCATATATAAGTCTTAAATAATATATTAAGATATATAATATATATATATACATACAGTCTTGTGCAAATGTTTGAGCACACTATTCAATTGAGAAGTACTACATTTACATTTTCGGTACTAAGCTGACACGCTTATCCAGCGACCTACTCAGAGGTTACTCGTATTACAGGTGGACAGGTGTAGTGTTAGGAGTCTTGCCCATGGAATGTAGCATAGTCACCCAGACCAGAATTCGAACCCTGGTCTCCCATATGGTGGTGTTATCTCTTGCTCCACCTCCAAATTCATCCTCTTCTGTAGGCAAACACAATATTTTTGGCAAATCCTAAAAATCCACGGTTACCAAAAAAAAAATGTCTTTGGTTGTTTGTTTTGTTTGGGCTGTGGCTGAAACAGAAGGCCGCTGCCTCAATGCCTTGCTGCATATGCTGTCTCATAAGTCAGTAGGCAGCACTGTGATCGAAGCTATACCTGCAACTTGCATTTGAGACGCACTTCAAAGGCAGCGATACATCATGATGTTGCCAGGATACCAACTATCAACTGTCAGCTGTCGTGGCATAACTTATTAAAATTGTTAGACATAAAAAGCCAAATACACTGACAGTTTCCCCTCAGAAAAGATATATTAAGAGAAAATAATCGTAACATCAGTCTCAAGATGAGCTGGCGCTGATCCAGAGGATCATGGGATATGTAAGGCGACGGAGGATACATCTACACTCCCTTCACAAATCGTCAAGATAAAGGTACCTAACTCTAATCAGCCATGGGCTCCTCTAAGCAACTGCCTAAAGATCTGAAAACAAAAGTAATCTATGTCATGAGGCAGAGGAAGGCAATAAGACCTATGAGTATATCCAACATCTTGACCTCACTAACACTCTCTTGTCACTGAATGCAATCAAATCCTCACAGCAATGTTCCAAAATCTAGTAAAAAGCATTCTTCCCTTGAGAGTAGAGACAGTTACTCTAACAAAAACAGAATGAACTCTTTTTTAATGAGCAGGTGTCCCAATACTTTTGTCCCTGCAGTGTAGTATAAAGGTTAGCAGGCTCAGCTAGTTGTAGGTGCTGTTAGTTCTTTTCAGTACCTTTGTGAAGGACTGTAAAATGCAGGACTCTTTTTGAAGCTACGGAAGAGGGTGACTACTCGGAAAGAGCCTTTTCACTATTTATGCCATGAGGCGGCAATTTACAAGAAATTAGTCATTTCCTGTGGAGACTAGGACTGGAATCTTTTACTGACTTTTTTTAAGTTTACGAAGACATTTTAAATCACTGACTGGTTTTGAGACCTTTTCTACAGGAGTGTTTTGCCTGATGAAAATCATAGAGGTTGGAATGTCATACACATGCATAAATAAATAAGGTTTGATAGAATCATTGTGTGGATTTATTTACTTATTTACTTACTTATTTATTTATTTACTTAATTATTCACTACTTATGTATTTACTTCATACTTTGCTTCCTTACATTACTTACTTCCTTCATTACTTCTTTAGTTACTTAATTAATTACCTACTTATGTACTTACTTACTTTTATTTTACTTTCTACTTACTAATTATTCCCCTGTGTCCGTGTGGGATTCCTGAATAGGCTCCGGACCCACTGTATCCCTGACTGGGACGAAGCGGATAAAAGGGTGGATGGATGGTGTAGTTCTATGTTTTTAGATTAGCAGTAGCTGTTCGCTGTTTACGTTAACGCTGTGTTTTTAACACAGAGAGCTAGGTTGTTTTTTCCAGCCAAATAAGGAGTCATTTTCCTCAGTGCTGGGTAGATATGGGTAATTATTGTGTAGCTCAGCGGCTGGCTTACTGTCACAGTAATAACCCAGTCAATAGTAGGCTAATTAACAGCACCTAAGGAAGCGGATTTCTTCAGGTACTCTTATGCTTGGGCTGTGAGACTCACAATCAGTGCTAATCTCACGCTCTCACGTCAGACTTGCCATTTCACACACACTGTTAGCGACCCCACATTCACTTTCGAACAAAAAAAGAAGAGCGGAGTTGGAAGAGCAATTTCTCAGTTCTTTATCTCAGTGTTACTGAGCTCTACTAAAGCCTGAGTAGACTGATAAATCACTGTGCTGATCAGTTCTTTATCTCAGTGTTACTGAGCTCTACTAAAGCCTGAGTAGACTGATAAATCACTGTGCTGATCAGTTCTTTATCTCAGTGTTACTGAGCTCTACTAAAGCCTGAGTAGACTGATAAATCACTGTGTTGATCAGTTCTTTATTTTACCCTGCAGAACGTAAATTCCAATCCAGGTTTTTGAGATGCTTCACATCTCAAAATAGAATGAATGCAGGAAGAAACACATTCTTTTGACCTTGCTATGATGTTCCTGAGTCTGTGTGGCCTAAAGATCTGATTATAAGCACTAAGGTGTTCTCAGGTCAGTTACAAATGACACCTCAATGCAGGATCCTATGTGGGAAAACTGAGAGTAGGAGCAAAGAGTGGAGAAAATCAGTAAGAATGGTGGCGGATGGAGGATGGAAGAGAAAAAAAGGAGAGGAGAGATGGAAGGTGAAAAAGAGAGACAGACAGACAGGAGGAGCCAGCAGGGATGGGGGAATGGTGACAGGCGGAGGAATGAGAGAGTGAAGGACAGTGACAGCAGCCACTGCCTCAGAGAGGGTAATGAAATATCATGTCAGTCTCCTTTGCCACCGGGAACGACTGCATCGACTAAAAGAAATGAACAAGGGAAGGAGCAGAGGAAAGACAACGAGATGGAGGTGGGGGAGAGGAAATGACAGAGGATTTATCTCTAGATACGGTGTCTTGAACTGAATATAAAAAGAAAGTGAAGTATATTGGTATCTGTATTGCTGGATGCAGTAAGAAAGGAAATAAGAGATAACAGAGGGCTCAGTTAGGCCCAAACTACAGCGCCGGTGATGCTACATGTATTGGGCAATTCTAAGGATTTGGTGCCCTTTAAGTCCCTAAAGCGTATGGTCAAAATGATCAGTTATCAGGAAAATCATCAAAATGCAACTCGATGTGACTCATATTACATAACAGCTTAACATAAATAAATGAACATAAATGTATCATGTGTAAAGAATTCAAATGAAATTATAGAATTAAAAAATAAATAAAAAAGGGTACCTTACCGTCAAGAAAAAAATGACCTTAGTAGGCAGCATTTATTACAATTCAGACACAGCCAAGATCTCACAACCTTGATTAGCAAGTCAGGCCTGAGCCACTAATTAGAAACGGTCAGCTGAATCAAATGTCCAAACTTTACAAATTCTGACTCTTCAAACTAATTCTCATCAACCGTGGTCTTCTTCTTTTTAAGCAAATTAAATAAATACATAATAATAAATGACAAAAAAAACAATTTAAGCTTGTGTTACAATTCTAATATATAAATATTATATATATATATTTTTTTTTTATTTATTATTATTTTTTTTTAATACATTTATTTTATTGGCAGACACATCTAGACACATCTAAACAAAATTACACAAACGGCCAAGCACAAAAATCCCTCATGCAAAAGGCATTAGCCATTTCAGCACAAAATCTCCAACCCAGTCACAGTCAACCCCGTAACATGTTTGAATGTGACTGGGCTGAATAGATTTTGCAGTTTGAGTTGAACGACTGGATGAAAACAGTGGCATTCAAAAGGCATCCATTCCTGAAAATGACCCATTACTAAATCCATGAAATGGCCCAAAAGCAGAGGCAGGTGTAGCAGATAACAGGACCACATTGTCACCCATTTCCGTTTGGGTCACACACAGGCATTTAGGTCTACATAACATGGACAGTGATAAGTACTGACTGTACTTGTTCAGGTTAGACACAGCTGTAAAGAAACAGCGCCATCTGCTGGACCAGAAGGAAGGCAAGGAAATTAGACACAGAAACAGCAGCAGACATTCAGGAATATGCTGGAATTACAAACGTCTGTGAAACTTTGGGAAATCAAAATGTTCTGCCAATCATATGTGTGAATGTGTTGACGCAAAAACCTTGTATCTCTATTTTGTTGTTTTTCATTTTTTGGAATTTATTTATTTCCTTTACGTCGTGCCAAATTGTGTTGATAAAAAATATTCATAAAAAATATCCATAAAAAAAAAAGGTTACGGTTTCTTCATTATTGAGTTGCCAGTTTGGAGATACAAGGGTTTTGCAGGACAGAATGATTGCAGCTGTAGTACGTTGGACCAGATCTGTTGACCATGGTTCTAAAACACCCGGTTGCTCCACAGTACAGTGAACGTGTCTCAAATGATTGAACCTTCCAGGCCAGAGGTGTCTGTATACCAGTCACTGGTTAATCGCTACTCCTGGAAACAAATACACCATGAAGAACAAGCCACGCAACTCTGGGAAAGATCACTTCACATGAAGCATGGTGGTGGCAGCATCAATTTAACTCCGTCAGAGTAGCCGTAGGTTTCTTGGTGGCTTCCCTCACTTGTCTCCTCCTTGCTACTCAGCAGGACGGCCTGCTGATCTAAGCAGATTTACATGTGCCATATTCCTTCCATTTCTTAATGATGAGGACGTTCAGTGACTTGGATTTTTTTGTACCCATCCTTGTATCCGCTCTTTAATGACCTTTTCTCAGAGTCGTGTGAAACCTTCCTCGATCTTCATGCAGTATTTGTAGCCATTTATTAACCAGTGACTGGACCTTACAGACATGTGGGTAATGTTGCAGTTGAGAATCAGTTGAGAAACATTCACTGCTCTGCATTAGTGAGCTGTGACCTCCAGTTTACCTCAGAGACTTCTAGAACCAGTTGCCTGGACCTCTATTGAGTTAAGTCGATCACTATGAGGGTAAAGAGGGTGAATATTTACACAATGACTTATTTCACTTTTTCTTTTGCAGAAATCTGTTATCAGTTCAGAGTTTGTTTTGTACATTCTTGACAGACAAGATAAAAATGACAGATAAACAAGACAGACAGATAGAAAGATGTATATAGATATTTAGATGGGTAGATAGATAGGTAAATAGAAAGATAGATAGGTAGGTAGACAGATAGAAAGATGTGTAGATAGACAGATAGATGGGTAGATAGGAAGACAGATGGGTAGATATAGATAAATCAGCAGATATAGATAGATAGGTACAGATAGGGACCCCATGGTTCTATTTATAAATGCAATATGAAAGGGATGAGCACTTCTTATGGGCACTGTTTTTATTAGGGTAATTCATGAAGAGAAGGATCCAGAAGGAAGACAGACGAGCTCATAGTTAGAGGTACACTGAAGCTTTTATTTGTAAGGCACCATAAATACTTCCTTACTGCAGAATCTCATTCACAAAGAGTTTAATGTATTTAAATGTGTCGTTTTTCCCCACGTTTTACTCTTTAAACAAAGCTGTAATATTGATTTTCATAACACAAATGACATACACTTTCTGCCAAGTATACACTCAGGTTTACATACGTCACAAAATGAGAGAAGTTGAAAAAGAACCGTTAAAAAGGTTTAAAGGAAAAAAAAAAAAGAAAAATAAAAGACATTGACAATCTTGATGAAGGAAGAAAGGAGGGAGGGGCTAGGGTTTGGAGAGAGGCGGGATTATGGAGAACGGCTTTACAGTACTGTACTTTACAGTAATGCCCGATTAAAAATCAACATCAACTGTACAAGTGATGGGAACGCAACTTCATACTTACATCAACTCGTAGTTAGCCAGCAGTGCACCTGGTCATCAGCTGACCACAGTAATCGTAGGTTATCTTAAAGGAACAGTCCAGCGTTTACCAAGCTTCAACCAATCTTTATCTGCTGTAGCTGTAGAGTACACGCACTTACAACCACCAACCACTTCAATGCGTTTCTGTGCATCTCCAAAAGAACAGAAAAGTCACAGAATCAAAAAGTCACTAATAACAGAAGCCAATGGGCAGTTGCTGAAATCTAATATGAAATACATACTTTCGACATGAATTCTTCAGTTGAAGCTTCATGAATTAAGCCAGAAATGTCTATAATCTGTTCTTGTAGGAGTCTAAATTTGGCAAAAGGTCATTAAATTAAATTAAGAAATAATAATAATAATTAAAAAATCCAATAATAAAAACACATCACCACCAATAGCAGTACATCCATGTTCAGACAATATTGGTCAACGGATATCAGAAGGGCTCATAAGTAATGATGGCAAAACAAATATTTGATATTTTTAAATGGCGCAGCAGTGGACAATCTGTCCAACTCGGTCCAGCTCCTCGGTTTTCCCAACCCGCAAAAAAATAAAACTGGACAGGTGCTGAATGCTTGTAGTCCAGGGTTCCAGTTATATTCTACAAACCCCAAACTTAAAAATACACAGTGATAAACAGTGGCATATAGTCACAGTCACGCAACAACCTTGTATCTCCAAAACTGTACATTTTATAGAAGGAAAAACCTTTCAGAGGAAGTCAATGTAAAGTCATTTTGGAGTATTTATATTGGTCCGTTCATCATGAAAACCTGATACAATGTAAAAACAACTGCCAGATTCACATTATGAGGCCAGAGTCCAGTACTCAGGGTGGGTAGATGGCGCCCTCTCCCCCAATCACTCTCAAGCAATGTTGGCTGGCACAAGCGTCTGTTGGCTGGCTTTGCATGTATCGGAAGAGACATGTGCCCTTATTCCCCTAGTGTCAGGAGCATTGCTAGTGCTGGGAGGATACATACAGGTGGGTTAATTGGAAGTACTAAATTAGGAGAAAATGGGGAGGAAAAAAAAAAAAAAAAAAAGGAAAAAAAGGTAGAAATGAAGATACAAGGTTTTAGCATAATGCGTCTTTATGTTTATATAGTCTAGATAGCATAGTGACAAACACCATCCACAAAGCTATTCCAGTAATGCCGCCATCACTTTAAAAATGTAAACGCAGCATTACAGTGAAATGGTTGTAGTTTCAATATTTCAAAATGTTCGGCAACTGCCTATTCTACTAAAAGTGAGTTCTGAGTTTGGACTAAATTAACTGTATACGTCAGACACTGCAGATTGAGATCATTCAGACATGCTTTTTGAAGAAGCGAAAAACAAACAAACAAACAAAAAAACACCCCACAATCAGCTCCCAAAAAGGGACGGACTGATTCCCTTGAAATATCGCTGACCTATTAGCAACTACCAAAGCCAGTCCACTCAGTAAGTATTACTATGCTCCTGTGTAGCTTAATATAGCGACCTTGTCAGAGTCTCGAGGCCCTACCGTGCAGCTGATTTACAGCAGCCTGTGTGTGTCAATGTTGCTCCATCAGTCAGCCCATCAAAACTGCATACACTACATGCGTCCCGTGAACACAGACATAATAAATGTAACTTTATACATACAAAATGTTTTACAAAATTATATGTATATCGATATATCTATATATGTATATAAATTGGCCCTTCACAACATGAACACACATACAAACACATACATACATACATACATACTATTTGTCTTGTAGGAGTCTTCCAGTAACTTTGTGTGTTCTCTTACTTGACTATGTTAGATTCTGTACTTTTCTCTTGGGGAACTGATGGAGATCAAGTGCATCATCAGAACAATTCAGAACATAAAGAAGTAAAACAAAAACACAATAGTATGTCCACTAGTAGTAAATAAAACAACAATAAAAGTCAATCAGGTCAAAATTACACGTTATAAAAAGCTAGAAGGTGCAAAGTTGCACATTAGCATCCATTTACATAATGCTTCAAGCCGTTCTAATCAATCAAATTCATATTAGGGGTGAACTGGTCCAATCGGATCAATGCCTTTAATGCATAAACCCGACAGAGATGCATCAGAATTCTTTTAATCAGCATTTAATGTTTACCCTTCACAAAACATATATACTGAACGTGTAGAACCACTATACGTCTAGATACACTATATGGACAAATGTTTGTGGACACCTCTTCTAATGAAGACGATCAGCTACTTCTATTAAGTTGCACCCATTGCTGATACAGATGTGCAAACGCGCACGCACACACACAGCTTGTCAAGACCTTGTAGAGAACTACTTCCAATTGAATAGGACTCTAATCCTGACATGGGCTAGCAGGGTATAAAGCATTGAGCTGTGAAGCAGTGAAACTGTGTTCCCTGGAAAGACGGATGGTGCTCCTTCCAGTACTTTTGGGATGAGGTGGGGTAGTGATCATCCAAGATGCTGACCTCAGTAATGCTCTAGTCACTGACGCAATCAAATCCTCACAGCAACGCTCCAAAATCTACTTCCCTGGACAGTAGAGACTGCTACTCCAACAAAAGCAGGAAACCCTTTTAGACTTTTTTTTTTATACCCTTGATTTGAGAAAAAAAAAACAAAAACAGTAAATGAGCAGATGTCCCAATACTTTTGTCCATATGGTGTATTGCTTAATTCAAATCAGAGGAGTCGGCTTACTAAATAAGACAAAAAAACCCATCATAAACAGACAGCAGAGGCTTGTCTGCACGCTGCGAGACACTGAGAGTATGTACTACATACATACAGTACATAAAAAGTAGGTAACTCCATCAGCTAGCATACAAACCCATACCAAACTACTGTCATACTACCACAAACCACATTGCCCATCAACATTCTTCTGCCCTTTCTGATTGGTTAAAAGAATAAAGGAAAAAAAGACACATGAAATGACAATGCACTACTCTTCTGCTATATACAATCATAGGTAGTACCATCCCAGAAACCAAATCGGCAGTCTCACAACTGGACAAAATGCTCTCTGGTCTCTAGGAAACACCGCCACCTTGTGGTGACATGATAACATTAAAGGGGAGGTTCACTTAACAGTCAACTGTATTTAACTGTATACTGCAGAACTGTGGGTGGATCTTTTTGGGCCAATTTCAATCTGCAAAACTCAATTTCCTCTGTAGGTAGATCTTAAAGAAACAATAAGAAGACCAGTATTCATCCGGGTCTGTACGAGAATCCACTTTAGGTCAACTTACAGAAAATAAGCTTCATTAGTAGTTTCCAAACAATTTACAGTAGTTATTAAATAGCAAATCCTAAGATCAACAACTCTTTAGCGAGTCTGCAGTTTCCTGGGGTTATTCTGGTCTGAACCGGGCTGTCCCTAAAATGATTTAAACCCCCCCCCCCCCCCCCCAAAATCATGTTACATCAACAAGCTGAATGTGAACCGGCTGCACTGGGTTGAGACTAAACAAATGAAAGTGAAGGAAATCAATGCTATAGATCTTAAACAGCAAAACTTCTAACTTGGTGCTGTACCGTTTAATGTCTGTTTATTTGTTAACCAGGTGTCAAACGATGTTTACGGCGTGTTCACTAGCAGACAAGCCTTACTTTTCTACACTCTGAAGAGAGAAAATGGAAGCTTTGCTCAAATCTACACAATTCTGCTTAATTCTAGACTTGTGTACAGTTATAGAGTGTGTGTGAACGCGAGTACTTAAGCGTAGACAACTGTATAACTGAGCATTAGGTAATAAAGATAGCTAACTGGTAGAGACAGGCAGGGAGCAAGATAATTCATCAGCTAGTTTGGCTGCTAGAGGCTGGTTCTTGGCATAGTTGCACAAAATTCATTTAACAATACAATTAAAGCATAAATCCCAATTAGTTGGCAAAGTTCCACGACTACGACAGGCCCAGATGTGATTTTAACATTATTGGAATGAAGCAGCTGTTCTTTACATGGTGACAAAAGTTTACAATGGATGGACCAAGTTTTTTGTGTGACGTACAACCATAACTGCCTATTATTAAAATAGATCCCCCCTTGTGCCGCCACAACAGATCTGCCCTTTCGAGGCATGGACTACACAAGACCGCGGATGGTGTCCTGTGGTATCTGACACAAAGACTAATGTTGGCAGCAGATCCTTTAAAAGTCCTGTAAGTTGTGAGCTGGGGTCTTCATGAATCGCATCAATCAGCCTTTGGTGTCCATGAGCCTGATGTCCGGTGTGGAACCACTTTTGGTAGGTACAGACCACTGCATACCAGAAACACCCCACAAGAACCACCTGATGTTTTGGAGATGCTTAGACTCAGTAAGACGTCTAACTATCACAAGCTGGCTCTCATCAAAGTGGCTCAGATTTGTATGCTTGACCATTTTTCCTGCTTCTAACAAATCAGCTTTAAGTACTGACTGTTCACTTGCTGCCTAATATATCCAACCCCTGACAGAAGCACCTGTCAATGCTAACGTTATGGCTGATCGGTGTCTAAAAATTCAGACAGCTTCCCAAATCTGGATTAAATCCAAACTAAAGAAAGACTAAAGAAAAGCATTTCCAAGGGTGATTTAGCATCAGCACTGCAATTTGAGAACAAGAAAACTAGGCTTAAGCTTTCTCTGGGAACACAGTCCAAAGGCTGAAGCACCAATGACCTTGCCAGCAAGTAAAGGACTCTGTAAATGTTCTTAGTTAGGCATTTTCAGTGAAAGTGTCAACCCATCTTACTCACAAGATCCCTGCACCTTATATCTATAAAGTGTAGGGTGTTTACCTACAACCTGAAGAACCTGGCTTACACATCATTTCACAGTTTTCTCAAGTTCTTGTTATCTGACTGGGCCTTCAGCGTTATTATCACTGTGCTGTTCCAGCCCAGAAAAATTTAGGCCTCCACTGCCTGTGACTAAGCTACAAATCTGAACTGCATAATTCAACACAAGTCTAACAAACACTGCTTTATCTGGACCATTATTTAGGGCAACTTTGTAGGCCAGACAGAGTCTAGTCCTTTTACACAGGAAACTGTTATCCCAAGGTAAGTGCTCCACAAAGCTCCACAAAGAGTTTCTATGTTTAACCAACAGGACACAGCAGCACAGGCTTCATTCTTTCAACATCTGCAGAAAGTGCATATTGGATATGAATATGTAAAAGAGTTCCATCAAATCTGTACATTTGCATGATGCCTGCACAGCGAACTCAGGGAGGTTCTGTTTCACATATGGCATGAGCTATCCAAGCACAAGTAATATCCCATATGCATATTCATGCATGTGTACAGACCCATTAACACATGCACTTTCCCCAGGAATGATCTGAACAGGAAGGGGTTCAGTGGGAACGCAAGGTGATTGAATGGCTGGGTTGGCGCAAAAATCTGGGGTAACTGGGGTGCTGAGAATTATCGGGCTAGTATAATTCCTGGGAAATTAACAGGAAGGACTGTTTTAATTAATGGAAAAAGCAGACAGATTATTGAGAAAAGACAAGGACATCTAGATTACAAGATTACATTACTGTGATGCTTTTGGTTTTACCTTTATAGACAAACAGCTCCTTTGTTCCTGAATCACGTACACAAAATAACCTGCACAATTTTCTCAAAAAGTAAACTCATAATGTGACTCTTAAGACCTGTTTACCAGAACTTTTCCGGCAAAATACCGTTCAAGGGCTTAATGTGTGAATGACGTAAAGCCTGAACATTCCTGGTAAAAGTATCCACAGAAATGTCCCAGGTTTTAGTTTTTTCGGGCTTATCTTACATTTTGTCACACTTTCTAAAGTGGGAACTGCTCTCACACACTCCATTAGGTGCCTTCCTGCGACTCCATAGAGCTCATAAATATGGTTGGTTCGACTGAAAATCCTGAAGCAAGTTTTTGTGCTTTCCATCCCTGCTATATAACACCATCTGGACACTAGAGCTGACACTAGGATGAGAGCTGAGAAATAGTGAGGGGGGAAATAAACAAAAGAAAACATGACAATATGCAGAATTTTAGAGAGAAAAAAATTATGACGTCAAAGTAAAGCACCTTCACCACTAAAAGCCACATAATAGAAAGTAATGAAAGGAGTTTTAAACCCCAAATCTCACTAATTTCATTGTTTGCTAAATGTGCACAAAGAAATAAACTGATGGAAATGTAGCTACTTGTATTCTTGCATTCGCACATCACAAAACTGCAGATCTGATTATGTCAATTAGGGGGAAACAAGGGGTACGGCCTAGTTTGGGGTTTGACTGCTCGCCCAAGCAAAGACACCATGTTATTCCATGCTAGTACTTGGACAACACTGGTCTTGGACAGTCACCAATCTCATCTCGGAAAATACATACCAAACTTTTAATTACCTGGCTTCAAAAATCTTCAGAAATCTCCAGAAATCCGTAATGCAAGATGTAGTTAAAGGCATCGAATAGACTTTATTTAAATACTTTAGCTAAAGCTGGAACTGTTTCCCCAACATTCGGCAGTTTTTAAATGAATGTTTTTATGGACTACATTAAGCCATACTGTGTTCTGAACAGGGTTTGTTTGTGGGTGTGTATTTACAGAAGAGATTGGTGACAGTCCAAGTCCAGTGTTTTTGAAAAGTGCTGGCTGACTACGGACCATGATCATCAAACTTATGGTCTCCAGAGACACATTCTGTCTAATATGCTTCTCAACTCCTTCCTTCAACTACAACCAGCTACGATCACCACCATAAAAATGACCAGCAAAAAAAACCAGCTCAACCAAACCAAGCCCATTCTTAGCTGTTGACCTAGACGTTGAGGAGAAACTCACAGGTTCACGGGTTTGCACGAACTGTCGGAACACACTATATGGATAGGAGCATCTCCTCTGCTTTGCACAGACCTTCTCTCCAGCTCTGTTTAGTCTGAGCAGCAGCCCGTGAGAGAAAGTGCGGATTCCTTCTCCCACAGGTGGGAGGACTTTGGGAGAGGGCAGCAGATTTGCAGGAAGCCGTGGTTTTCCAGAGGGTCCAACAATAATAATAAACGCTTAGTGAACTCAAACACCAAGCGAGCAGAGGAAGGAAACAGTGGCGTAATAAAATACAAGAAACGTAAAGGGGGGGGGGGGGGGGGTGTCTGCTGACCGAAGGGAAGAGAAAAAAAAAAGAAAAAAGAAAGAAAGCAGTGACACCGATGAAGCTTTTGCTCCACAGCTGTTGCGGTACAGAGCTGAATGGATCCTGCATTCCCATTACAGCTTAGGTAGGATGTATTTAGTTTGGTTAGTGGCCTTTGATTTCATATACATGTATATTTGTGGTAGTGAGATCCTGCTGGTGAAGGGTTCCTCTTTTTCACCAATGCACACAAAAACTATGCTAATAGCTCTCCCTTGTGGAGAACGCCTCCTAAGCGTGTGTTAGTTACATGCCAAGTCCATGAGGTACTTTGCATGTATTTAATAATAAAAACACAAACGTTTTAACCAAGCAAAAGAATTAAGAACATAACCAGTAAAGCAGAGAAGCAAGAGCTTTAAAATGAACAAGTAGGTTGAGGCGGCCTTTAGGGGTGTAATGAAATCAGTAACAAAATTTTGAATTGTGGTGAGACATGAGGGATCATTCAGAAACGACTAGAATATAACAATTCTAACACCAGATCATTTAGAGAAGTTTTGTGGACCAAAAACAAATGTAAGATTCCATAACGCATCAAGTTATTACCTAAATAACTGTAATTGTTGTGTGGAATCGATACAAGGTCAGATATTGATACCGCTGGTCGTCGTCTTAGACTTCTTGGTTTTTGTGTGTGGGTATGTGCTTTTCCCCCTCCTCTTTTCCATCGAGAGCAGTCTCAGGCGCAGTTAGTCGGATTTGTCTCCGTCGTCATCGCGGTGGTTGTCGTTTGCAGCCTCGCGGGCGCTTTTCTCCTCCTTGGCCAAGTGAGCCTGTGAGGCCAGCAGGCTGGAGAGGGAGAAGAGGCCCGAAGCGGAGGAGACTGCCGGCAGGGCAGGAGCGCTCAGTCCCAGGGGAAGAGGAGCCATGGGCAGAGCCAGACCCTGTAGCTGAGAGAGCTGGTGGGCCTGAAGTTGCTGCTGTGCACAACAGACAAATACACAAATACACACACATACACAGGTTAGAGACGGGGCAGTTCCACACAATGTAGAAGAAAGCCTTTCCTGGACAGTAGAGAGAGTTATGGTGTTCCAATACTTTTGGCCATTAAAACTAGTTTGCTTGGGGCAACCGATTCAGTTACTGTATATTGCAAACTGAAGTGCAGGGACTGTTACGTTTAACCTAAGATCAAACTTATGTAGAGCTGGTAGAACTTAAATAACTGTCCAGTGTATATACAGAGACATACAGTATTGACAATAAACACAGCCCAGCATTCAAAAGGTACAAACGTATTCCAATAGGTTGGAACAATTAGCCAACCAACCATTTGCAAAAAAATATGCAAAAAAACAACCAACCAACCAAATAACCCCCAAATAAACACATAACTTAATAAACAAAACAAATACATGTTAGTGGTGTGCAGAATGATAAAGCTGTAAAAGATCCCTGAGTAATTGATAAGTAACATGGAGATTAAAGTTATTCTACAATTTCTTACCCAGAATGTTTCAATCCAAAGAAGTAGAGTAAATCACTAAACACCAAAATACACCTGTTAGAGGATGAACTGAGGGAGTACGCATATGCAAACAGGAAAGCAATGAGACAGCCAGAGATTGAAAAAGAAAGAAGAGACAACTAAAACAAACTCCCTTGCAAACATACACACACACCTCCGCACGAGCTTCCAGCTGAATAAAGCAGGCAGCTTACCCGAATGATAGAGTTCATCTCTGGTGGAGTGACCTGCTTGGCTCTCTCAATCGCTCCGAGGACCTGCTGCTGATGCTACAAAAGCAGACACAGACAAAACCATGTTTCTCTGATACATATACAACCCAAGCAGTGGAAATGCCAAATAAGCTTTCTGCAGTTCGAAGTGAAGATGAACTGTGGGTACATGCATAACCCTTAAGTGTACTAAAGAACAGCAATGGTATTGTAGATCATCAAATTTACCATAAATGCCTCAGAAAAGGACCTACTAAGTTTGAAGTGAATACAGCCTCACTACAGAGATTTAAAACACTGCAATCTGACGCCAAGTAATTTTAGACCACTGTCAGAAACTTAATGTTGCTTGAGGTTTTTGTTTTATACAAAATCAGGAAGGAAGATTTTTGTATTTTTTTATTTTTACATTAAATCAAAGTATAATTTTGACCAAACCAAATATATATTTTAAACTTAAGTGTTTTTTTTGAAAACAGCCCAGATAAAAGGCTTTAAAGCTCTTCTCAGATGGCACAAGACTTTTGCTCTGTACTGTACATCAGATGGTCTATGCAACTCTGTGTGTGGAGTGTCTGCGGCTGAGACTAAGCAAAAAATAGCTTTGCGTTGTGAGCTAATGTGCTTTAGCAGTGGATACACAATATGCAGTTCAATGCTCATCTGAAACACGATGAAGTAGGTTTGTAGTAGGTAAGCCTATGTCTGCAATCCCTGATCATAATATTCAAATAATTTCTAGCATGTGTACTGCGATGTGAACCTTAAACAACACTTTATGAGAGGTCTACAGACTGGTGGAGTCACGTACCTCTTGGGACAAGTAGGGCAGCACCTGAGCACAGATGGCATTCAGCCTCTTCACTATCTCAGCCTGCAGAAAGAACACAATTCTGTTAAAGACTGCCACACACATATACAGCATACACATTCATGTAAAACAAAAAGGGTATGTGGGCAAGGATCTATTTGTTTGTTTGTGTGTTGGTCTATAAAAGGAAAAGTATTTGCATTTTGCTGCTTTTACAGGAGAGAAATGCAAAAGAGATTACATAACAGATAGCTCAATGCTTTGTGTACACTGCATTCATCTACATACAATGCCCTTACACAGTAATATACACGTTTACAATAATGCATATTCCTTAAGATAAATGGAGAATGCATGAGCGCACGTGCACACACACACACACACACACACACACACACACACACACACACACACACACACACACACACAGGTAAAAGCCACCAAATCTAGGGCAGCTCAGATATATACAGCATTTTCCGCAAACACTGGAAGAAAACCATGCAGCAAGAAAACATTTGGTTACAACAATAACCTGACTAAAACACCCCCTCAGAGCAATACTGGAGACTCTGGGGGGGTGAAAAGAGGAAGAGAAATGGAACAGGAGGAATAACAGAAAAGAAGAGACATACTGAGTTCCATCAAAGCACAACATTTCTTACCTGTTTGTGCATTTCAATGTTGAGCCCATAGGACATCTCGTAGTACTACAAAAAGCAACGGACAGAACAAAAGACAAGCGTTAGATTGGCAAAAGATGGACGATATGGACAAATGCATCACAATACCCAATAGAAGATCACAACATAAGTTTTGTAAGTTTAGGAATTTTCCATCCATTTCCAAATTCTGTCTCTTGTGCATTTCCAAATCCTAAGTTGGACCGTCAAGACTGTAGTGAAATGTTAATGGCTAGAATAAACTGCCTATAACGTAACGTTGCACCCTGCGTGATCCAACGCTGTTATTCGGCTGCTTTACATTTCACTGTTTACTTCAATGGCTGTGTGTGAGTGAGAGAATAGCTTAAACTAACATCACAGTCTGTAAATCATTTATTATTTTTCTAGCACTACACTGATGCAAAAATACAGGTGTGTGTGTGTGTGTGTGTGTGTGAGCGAGATCTGGTCACAACATTTTTACACAGATGTTCGGACACTACTTCCAGGAAGCCACCAAGCTGGATTTAGTCTGCTTGCTCACTCTGACAGTAGCAGGATGTAATGATATGGTAATATGAGTAGAGCCAGGCAACAGCCAGGTCCAAATGAAATTAACATGGCAAATTGATCAATTAGGAGCACACTAAAAACACAAGCACTCACACAGGAATCATATTACTGGGCGAGTGGGCCTGTGTGTGTGTGTGTGTGTGAGAGAAAGTGTGTGTGTGTGAGTGAGCGTGTGTGTGCGCGATGCAAGAGTTTATATGGGCACAAGCACAGAATAAGAAGACAATCAAGAAATTAGATAGCAAAAAAGATCTCAAAAAAAAAAAAGAACTCTACTGCTCAATGATTTGGGGGGGGGGGGGGGGGGGGGGGGGGGGGGAGTGGTTGGGATTAGGCACGGTGCCATAGGCTCACATAAAATGCCAGATTCACATTATATCAAAAAATGAAGACACTATTTGATATAAATGTGAATCTGGCAGTTAGTTACATTGTGTCATACTTTCATGAATGGACCAATAGAAATGCTCCAAAATGCCTTGCAATTAAATCTGTTTACCATGTTTTTTATTGAAAGTTAACAAGTTTTTTTTGTCCTTCTGTAAAACTGCCAATTTGATGCAGAATCCAAGGTTTTTGCTTGACTGTGAAAACATAATTTACATTATACAGCGTTTTCGCTGCATGCATATATATATATATATATATATATATATATATATATATATATATATATATATATATATATATTTATTTACTCAAAATAACTGCCGCCACTTCTACAGAGTTTTATGAAATCGCAATTACAACGACATCCCTGCAGAGGGCTTTTAATCTGAACTGATAGAATCAGGAAGTGAAAAAAAGAGCTATACGACGTAAAGCCGGTAGCACACCGGCTCCAGCAACGTACGCACGCAGACGCTTTGCTACTCTGAGCACTTTTCAGTTCCTCAGGGGTTGCCGCCACTACTGCAAAGAGAACTTTACATTTGTCTATGCATTAGAGAACTAAAAAAAATTATAATAGTTCCTTTATAGAAATATGATACTGACTGAAAAAGGCATGGTGTATTATGACTGAATGAATTATGATTATTATTGTGTTCTTATTTTTGGAAAGATAAACAACAAATTACAGATTATAAGAATCAGTTTTGATTGTGTATGTTTCAATGAGTAATTCAACAGCATGCTATGAGGTTATTTCCATGGGCTAGATAAGATTAACCGCAAGTCTCAGACAAAGAGAACAGGGAACACACCTGCCTTCTGTATTAGCTTGTGGGATGAATCTAAAACCAGAAAACGCCTCTTACAGTCCCCCAGGACGTAGCCGTTATGTTAATACACTGCTGTTACAATACACACGCCTATTGATCGTTTATGGGCTGATCAATAAGCCTGTAGACTCTTTCGACTTCACTTTTAAAACTAATCAATACAACATTTTAGTGCGGAGGATTAAAAAAAATGCTCAAGGGTTTCAGGCCAATAGAAAGAGAGTGGAGCCGAGATGCACGGAGGGAACACAACGTGGGGGACGTACCATAATACTGATATCATACTGAGCTAAGCTAAGATGATAAAAATGGATTTGTATAGAAACAAAGCACAGAGAAAGTACAGACAAACTCAGCATACAGGGCAATATCAAGAAAGATGAAAAAAGAAAATGGGGGACGGTACTGTAAATTCAAGGTTTATTTAAAATGTTTGAAATTTAATATTTCATAATTGATGAATGTGTACATAAGTATAAAAAGAATAACTATATTAATTGATATTTAATTTAATAATGACCTAATTTTGGCTAGTATTGTCACTACACTGCAATTTAACTGGAGCTATTGTTGGAAAAGGCCCGTATGGCTCGGTTTCAGACAGAAACGTCTCTGGTTCAGGCTGGTTTTAAGCCCATTTTACACCACGCACGGCAAGCGAGCCAGAAACAGTAAAAATGTTTTTATATACAGTATTTTTGCTAAATGTTCAATCTAGACCAAAAACATCTCAACAAACAGCTACTTTGGAGCTGAATGGCTTCAAACCCAACTCTCTGACTTATACAGAAACCCAAATCTTTCTGTATTTGAGTTTGAGATCAGAAATTCAGGCTAGATTAAGGTTCCATTCTGCATCTGCAGTTATTCCTAAGAGAAATGGCACCCAGCAATACACACCCACGTACATACACACGCATACAAACACTGACATATAGAGGTCATGTCCTGCATGATTGATTCAGACTATTGACGTGTGGTCACAGCCAGACCTGCGTCTACATAATAAACATCTCCAACCCCCACATGTCAGTAATGAGCGTGTGCTTATAGAAGGATCTGAGGGATTAATATGTTTAGATGCTCATCAGTTCTCTGCAGAGACGCACGCGATCAGGACCTAGGGCTTTGTTAGCATGAGACTAAAGTGTCCTTTAGCAGGTGCATTTCTGAACTGAATGATTCCATAATTAAAAAAAATAAAATAAATAAATGTTTTTAAGCAGACCCATGTTTGCTCAATTATTAGGGAGTGGTGGATTAGCACAGGTTATAGATTAGGAAGTGTCCCAGTATGTAGAAGAGAGTGAAGTTGCTTGCACTGAAAATATTTGAGAGTCAACTCCGCCTCACGCTCCACAGCCTCGCACCACAACACCGGGCTCGCGCTCCACAGCCTCGGGCCACAACTTAAGACTTCAATTGGACTTGAGCTCCAGAGGCTTGAGCCATGGCTCAGACTCACGTCCCAGAGACTCGAGCCACAACATGGAGTTGCACTGCAGACTCGAGTCTCGAGACACAACACAGATTCCCAATACAGAGACTCGTGCCTGGACTTGGACTCACGCTCCAGAAGCTCAAGACACAATCTCTGAATTCTTCTTTGTGTCAAGTAAATCAATTACTATTCTTTTCAACATAAGCAGAGAGTAATTAGGGTAAAAAAAAAAAAAAATACTGCCACATTCCTTTAAGGTCTTGAAAAGTGGAAAACACGCGTTAGAACTGATGATACCTGGGGTGATGTTCCGCACAGTAGCAGTATCTCATGGCGTTAATTAAGAGCACTTAGTCTAGTGTCCTGTTCAAATAACCCATTCATCTACGACGTGGGTAATTCCTGCGGCTGCAGTGTAATCATTCAGATGGATACTGCAGACGGCTGGGGGTTGATGAGCCTCCAGTTCATGCTGAGCTCTTTGGGTGCAATCTGCCGTTCATTCATAAAGGAATTACTCACCATGACGTAGTGCCGCTGCATCTCCGATTTCTCCGTGGCCAGCTTATCGCACTCCAGCTTCAGACTGGGCCAGAAAATGGCAGGAACACACACATGCGCGCACACACACACACACACACACACACACACACGGAGACAAAAAAAGAAAAAAAAAAAAGAAAAAGGGAGAAATACAGCATTAGAAGACTACTTGCCACTGAGAGGCAATATATGAAAATCTTTGAGGAAATAAGAGAAAATGGGTGAAAAGCGATGTGTGCGTGTGTGTGTGTGAGTGTGTGTGTGTGAGATGACTGAAACAATCCGTGCTAGTGTGTATGTGTGTCAGCTAAAATATTTACATTCCAGCCTGAAGTGTTTGGAAAGGGGGTAGTGTTTCTCCCCCCCCTCCCCACACCCACACACACACTTTTCTTTAGGCTGTCATTTCCACTCCACCTAATCCTTCTTCCCAACGGGGAGAAAAAAAAACCTCTACAACATTTCCATCACCATGACAACCAGGCTTCACTATAACCGCCATGTGATTGGCTGGTACTGAACTGTGCTGAATATGATTGGTAGAGCAGAACAACACACAGTCTCTTGCTCAGATGCTTGAACAGTTGAAACTGGCCCTTGCCCTCCCTGTGGAATAACACATCATGTCAGAGATCAACACATCAATCAGCTCATCCCTTCTTCCATCTATCTGTCCATCACTCTGTCCCCACCTCCATTCCTCCTCTCACCATTGCGCTGGTCTGTCAGGGCTGGGCAGTGTCCAGCCCAAACAGGGCCTCACACACCTTTCATCTCTCTGTTTCTCTCAGATCATTCAGGGCACAGGAAGGAAGGGAGAGAGGGAGAGAGAGATGGAGGGATGGGAAAGGAAGCTTTTTTTTTTTTTACCCACATTCTCTGAGCTGTTCACAGAGGACTGTATAAAGAAGTCCAGTGTGTGTCTCTGTGCCAATGTCAGAACATAGGGTCTTACAGACGTCCCATGTGCTAAATGTTATGTACTGTAAAAATAATAATAATAATAATAATAATAATGACCATCCATACACATACATGTCATTACAGTCACGCAAAACCCTTGTATCTCCAAAAAGGCAACTTTAAGAGAAGGAGGAAAAAAAATAAATAATTTTGATTTCAGAAAAAAAAGACTATAAATAAATAAATAAAATAAGAGATCCAACACTATATACACTAGATGGACAAAAGTCCGAGGAGGAAGGCTTTCAAAAATCAGTCCCCCTTGTTCCGCCACAACAGATCTGACCATTTAAGGAACCTGACATCACCCGACCTCTTAAGGCGTCCTGTAGCATCTGGCACCAAGAAGTTAGTCTTGTAAGCTGTGACCTCCATGGATCACATACATGAGCCTTAGGTGTCCATGATCCTGTCGCCAGTTTACTGCTCGTCCTCTCTTGGACCACTTTTGGTAGGTACCGATCACTTTATACCTGGATCACCCCACTAGACCTGCCTGATGTTTTGGAGATGTTCTGACCCAGTTGTGCAGCCACTGCAATTTGGCTCTTGTGAAAGTGGCTCTGATTCTTACACTTGCCTATTTTTCCTGCTTTTAACACATCACACTCCCTTCAAGAATTGACTGTTCACTTGCTGCCCAATATATCCACCCCTTCACAGATGCCCCTGTCGATGAGGATCATCAGTGGTTTTCACTTTACTTAATGTTCTGGCCGATCGGTGTATAAAACACAAACATGCTTACAATGATTCGGTTACGTGCTGTACCTGTGATATTGTGCTTGGAGGAACTGGAACTCGTCTTTGATGCGGTCGCAGGAGTCGGACGTGGTGAACTTCAGTGGTTGTGCTGACTGAGACGCAGCCTGAAAGAGATGCAAAACCAGCGTTTTACCTTCCTGGGTGTGTTCGACCTGAAAAAGCCTGTTTTTACATTCACAGTTCAATTTCTTTCATAATTCTCTTCTGAAAGAGAGATTGTGTAACAGATAATAGTGGAGTGCAACAGATAATACACACAACTTCTTTATGATCTGTATTTGATAAAACTTAAAATCTCTTTTTAAACCCCTCCCCCCTTCAGATGCAGTCTGTGGCCTCGGTAGGCCCTAGGAGTCTTTGTACAGCTGGGAGTTTTTTTTTGTTTGGTTTTTTACAGCTCTCCACCTTCCCCACCGGTAATGTTGTGGTTCTTTAATATGAGGCGTTTTCACCTGTAATTACTGTTGATGCCGCTCACCTGCATCTGCACTTTTAAAAGAAGAGTTTCTGCCCATGTCTCCATTAGATGAGGCCCATGTGCCAGGCCAGAAACGCCATAACTTTTTGTATATACAAAGGGTACAAACACAGAAGGTGCAAAAATCTAATCTGCTCCATCATATACTGTGTGTTCCATAAATCACTTATTATTCATAGCAATCACAATACGAAACATTTTTCATCAAGCAGCATAGTAACAGTTGGCTGTCAAGCAACATAACTGTTTATGTAGATTTATGTTCTTTGATTTTCATAAGTTGGCACATTATTACTGAATTCAGCTGATGTGTATAGTTGTACATGGATGTGTGTGCGTGCTGGAGTCACACACGCCAAATCAGCCAGTTTGAGTTTCAATACAGAAATTAGGATTTTTATTATATAGTTAAAAAGTGGCGGTACAGCCACTTCTGACCAAGCATCAGAGCAATCATGTCTTACGGTATAGTAATACAAAAAATGTGTGTGTGTGTAGAATATGAATGTGTGGTGCATTTGCTGCATAGGCCAAATCTGCAGCCTTGTGAAGTGACAGGTCTGAAGGGTGTGTGTGTGTGTGTGTGTGGTAAACCGGTTACTCCCTGCTGGGTTTCTGTTGTGTGAC